>NC_062546.1:164864859-165171583 GCF_016906955.1 Phacochoerus africanus | reverse complement strand
CTAGAAAAAGACAAAAAAAAAAAAATTTCACATGGGAGAGCAAAAACCCACCAAAGACAATTCATAAAATTGGCAAGATGATAAAGACTTTTTTTTATAAAGTTACATTAATTAAAATAACAGAAATGGCACAGGGCCACACATACAGAGAGACCACAGGAATAAAATGGAAATCAGAAAGAGAATCAATATTGATTGTGAAAAAATTATTCTTCCTCACACCACACAGAGTATCAATTCCAAGAGGATTAAAAACCCAAATGAGAAAAATAAAATTCTTAACAACTTTTAGAATAAAATGTAGGAGAACATCATAACTTTAGGGTAGGGAAAGATTTTTTCTTAGATGAGATGCAAAAAGCACAAGCCTTTTTAAAAGGAAATTTTGATTCATTTAATTAAACTAAATAATTTAAATATTACCCTAGACAATAAAGTACACAATAAACAAAACTTATGACAAGTTGTACATTAGAAGGTATTTGCAATGTGTATAAGTAAACTATATAAAAAATCAGTATCTAGAAAAAAAACAAAAAACCTCCAATACTACACAGACAACTATACAAAGGATATAAGCAAGACAGCAGGTTGAGCAGTGATATGGTTATTAATAATCGAGATAATGCACAAGACCTTAAGAGGCAAAAATTAGTATCTGAAAATACCAGGTGTTAAGCAAAGATCTAATGTAAAGAAACAAACTTCCTGAGTTCTCTTGTGGCATGGTGGGTTAAGGATCTGCCACTGCAGTGGCTTGAATCCCTGCAGTGGTGTGGGTTCAATCCCCAGCCCGCTAATTTCCACACGCTTCGGGAGCAATCAAAAAAAAAAAAAAAAAAAAAGAAGAAGAAACAGAAACTACCTTACACTGCTGGTAGGAGCATAAATTGGTATAACCGTTTGACATTCACTGAAGCTGAATACAAACACACTCTATGAACACATCCCAAAATTCCACTTCTATCTATCTACTCTAGATAAAACTCCTGCACAGGAGAAAAATTCAAGAATCTTTATTGCAGCAGTGCCGATTTTTTTTTTTTTTTTAATGTTAACTATCTCATAATAAGATGCTTTCGTTGCAAATAACAGAATACTGAAAGTGGTTAAAACAAAGAGGAAAATTTCACATTTAAAAAAAGTTGGGGGAGTTCCTGTCATGGTGCAGCGGAAACGAATCCAACTAGGAACCATGAGTTTGTGGGTTCAGTCCCTGGCCTTGCTCAGTGGGTTGAGGATGTGGCGTTGCTGTGAGCTGTGGTGTAGGTCACAGATGCTGCTCAGATCTGGCATTGCTGTGGCTGTGGTCTAGGCTGGCAGCAATAGCTCTGATTAGACCCTTAGCCTGGGAACCTCCACATGCCTCGAGTGCAGCCCTAAAAGGACAAAAGACAATAATAATAATAATAATAATAATAATAATAATAATAATAAAAAAGTTGGGGGAAATGGTGGTTTCAGGACAATTACACAAGCAAAAACCTAAACTCTCAACCTCAGATCTGTGTCAAGAGTCTCAAGAAACTGCTGTTGCTATAACCATTCCATCCTCAAACATGTGAGCTGGACAGTTTATCTTCATGCTTCTCTTCTTATCCAGGGAGAAAAATCTTTCCAGAAAGTCCCTCCCAGATTTCACTTAATATATATCTTTGACACGGACTATATTACATACCCACAGCAAAAAAAGTAGTAAAGAAGAAATTACCACGATCGGCTTAGACAAATCAACATTCAATCCGGGACTGGAAAGAAGCCCTCTCCTTTGCACATGGAAGCACATACTAACAGCAAGGGAAAAGGAGGTAAAAGGGGAATGGCAGTTGATTATATAACCATTAGTGCCTGCCAAAAATTTAAATGCCCATCAGAAAAATGGATTTTTTAAAAAGGCATATTTGGAGTTCCCGTCATAGTTCAGCAGAAACGAATCTGACTAGTATCCATGAGGACATAGGTTTGATCCCTGCCTCGCAAGGTGGGTTAAAGATCCAGCGTTGCAATGACCTGTGGTGTCAGTCACAGACTCAGCTCGGATCTGGCATTGGTGTGGCTGTGGTGTAGGCTGGCAGCTACAGATCCAATTCGACCCCTAGCCTGGGAACCTCCATATTCCACAGGTGCAACCCTAAAAAGACCCAAAAAAAAGTAAAAAAATGGCATACTTATATAACTAAAGATTATTCTAAAACTATAACTGTATGACTATGAAAGAATACCTAACAAATGCAAATTTAATAAAAACTGCAAAAAGGTACATGTCATATCATTACACAATTAAAAATGTACAAAATACCTTAATTTGGGGCATATATACATGTAGCAAGAGGTTAATGTAGAGATGATTACATTCTGGAGAGTGGTTATCTTTTCAGGAAGAGAAAAAGAGGAGTCAGATAGTAGAGGGTGTAGACATATTTAGCAGCATCTGCAGCGTTTTCTTAAAAAGTGAGGGGAATCTGAAGCAATGTAACAAAACATTTAATATTTGTTAAAGAAGCATGATGGGATTGAGATGTTACACAGATCTTTCTTAACTCACAGCGAGATTATGTCTCAACACACCTTAACTTGAAAAATACCATAAATTGAATATGCATTTAATATATATGACCTATTGAACATTACAGCTTAACCTAACCTACCTTAAACGTGCTCAGAGCATTTACATTTATTAGCCTACAGCTGGGCAAAATCATCTAACATAAAGCCTGTTTTATAATTGTTGAATATCTCATGCAATTTATTGAATACTATACCAAAAGTGATACACAGAAAACTGTATGGGTACAGAATGGTTCTAAGTATGTGGTTGTTCATCTTCATGAATGCATGGCTGATTAGGAGCTGTACCTCACTGCCATGGCCCAGCATCACAAGAGTGTCTTGTACTGCATATCAAAATTCAAAATACAAGTTCCATTGAATGCATACTGCTTTTGCACCAATTGTAAAGTCAAAAAATCCTAAGTCAGACATCAGCAGTATTGTATGTCCTTTTTTTAAGATGGATACCTAACCATCATCAGTGATTAATCAACATCTGTTGTAGAAGCAGCAGAAGCAGTACCTCAGTTACCTGGAAACTAGTCAGAAATGTAAATTATTGCACCCTACCCAGACCTACTAAATAAATCAAGAAGTCTGGAGTTAAGGTTCAGCAATGTTTCATCCAGTCTTCTTTGTGAGTCTGATGCTAGCTAAAGTTTAAAAACCACTACCTACAAATAAACTATCAAACACTCCCATTTATTTAAAATGATACTTAATTAAATCAAATACTATTATTACCTAAATGCATTAGGTTTAATTATTATATGTAGCTTATATGGATTAAGAATTTTAGAAAATAGTTTATATTTTTAGTCTCAGAGCTACATTAAGTTCGAGATTTTGTTTTTTTTAATCCAAACACTTGTTTGTTATATAGCCTCATGGATAAAGTCACCATTTAAAATCTATCTATTTTACCTGCACACCAGTGAAGATGAAAGGGCTTAGATAAGACAATCACTATTAAGCAGAAAGAACATTATACTCCCTGCAATTACCTTGGTTTTCCACTAAAAAATGCTTGTGAAAGGTGATACTCTGAATGAATGTTGCTCTGCTCATCTGATATGTAAATATGCTACAGTTTGTTCAGTGCACATTATCACTGTCAAATGAATAGGTGCCACTGGTGAAAATAAAACATATATTTATGTGTGTGTGTATATATACATATATATATATGTATATATACTGATCAAGCAACATCAAATGAATGACTCCATGAAACACAAAAACCATGGGTCATCTATACAAGCTTTAAATTATCATTTGTCTCTTTTTTTTTTTTAAAGGCCGCATCTGCAGCATATGGAAGTTTCTGGGCCAGACAAACTGGAGCTGCAGGTGAAGCAACATCAGGTCCTTAACCCACTGAGCAAGGCCAGGAATCAAACCTGCATCCTCACAGAGACAATATCAGGTCCTTAACCTGCTGCACTACAACGGGAACTCCTCATTTGTCTGTATTTATTACACATTTGACACTCATTTGTTTACTGCAAAGATTCTAGAATCTTGAGTTCCCTTCCCATTTACATTCAAGAGAGCATCACAGGAATGCAAATACAAGAGTGACATCATATAGGTAATATTAAATCTATGTTAGGCATTTTTTTTAGTGTAAACCATTCATAAACTTGCAACTTTAGAACAGCTATAGCAGATGTGTGCCTAAGAATTACTTAAATGAAGTATGCATTTGTCAGCAGAGACTAAGCAGCTATTGCAAAGAGACCTCTCCCAAAGGGCAGGGGCTTAAGAAACAAGTTTATTTCTCTCCTTAAAACAGTCCAGGATGACTGCTCCAGGTCTGTGGGCCCCAGTCATTCAAAGACACATTTGCCTCACATGGGTGCTACTCTAGCCTGTGGTAAAACAAACACTGAAAGTCCAGGTTCAGAAAATTATTCTTAAGCAACAAATGAAGGAGACATTGCATGCATCACTTCTCAGATTTCGCTGGCAAGAATTTAGCCACATGGGCACAATCAATCAAATAAGGAGGCTGGAAAATACAATCTCACCTACAACATACAGTTTCCTAAGCATTCTATAGAAGTTAAGGATGCAGGAAATTCTGCGCAGGAAATATCTGGGGAGGAAATTCTGGGCTGTAGTTGGTGTTCTAGCTCTTCCCTTGGGTGCTGGTTATATGGGTGTGTTCACTTCATGGAAACCTGTGTTTAGACTTAACATTTGGGCTCTTTTATAGATGTATTACATTTCAGACAAAGCAATTTTTAATCCCTAAAGGATATATATTTCAACTTTCAATTAGTAGTATCAGTAACATGAAGTTTCTAGAAACGGACCCATACTTAATCATACCCAACAAATTTATTTAACTTTTTAAAGTAATTTAAGGAGCTCTCACTGTGGTTCAGTGGGTTAAGAATTCAACTGTAGTGGCTCCGGTTGCTGCAAAGGTATGGATTCAATGCTCAGTCAGCACAGTGTGTTAAAGGATCCAGCACTGCCACAACTGTAGCTCAGAACCAATCCCTGGCCCAGGAACTTCCATATGCCACATGTGCAGCCATTAAAAATAATAATAATAATAATATAAGATTCACAAGAAGTTGTGAATAGTTAGGTTTCCATGTCCTTTTACCCAATTTTCCCCAATGATATTTTATACAATCAAGAGGACATTTCCAAAATTAGAAAACTGACATTGATATAATACTAATTAACTATAAACCTTACTCTTTTTTTTTTTTTTGGCCTTTTTAGGGCCACACCATGGCATATGGAGATTCTCAAGCTAGGGGACAAATCCAAGATCTAGCTGCTACCCTACACCACAGCACAGCAACACACCAGATCCGAGCCACGTCTGAGACCTACACCACAGCTAATGGCAACACTGAAGCCTTAACCCACTGAGCAAAGCCAGGGATCGAACCTGCGTCATCACAGAGAGTAGTCAGATTTGTTTCTGCTCAGCCACGACAGGGACTCCTATAAGCCTTATTCTAATTTCACTAAGTTCTTGCATGCACTCTTAAAAACACTAAAATAGAAAATCCGGAGGAGGACAAGATGGCGGAGGAGCAGGGGGATACGCTCGCCCTCTCCCACAAACACAACAAAAAAAAGCACATCTACAGAATAAATGACTCGCACAGAACAGCAACCAATCGCTGGCAGAAGAACCTAAACTCCAATAATGGCAAGAAGTTCGTGACATTATGGGGCAGAACGGGAGAAAAGAGGAGAGTGAAAGAAGGTGAATCCGAGTGGGACGGGCGCTCCCGAAAGGGAACTGCGGAGGAGAAAGGGATCCCGCACCCTGGAAAGTCACCTACACGGGGGAAAGATCAAACGAACCGGAGGAATCTCCAGATGCAGAGAAGAGTGTAGCAGTAAGTTGGAGTACGGAAAAGCCGATCAAGAACCGAACGGACCATCTGAACTACGGGCACAGTCACCAAAAATTGAGACGCCTGGGTGGGGGCTGGGCACCGAGACCTAGGCTCCAGAGGTTAGTCCCCAGGCTGGGGGGGGGGGGGGCGGGGCGGAGCGGAAACTGCTTGGGAGGTCTAGAAATCATTTGACGGGGCAGAGACTGACTGGGAGATTAGAAAACAAAGCTGTCTCAGAGGAAGGGAGCAATGCTCTAGGGGAGGGGAAGTGGAAAGCCGCATCAGAGGGAACCTGGGAAAAGAGCCTGGTCTGCGCCCGTGCTGGGGAGGGGAAAGAAGGGGTGGGTTCCCATAGAATACCCCCCACGCCACAGCAAGCTTACAGGCCCGCTAGCTAGCTGAAAGCTGTGCTTCCCAGTGCATCCCCTCTCCCCACCCGCGCCACCCACTACGCTCTCGCCGAACCTGGGGCTGCCTGCCATCCAGGAGGGCTGGCCTCAACAATTGCCTGAAGCCTACCACCGTAGGGGCTGTCCCTGCACAGGCCTGCTTGCCCTTTGGAGGGGCTACACTTCCGCAGAGCAGCACCAAACACCACCAGCCCCCGAGAAAAGGCCTGCAGCCCAGAAAAGCTAGAACAAGCCTAGCCAGGAAGTGAATAGATCTGCCTAATTCCCGGACGGTTTTTCTGAGTCGGGCTGCCCCGGGGAGGAGCCTCTTCGGTTTCCAACGGCCCTGCTACCCGCCCTAGCCCCCAGGGGGTGCCCTAGTGGATCAGCTGTATAGGGCTGCCAGCTCCAGGCAGGACCCCCTGCAGCCCAGAAAAGCTGCAACAAGCCTGGCCAAGCCGGGAAAAGATCTCAGACGGTTTTTCTGAGTTAGGCTACCCCGGGGAGGAGCCTCTTTGGTTTCCAATGGCCCTGCTACCCGCTCTAGCCCCCAGGGAGTGCCCTAGTGGATCAGCTGCATAGGACTGCCAGCTCCAGGCAGGACCCCCTGCAGCCCAAAAAAGCTGCAACAAGCTCGGCCGAGCAGGGAAAAGATCTCAGACAGTCTTTCTGAGTCGGGCTGCCCTGGGGAGGAGCCTCTTGGGTTTCCAGTGGCCCTGCTACCCGCCCAAGCCCTCAGGGGGTGCCCCACTCCCGCAGAATAGCTGCTCAGCACCACCAGCCCCCTAGAAGAGCCCCTACAGCCCAGAAAAGCTACAACAAGCTTGGCCAGACTGTGAAAAGATCCGCCTACATTCTCAGGCCATCTTTCTGAGTTGGGCTGCCCTAGGGAAGAGCCTCTTAGTTTCTCAGTGACCCAGATAGCTGCTCCAGCCCCCAGGGGATGCTGCACTCCTGAGGAACAGCTGCCCAACACCGCCAACCCCCTGCAAGAACCCCACAGCCTAAAAACACCAGAGCAAGCTCTGCATGACCAAGTGAAATCTCCTACCATCGTGGTGTGGACCTCCCAGTCCTGTCTGCCCTCAGGAAGCCCTCCTTTGCTTCAAAGAAACACTGTTAGCCCCATCAACACTCCAGAAAAGCCACACCGCCTCAAAAAAGATTGACCAACAACACCAGCCCTCAGGAAATATTCCACGGCAGTGACAAGGCAAACACTGCCCGATAACGGAGAGTACAACTCCCTCAGGAGAAAGAAAACAACAAGCAAGATGAAGAAGCTGAGAAACCACCCCCAGTCAAACCAACAGGAGAACTCACCCACAACAGTCAACAATGAAACAGATCTCGGAAGTCTGACAGACCTGGAGTTCAAAAGAGAAATAGTGAAAATACTGAAGGAATTAAGACAAGATAGGAACAGTAATGCAGATACCCTCAGAAAGGAACTAGAAAATATAAGGAGGAGCCAAGAAAAACTAGAACATTCATTGGCAGAGATGCAAACTGAACTAAGGGCAGTAAAAACCAGAATGAATAATGCAGAAGAACGAATCAGTGATATGGAAGATAGAATAATGGAAATCACCCAATCAGGTCAGCAGACAGAAAACCAAATCAAAAAACTGGAAAGCAATATAAGAGACCTATGGGATAATATAAAGCGGGCCAATCTACGCATAATAGGAATTCCAGAAGGAGTAGAAAAAGATAAGGGGATGGAAAATATATTTGAAGAAATTATCGATGGAAACTTCCCAAATCTGAAGGATACTGGGTTCAAGATACAAGAAGCACAGAGGGCCCCAAACAAACTGAACCCAAACAGACCCACAGCAAGACACATCATAATAAAAATGGCAAAAGTTAGTGATAAAGAGAGGATCCTAAAGGCAGCAAGAGGAAAACAGAATGTTACCTACAAGGGAACCCCCATAAGATTATCAGCTGACTTCTCTACAGAAACACTACAGGCCAGGAGGGAATGGCAAGAGATATTTAAAGTGCTAAAAGGAAAAAATATGCAACCTAGAATACTCTATCCAGCAAGAATATCATTTAAAATAGAAGGGGAAATAAAAATTTTTTCCAACAAACAAAAACTTAAAGAATACACCAACCCAAACCCAGGCTAAAAGAAATACTGAAAGGGCTTCTCTAAAATAACAAGAAAGGAAGGAAAGGGAAGAAAAAAGAAAAGAAAAAAAGAAGAAGAGGAAGAACTAGACCTGAGGAAACAGCAATCAGAGAGCAGTCACTCAAATAAGCCAGCATACAGATTTAATCATGAACATGCTTCAAACAAAATAAAATTAAAAAGAAAAAAAGAAAAAAGAGTCATAAAAACCATAAAATGTGGGCAAGGGATGTTAGGAAATAAATAAGCCTTTTTATTTGTTTGTATGTTTCTCTTCTTACTTTTAATATAGTAATGAAGTGTTTGAACTTACAGGACCATCAGGCTAAAACACACAATTATGGGAAGGGGTTAGCATACTTAAAAAACAGGGCAACCACAAGCCAAAACCAAATATTGCATTCACAAAAAATGAAAAAAAAAATACACTCAAGCAGGTAATAACAGGAGACCATCCAACCAAAAAAAAAAAAGAAAGGAAGAATGGAGAACCATAGAATCCACTGAAACACGAGGTTCAAAATGGCAATAAATAATCATCTATCAATTATCACCTTAAATGTCAATGGACTCAATGCCCCAATCAAAAGACACAGAGTGGCTGAGTGGATAAAAAGACAAAAACCTTCAATATGCTGCCTACAAGAAACTCACCTTAGGACAAAGGACACATATACATTGAAAGTGCAAGGGTGGGGAAAAATATTTCACGCCAATAGACATGACAGAAAAGCAGGAGTCGCAACGCTCATATCAGACAAAATAGACTTTAAAACAAAAGACATAAAGAAAGACAAAGAAGGACACTACTTAATGATGAAGGGATCCATCCAAGGAGACGATGTTACTACCGTCAACATATATGCCCCAAATACAGGAGCACCCAGATACATACAACAAATATGAACAGACATAAAGGGAGATATTGATGAGAATACAATCATAGTAGGAGACCTTAATACCCCCCTCACATCAATGGACAGATCCTCTAGACAGAAAACCAATAAAGCAACAGAGGTCCTAAAGGAAACAATAGAAAAGTTAGACTTCATTGATATCTTCAGGACACTACATCCAAAAAAAGCAGAATACACATTCTTCTCAAATGCGCATGGAACATTCTCAAGAATCGACCACATCTTGGGACACAAAGCGAATCTCAATAAATTTAGGAGCATAGAAATTATCTCAAGTATCTTCTCTGACCACAATGCCATGAAATTAGAAATCAACCATGGGAAAAGGAAAGAGAAAAAACCTACCACATGGAGACTAAACAACATGCTACTAAAAAACCAATGGGTCAATGAGGAAATCAAGAAGGAAATCAAAAACTACCTTGAAACAAGTGATAATGAAGACACAACCTCTCAAAATCTATGGGATGCTGCGAAAGCAGTGCTCACAGGGAAATTTATTGCAATACAGGCCTTTCTCAAAAAAGAAGAAAGATCCCAAATGGACAACTTAACCCTCCACCTAAATGAATTAGAAAAAGAAGAACGAAAAAGTCCTAAAGTCAGCAGAAGGAAGGAAATGATAAAGATCAAAGAAGAAATCAATAAAATAGAGACTCAAAAAACAATAGAGAAAATTAATAAAACCAAGAGCTGGTTCTTTGAAAAGGTAAACAAAATTGACAAACCCCTGGCCAGACTCACTCAAAAGAGGAGAGAAAGAACCCAAATAACCAAAATTATAAATGAAAAAGGAGAAATCACACGGATACAGCAGAAATACAAAAAACCATAAGAGAAGACTATGAACAACTATATGGCAACAAGTTTGACAATCTGGAAGAAATGGACAATTTTCTAGAATCTTACAGCCTGCCAAAACTGAATCAAGAAGAAACAGACCAACTGAACAGACCGATCACTAGAAATGAAATTGAAGAGGTCATAAAATCACTCCCTACAAATAAAAGTCCAGGACCAGATGGCTTCACAGGCAAACTCTATCAAACATATAAAGAGAAATTGGTGCCCATCCTCCTTAAACTCTTTCAAAAGGTTGAAGAAGAAGGGATACTCCCAAAGACATTCTATGATGCCACCATCACCCTCATTCCAAAACCAGACAGAGATACCACCAAAAAAGAAAACTATCGCCCAATATCATTCATGAATATAGATGCAAAAATTCTCAACAAAATCTTAGCCAACCGAATCCAACAACATATCAAAAAATTATACACCATGACCAGGTTGGGTTCATCCCAGGTTCACAAGGATGGTTCAACATACGCAAATCAATCAGCATCATACACCACATTAACAAAAAAAAAAGTCAAAAATCATATGATCATCTCAATAGACGCAGAAAAAGCATTTGACAAAGTCCAACATCCATTCATGATCAAGACCCTCGCCAAAGTGGGTATAGAGGGAACATTCCTGAATATAATTAAAGCCATTTATGATAAACCCACAGCAAATATAATACTCAATGGGGAAAAACTGAAAGCCTTCTCCCTCAAATCTGGAACAAGACAGGGATGCCCACGCTCACCACTGCTCTTCAACATAGTTTTGGAAGTCCTAGCCACAGCAATTAGACAAACACAAGAAATAAAAGGCATCCATATAGGAAGAGAAGAGAGAAAACTCGCTGTATGCAGATGACATGATACTATACATAGAAAACCCTAAGGACTCAACCCCAAAACTCCTTGAACTGATTCATAAATTCAGCAAAGTAGCAGGATAGAAGATTAACATTCAGAAGTCAGTTGCATTTCTGTATACCAGCAATGAAATATTAGAAAAGGAATACAAAAATACGATACCTTTTAAAATTGCACCTCACAAAATCAAATACCTCGGAATACACCTGACCAAGGAGGTAAAGGACCTCTATGCCGAGAACTATAAAACTTTCATCAAAGAAGATGGAAAGAAATGGAAAGATATTCCATGTTCCTGGATTGGGAAAATCAATATTGTAAAAATGGCCATCCTACCCAAAGCAATCTACAGATTCAATGCAATCCCTATCAAATGACCCAGGACATGTTTCACAGAACTAGAACAAACAATCCAAACATTTATATGGAACCACAAAAGACCCAGCATCGCCAAAGCAATCCTGAGAAACAAAAACCAAGCAGGAGGCATAACTCTCCCAGACTTCAAGAAATACTACAAAGCCACAGTCATCAAAACAGTGTGGTACTGGTATCAAGACAGACACACAGACCAATGGAACAGAATAGAGAACCCGGAAATAAGCCCTGACACCTATGGTCAATTAATCTTTGACAAGGGAGGCAAGAACATCAAATGGGAAAAAGAAAGTCTATTCAGCAAGCACTGCTGGGAAACCTGGACAGCTGCGTGCAAAGCAATGAAACTAGAACACACCCTCACACCATGCACACAAATAAACTCCAAATGGCTGAAAGACTTAAATAGAAGACAGGACACCATCAAACTCCTAGAAGAAAACATAGGCAAAACACTCTCTGACGTCAACATCATGAATATTTTCTCAGGTCAGTCTCCCAAAGCAATCGAAATTAGAGCAAAAATAAACCCATGGGACCTCATCCAACTGAAAAGCTTTTGCACAGCAAAGGAAACCCAAAAGAAAACAAAAAGACAACTTACAGAATGGGAGAAATCAGTTTCAAATGATGCAACCGACAAGGGCTTAATCTCTAGAATATATAAACAACTTATACAACCCAACAGCAAAAAAGCCAATCAATCAATGGAAAAATGGGCAAAAGACCTGAATAGACATTTCTCCAAAGAAGATATACAGATGGCCAACAAACACATGAAAAAATGCTCAACATCGCTGGTTATAAGAGAAATGCAGATCAAAACTACCCTGAGATACCACCTCACACCAGTCAGAATGGCCATCATTAATACATCCACAAATAACAAGTGCTGGAGGGGGTGTGGAGAAAAGGGAACCCTCCTGCACTGCTGGTGGGAATGTCAACTGGTACAGCCACGATGGAGAACAGTTTGGAGATACCTTAGAAATCTATCCATAGAACTTCCATATGACCCCGCAATCCCACTCTTGGGCATCTATCCGGACAAATCTCTACTTAAAAGAGACACGCGCACCCGCATGTTCATTGCAGCACTATTCACAATAGCCAAGACATGGAAACAACCCAAATGTCCATCGACAGAGGATTGGATTGGGAAGAAGTGGTATATATACACAATGGAATACTACTCAGCCATAAAAAAAGAATGACATAATGCCATTTGCAGCAACATGGATGGAGCTAGAGAATCTCATACTGAGTGAAATGAGCCAGAAAGACAAAGACAAAGACCATATGATCTCACTTATAACTGGAATCTAATATCCAGCACAAATGAACATCTCCTCAGAAAAGAAAATCATGGACTTGGAGAAGAGACTTGTGGCTGCCTGATGGGAGGGGGAGGGAGTGGGAGGGATCGGGAGCTTGGGCTTATCAGACACAACTTCAAATAGATTTACAAGGACATCCTGCTGAATAGCATTGAGAACTTTGTCTAGATACTCATGTTGCAACAGAAGAAAGGCTGGGGGAAAAATGTAACTGTAATGTATACATGTAAGGATAACCTGACCCCCTTGCTGTACAGTGGGAAAATAAAAAAAAAATAATAAATAAATAAATAAATATATTAAAAAAAAGAAAATCCATTTTTTATTCAGAAAAGTATCATTTGTAATCAAAGGCTCTTGCTTAACAAAAATACATTATTTTACTTAAAGAGAAAGGTTAACTAGAACCTTAAATGGAAGTAATCAGGGTTGATTATCTCCACAGTAAGTTCTTCTATAAAGGCTTACAAACATTTTAATTACAGACTTTCTATTAAATGCCTGTTACAAATTTTTCATATTTTAAATGAGTAAAATATCAAGAACTATATCAAGAACTGAAAGTACACTAATTGCTAACATTAAAAATCTGTCCATAGATATTTTGTCTCAAGACTATTATATTTCATACAGATTTAAATAGGACCATAAAAAGTTCAAGATGAAAAGATTCTTAAGTATAATTAACTAAACACATTCTTGTATATATACATAGAAATCTAAGACCCAGTGAAGGTATACAATATGATTAAAGTGATATTTAAAGTTTGTGGCAGTCCCCTGACTTGAAAGTCAGGGGCCCTTTCTCCCACACCAGCATATCCGTGTATCTTAAAACCAGAACATTATGAGATAATTAGTAATGTAACCCATCTAAAATACACTACCAAAACATTTTAAAAGGAAAATAAATTGTCTCTCTTAGAGTCAAATATATATAAAAAAAAGAAGTCACTTATTTAGAATGAGTAATCTAAGAAAAATAAATAAGCACTCAAGTAATTGTATTTCCAATACTTCATTCTTATTACTGGAGAGGCCAACTAAGTATAAATTCTGTGTGTAATCAATTCATCTGACTAAAAAAATAAATAAACTTTTATGCAAGGGGGCACTTTTTAAAGGAAAATGTAGGCCTAATGAAAGAATCAGAAGTTAGTAGCTGTCTCAAGTTCTCTGTCTCATGCACACAGACAAAATACAAAAAAAAAAAAAAATTGCTTAGCAAGGTTTTAAAACTAGCCATTTCAATTTTCCAGATTGGCACTTTTAAGACCAATGAGTTGGAAACCAAAAGAGAAATCACAAAAACTCTCAACCTGGATTATATTAACTTAATATGCTTTAAGTATACTTAATGTGAAAATCTAATCAATAAATGTACACAGTATCCTAATGGACTTCATTTCTTGTCTAGGTTTCACTACAAGACTTCTTTAAAGAATGGTAGAAATTAGTTTTATTTATATCCTGAATCACATAAATACAACTTGTATTTATATCACTACTGACATCATCAATCTTTATCCATACTAAGAGCAGATACCAATTTAGTTTCCCTCTGTGATTCAATGGCAGTAGACACAAAAAGGGTGAGAAGCAATGAGGCTCTGCTTCCTGAAGAAACACAAGTCTAGGAGCCAAAGGTCTCAGAGACCTGGCTCTGCCTCTGCCTACAACGTACTACCTCTAAGATGTTTGGCAAATTACTTACCCTCTTTTAAGTTTTATGATCTCTTATAAGGTGGGGATATTAATCCCTGTTCTGTTTCATAGCAATTATTAGAACCAAATAATATAACCTGTATCCTTTTTTTTTTTTAAGTGGAAAAAGGTTTAAATGTTTTCCCATTTCATTTGTAATTTTTTTTTCTTTTTTGGTCTTTTTAGGGCTGCACCCATGCCATATGGAGATTCCCAGACTAAGGGACAAATACAAGCTCTAGCCACTGGCCTACACCACAGCCACAATGCCAGATCCAAGCTGCGTCTGAGACTTACACCATAGCTCATGGCAACAATGGATCCTTAACCCACTGAGCGAGGCCAGAGATCTAATTTGCGTCTTCTTGGACCCTAGTCAGATTCATTTCCGCTGAGCCATAAATGGAACTCCTATAATGTTTTAAATGCTATTTAACTGCAAGTTATTTACAGTAATATAATTTAGATGCATTTTAAATTCTGATATATCTGCCCAATGTCTTATACAGAGAATAGAACCAGGAGTCAGAAACCTTTGTCTCTAGTTCATCCCAGCACTGTCATTGTTTCTTCTCTGCAAAATGGGGAAATAGCCTCTACACTTATCTATCAACTGAGCTTATGTATATGAAATATATACTTTGTAAAGTATATTAACCTAAAGTATTAACACCATTTGATGTGGTATTACCTATCTTTCTCTTTGGAAAAGTACAAACTAGAGGGGGAAAAAAAGTCCCATTCTGACTCCTTCCAAATAATGCTATCAAAAATATTCCAGGAGCACATGCAGCATCAGTACATCCAAGACCAACTCCAGATTATAGGAGGCACCCATTCACTAGTATTTGAGAAAAAGCTGGAAAGAATTATCACAACATACCGGTTTCACTGACATTATAAAACTCTAAGGCATAAAATTATTTCAGTAACGACTTCTCATTAAGAAACATTAAATCCTCTTACAGCTTCGAGGTTTGTTTTTTCATTCCCTTACTTTACCAGTCTTGGTTTGGAATGTCAACATAGCTATTCCCTAAAATAAGCACAAACTCTAATATTTGCACTGAATATTCCAGATTCATTCATATAAAAACAACAGATGCATGTTAATTGAGCTTGGGCAAAATTCAGTTTTCCCTGTTTTTAACTATTTTTTTTTTAAAGAGAGAGAGAATATAAACATCTGAGCCTTGATGTAAAGTACCAAATCAAGCAATCACACATTAAATCTATCTTTATTGTACTCTGAACATTGATGTACAAACCTACATTTTCTCAATTAATGTCAAAATGGCTATCTGAAGTCTCTGCTTTTTAAGCTTTCATTATAGAGCCATATTCCATATCTGGAACCATATTGTAGAAAGCCACCTATTATATTCCTGTGTCTGTTTTGCTGCTTGTAAATACAAAGAACATCTGGGATTAGTAAATATATGGGCTGGCATACCTTTATCAGCCACAAAATACCGTGATGCCTTTTAAAGCTGCTAAACTGTGTACAACTTTAGTTACCCTTTCAATAAGAAAGCTTCAATCTCTCTCCACTACAAATAAACCAAACAACATGTAATCACAAAGAGGACTTAAAGACAATGCTAACCTTAAGACCTGAATTAGACCACATGTGCCTTCTCCCTTCAAACTGCAGAGCTGTGTTCTCTTTAGAATCATCATCTGTGGCAGCTGCCTTCATTCTACAGATAGTTACTGCCACTAGCTCATATCTTTATCACTCTGTTCATCTTCACACTTCCTTTGTTTTCCTTTTTCAACATCTTGTCACTGTTAGACACCCCTGATTTTATACCAGCTTGCCATTCATAAGCACCACCAGTTAAAATGATCCTTCCTTTCTACAAGGTTGGAGGGAAAAACACACATACACACACAATGTTCATGGCAGTATTTTTGTAATACTATTTTTTTTTTGTTTTGATGCTGTTGACAACACAGGCTACTTCTTCCCCACCAGAAAAGACTTCTAATTGATTTTAGCTATCCTTATAGTTATTTTAACCCATCAAAGGTCCTTTTAATTGTTGAACAAAGTTAAATCATTCAGTTCTGCCACTTCGCAGAATCTTATGAAGGTACAATTCAAACGTCAAAGCTATTTAACTTTTACTAGCAAACAACCAATTTCCTTTATTATCAAGTCCAACTTTGTCTAATATAAAGATAAACAGTGTCTTCTTAGGGCACATTCTCTTTCTTACAGAGTCACATATACAGACCAGGATAGATTTTGCGATATATAGGCACATAAAAAAGAAAAAAAAAAAGAAAAGAAAATGATTAATGCCAGCAAGGAAAAAGTTGTGCAGGAAAAGTAACGGTTTATTACAATGGCCCAGTTGTAAATAACATTCATAGTCATAAAAATACATTGCTAAATACTGTTCTAAACCAAAATTACAATATACTATACTCAACAACTGGAGAACAGGAAATGAGAAGATACATGGAAAAGCAGAAGAGTGCTAAATTCTAAGAAAATAATGACAAAAATTGAAAATCAACAAGTTATGAATATGTTGGAAACATGGCACTGAACAGCAAAATAACTAAGGGAGTTTCTCACTCTCTAGGAAGAATATGAAAGAAGGAAGACAGGGGACTGAGTTCTCTTTTTCCTAAAAATTTGACAGAACTCTAATTAACTATATTCATGTATAATTTTGACAGAAAAAAGCTAAAACATCAGCAATTTTAAATCCTAAAAAAGTTTCTGTTAAAGGAAATATTATGTTACATGTGGAAGAAAATGAATTACAGTTTCAAGACTTTCACAAGCATTTGCTTGTAGTTTTAATCACAGCATGTAATCATTTTAATTTCAATTTGTGCTATTATTTTGGTTATTTGCTTGGATAAGTCCAAGATGTAAGGAAAGACCACAAAAAAGTTTTAACACTTTTCAAGTCTTATTACATACTTCCAAATTGTTTCCTAGAGAAATTAAGTTTGGTTATACTGCCACCAGCAGTATGATTATAGTATTTTCATTAGTAGTTAGTATTATTAATTTTGGAACAGGTAAAATTACCTTATTTGTATTTATACTTTCAAATTATTCCCGGTGTCTCAATATTTTTTAAATATATATGAGCCTTTATATGACACTACTTAGTCATATTTTCTGCAAAAAAAACTTCAGTTTTGTCCAGTGTCTTTTTACTTTTGATTACAATATTTCCCCTTTCATAGATGTTTTCATGTACAGACATTGAAACTTATGAAGTTATTTGATAATTTCCTTATGAGTTCTAAATTTAAGAAGTTTTTTCTTCCTATATTTTATCAAATTTTTTTTTAAAAAAGCTGTAACTAACAGGACCCCTAATATCCATTTCTTTTTTAGGGAAAATAAAACATCCATTGAACTAACAAACAATACTCTCACATTTGTTAACTAAGAAAGTTTGTATTTTAGCCTCAGTAAAACTTTCAAGTACCTGTGCATAGGCAGAAATCTTCAGAGGAAAAGACTGAACATATGTATTATATACTACTGTATTTACAGTGAATTTAAACTTTTTCTTAAAATCTCTTTCAGTGATTTGATTTTAGCCACCTTTCTGATTTCCTTCTTCAGGTTTTTAAAATTGACTTTTTTTTTGGGCAGCACACACAAGTTCCTGGGCCAGAGATTGAACCTGCGCACAGCAGGGACACAAAGCCACAGCAGTGATGACGCTGGATCCTTGGTACCAGGGAACTCCCTGATTATTTTCTTTTTTTTTTTTTGTCTTTTTGCCATTTCTTGGGCCACTCCTGCGGCACATGGAGATTCCCTGGCTCTGGCATAGGCCAGTGGCTACAGCTCCGATTCGACCCCTAGCCTGGGAACCTCCATATGCCGCGGGAGCGGCCCAAGAAATAGCAAAAAGACAAATAAATAAATAAAACTACTTCAAAAAAAAAAAAAAAGAAAAACAGAATTTGACACTATTTCTTATGATGTGCTATGACAATAAATTACTGTATTCTGAACAATAAGTGTGGTTTCTTAAATAGCTGGATATAATTTCAATAATGCTATTGCTATTTAAAACTTCAGTTTCAGTTGAACATTGCCTTCATATCTATTGAACACACTTCAAGATATATCAAGAATATATTTTCTCATTTTGGAAAAACCTGTAAGTCACCATGTTGTCTGTTCATAGAACTTATAAACAGAAAGTGAAAATGAAAAAAGTAGTCTGGAAAATTGATAAGTGGTGTAATTTGAAATCTGAAGAGTTTACATAAGTCAACACAGAAAATCTTGTGGTTATTAAATGTTCTTGATTTTTCAAAAATCATTCCATAGAAGTCAAAGGTCCAAATAAACTTGAACTTTAAAAAAGCTCACCATGTGATTTTAACATTTTCAAATTTAATTTTCAGTACAGTGAAGGCAATACAAAGTTACATGGGACTAAATTAAGCCAGAAGCCCAGACTGAACTAACTGCTGCTATTCATACAAAAAGCCAACCTCAAATTACACCTTTAACATATATCCCTCTTCCTGTTTAAAAAATCCACCAACATAATTTGCAAGGAAACGACCTTATACCGTTCTATCGCCACCCAAACTCACCCCTACTCGGAAAACGAGAGTTAAAAGCAATCAAAAGTTAACCAATTCAAAATGACTCTTATTAGCAACACTAATCAGCTGGAGGAAATCTCAAGGTAGACTAGATAAACAGCAATAAGGAATCTAATTGTAACTTAATAGTCTTTAGGTGAGCATGAAGGCAAGCTGGTGAAAACTCCAAGGGGAATCAAACACTAGGGGGCAGCATCGATCTGCTGGGAAACACTGAGCACTCACTTGTCAATTTTAAACTACAGTTAGCATATTTTCAATGAGAATTACATTTACAATAGGATAACTGTATCCCCTCCCAGCCCTGCAGTGACCCAGTAGAGACCATTCATTAAACCTCATTCGGGAATCAAGATAGACTATAGTCCCTCACCCACTAAGAACTGAAACATCTGTATGAAGAAAAAAAGGTAAAATGAATTATCTGTAGCCCCTTGATTCACTATGTCATTTCATGGTCACAGTAAACCCATCAAGTAGGTTTTTTTAGAACTTCCAAGTTCACAGACAAAAGATTAACATAAAGCAACTTGCTCAAGGTAATCAAACTAGTTAATAATGAGTCACAGTTTTGAACCTTAAATCCTACTCCAACGCCCTACATTCTTTATAACAATGGCCAAAACTTGGGGAAAAGAGGAAGAGTAGGGGTGGAGGGAAATAGAACAGTAACAATGTAAATTCCCTTTAATTAAAAGCAAATGATTGTTCCTGTTGCTGATTTCCCTTGTAAAAACACCTGTACCCTATATTTTCCACAAGTCAGTTTAAAAATAGGGCATTCCCTGGTGGTCTAGCAGTTAGGATTCAGCTCTTTCACCACTGCAGCCCAAATTCAATCCCTGGTTTGAGAGAACTGATCAAGGCAATGCCTGTCCCAACAAAAAATAAACAAAAAACACACCCTAGAGTAGTACTTACATACCAAACTTAAGGCCTCCTAAAAGTACTTGAAATCAAGTGCTCACAAAAGAACTGTGTTGGCTTTTAAGATGTTAGCGGACTACAAATCAAAAGGAAAAATTAGAACAGGTTATCACGCAATGTATTATTGATGTCACCTCACAATTAACTGCTTCTTTTAAAGTAACACAAAGTCATCCTTACACAGGAGTTCTTAACCAGAGAGCTGTGTATAGAATTCAGGTTTCTAAATCTGGATAGAGATATCAATTTTAATTAACCTCTGAAATTTATTCCTTCAGTTACGAATGTAGGCAAAAAAAAAAAAAAAGTGATATGCAGTACCTGACACTATTAATAATTCAAATTAAATTCTACCAAAATCATTTACAGTTCTCACTAGTTTGAAATTAGTCATTAGACCTGCCACTACTCTTGGTATTTAATGCTTTACTAAAGCATCAATTACTTCATCACATTATTTTGGTAATTACATTTTAAGACAATTGGTTTCTGTTGTATACTATGTATTCCATACGTTTTAAATCATCATTCTGAGGTTTATCACGCAAAAAATGTTACAGGTCCCTCCAGACATCATTATTTTATTTTCCTCATATAACTTATCACTGATCCTACATCTCTCTCCCTATCAGAGAATTCAGGGCATTCAGGGATATGGGAGATCTGGTAGGGACCCCAAAGGTCTAGAACAAGAGAATGACTCAGAAGGTGCTCAAAATATGTAGAATTGTAAGTCCTAATTTAAAACAAACAAAAAAAAACCAGAGTTTTAACTCAAGACTTTCAATTGCATTACTACAATTAACTATTCTAAATCTCCAGCTTTTCCAAACATATTGTTTATTCTTAAATATGTAGAATTTAGATACCTATCCCCCCCCAAAAAAAACAAACGAAATGTAAATCTGTCATACGCTTTTTTACTCCATCAAGAATGACTCTGCTCCAAGTTAAAACTAGAGTACTATACACCTTAAAAGACGTTAAATAAAAGTTTAAAAAAAAAACCACACACACGCAGTATAACCTACCATCTTCTTTTTAAATTATGTGCTTTAATGTCACTCTTTATTACTTAAAACAGGGAGTTGAGTGAAGGACCCTTCCGCCTGAGGGCTGCGGATTCTGCTGTGTTATTTCTTCCTCGTGCCCTGCTCATAAAGACGGCCCATGTAGACAGGCTCCCACGTGAACAGTTCTTTACAGAAGCCACAGGAAGATCTCCAACGTCACATCGCCTGCAACCTCGCCAGGCCCCTTTCTTAGCCGGGACATTTGAGGGTCCCAAGGAAGAAGCGAGGAGTCGAACAGATCCCTAGGCCCGGGAGGGATCCCCTACTACTGACTGCCCCAGCCGGGCCCACAGAGCTCTCCGCCAAAAGGCTTCCAGGAACAAAGCCCGGGCTACCGCGCCACCTCCTGGCCTCCTCCATCTACCCAGCCCCAGCCCAGCGACCCTCAGCTCCTGGGACCCCCGGCTTCAATGTTAACTACCCCGCGCCCCGCCTCGGCTTTTCGGTTGATGGGGAAGAAAGCAAGCCCCCACGAGGCCTCCCGCCCTA
Organism: Phacochoerus africanus; assembly: GCF_016906955.1. NCBI lineage: Eukaryota > Metazoa > Chordata > Mammalia > Artiodactyla > Suidae > Phacochoerus > Phacochoerus africanus. The sequence goes on along the minus strand of NC_062546.1, from coordinate 165,149,994 downwards.
GGAGAGTCGGCGCCACCGTCCGTTAACCTCCGGGTCCCGGAACAGCGGTGCCCAGGCTCCATCCCGGGGTCCCCGTGATACACCGTAGCGGAAAGACCCGGGCGTTCGCCGTCGCCCCTCTCCAAGCCCCTCCGAGACTTAACTGCGGATCCTCCCACTCTCGGGCCACCACGTCCCCGCCTTCGCCCCGACGCCACCTCTGGCGCCCGGGCCGCACGCGCGGAGCCCCCCAACCGCCGCCGCCGCCTGACCAGCGGTCACTCCCCCATTCCCCGCGCGGCACCCCAGTTTCGGCAGGAGTCTGAGTTGGGCGCGGATCCCGCACGCAGGGCCAAGGCCGCTTGGCCGCGAAGCCCGCAGCAGCCCAGAGCGCACACGAGGAGCGGCGGCGCCCCACGCGCAGCCCACCACGCGCTCAGCTCGACTCGCCGCGGCCGCCGCCGACTGCAGCAGCTGCGGGAAGCCCAGCGCCCGGATCCCCGAGGGACTCAGCCCCGACTCCCCGGTTCTAGTCTCCCTTTCTAACCCCCCGCTGTCCCGGGACTCGTAGTCTCCACCGCGCATGGGACCGGTTCTGGGGGAGGGAATGTAAACAAATCGGGGTTTTATAGTTACCTCACACTCGAGTGCCGTGTGCATCTCCTCTCCGCTCGGTACCAAACCCCGGCTGCACCAAATCGTGTATTCACCAAAGCCGGCTGCGCTAACTGCGTCGCGGAGCCCTGCGCGTCAGACACTACGCTACGCTAGCGGCGTACCAGGCCCACTCAGGTCCCTGCGCAGCCGCACCCCGACCGCCTATGGGTGCTACGCTCTGGGCGTGCACGCACCACCCAGCCATTCACTTCGGATAACGTAAGTTGCGTAGAAGAACTGCACCACTCGAGGATTCCACGCGAACAGTGAGAGCAAGAGGAAATTCGAGTCTACGCAAACTGCGGAGCTCCGCCACTCCGCGCTAGTTTTGTTCCAAGAAAAGACGCTGCGGGGGAGTTAGGGCGGCTTCTAACGCATGCGTGAAGCGTACTTTCCTCCTTGCCTTTTCTCCCGGCTTTGCTTGTCGGTTGCTGCGGCCCTGGGGAGGCGGATGAGTAAGCGAAGCTATAAACGCAAAAGCTTTAACCGAAAGGTTTCAGACTAAGAAATCAGAATGCTTTTTTTCTTTTAATCTGTACGTGAATTTAACACCTCCCCTTTATTAAAGTAACCTTCCAGCCTCTAAGGGGAAAAAAGGAACTGATATTTAGGGCTAAGTATGAGGTATTTTGCATAGTTCTCCGTCCCCTTACCCCCCAATTTGAACAGCATGTCCTGCGAGTTACCTAGTGGTCTAGCGGTTAGGACGTTGTGATTTTTCAGCTGCGTTTCCGCACCCGCACACCCACCCCCTTCAATCACTGGACTAGGAACTGAGATCCTGTATCAAGGCTGTAACAGCCAAACAAAACAAAACAAAACCCAACATAAAGAGCACTTTTTTGGGGACTTCTAAGCCTAAAAGAAAAAGTTGACTTCAGAGAGCATGTCAAGCACTTAGAGGAATTCTCCAGACTTTTGACAGCTTTCCAAGGTTTTCCACCTCCTCCTACTCCTTAATTATTTCTTCACACCAAACAGCAAAACCTCCTGATTCAGCCAAGCAATTCCATGGACTCCCGACTACATCGTGCTCATTCTTGCTCCCATTCCTTTGTTCACACCGTACCTGCCATATGAATTATCTCCTCCCCTCTTCAGAAGCAATTCACGACCCATACTTTCTTAGGTGGGTTGGCTCTGGACACCTCCCCTTTGCTTCATTACTCTACTTCTTGGCATTTACTTGATTTCCATGGTGAGATGGAGGTTTATCCATCTCATGGATAGATAGGTTTATCTATCCTGTCATGGTGAGGTTTATTCTGTCTGCTGGGTCTGTTACTGTATCCATCCAGGGTACTGGGGGGTGCCTGACGGATGTCTGGTAGAGTGCATAAATCCTTGATCATTACTAATAGCAAGATTTACTGTATCAGGTATTTCCTGTGTGCACTGCATGTATATTAATTTCATCCTCATAACACAAGGAGGTAGGTATTATTATCCTACCTAGGAAACAGACACAAGAAGTTGAGTAACTTGCCTAAGACCACAGAAAAGGTAAGGAGGAAAGCTGGGACCCAAACCCAGTTAGTGTGGCTAATTATTGCTGCTATCCTGCATATTTAATGAAGGAGGGTTGTTTTGGTTTGGTTTTGTATCTCTACAATGAGCATCCTTTAGGTGCTTAATGAATACCTTCTGACTGCCAGGATACTCAGCTTCTCATATCCATTTTTTCTGGTTTGGAAAAACCAATCCATTGATCTCACTCCTGCCAGTTTCCACTGCTGCTATTACACAAAGACAGAGGTCCTGAGGTGTAAAGGAAAAAGATGAAAAAACAAAACAAAACAAAAAAAAAGAGATGATGTCTGAGTCCTAGCTTCAAGTCTCATCACTGTCACTAACTGTGAGAGACAATGACGGTGGTCCTCAGATTCATGGATAAATTAAGGAATTGGTCTAAATTTATTCTGAAGTGCTTCAGTTTTATAAAATCATAAACAAAGTCTTTAGATTTCATAAAATCAACATAAATATGTACATTATTTTTAGCCCAAAGCATAAAGGCTTCCAAATTACCCTGATATTTTAAGGCTCGTAATCATTTTATTAAACATATTATTTCAACAATTTTATATGCAATATCTTTCTTCTAAATATCAATAAGATATATTCCTTATATTTGGGGGCACTCACACCCTCACTGCCTTTTAATTATGTATTTACAGCGCTAATATTCAGCTGGTACGCACAGGTACAGAGAACCATTGATCAAATACTGAAATATACAGACTGGTCAACATTTGCAGCTCTGAGCTGAATTCCATCATGACTTCTACCCTGTACCAGCGCTTTCTCTTAGGATTCCCTGGACCTCCCAATTTCAGGAACTAAAGGGTTAATGCCTGGCTAAAAAAGAAGACTACAGGCCCCAACTCTTCTCAGACTTCCATTCTAATTGACTGGTGCTTATGCTTTATTAATTTTACACATTTTAAATATTCTTGCACAAAACTGTGTGGAAATCTAATTGAAACTAGACTATGTCTTCTACCACATTTAAGTACTCACTCAAACATTCATATGTGATCACTTATATGCACACTGATTATAGCAAGGCTTAGAGCAAAATTACTAGGTAGGATTGAGTTGTAAACTAGTATATTACTTTTCCTGTTGGGCAAAGGAATGTCAGAAAATGATTTGCAGGCTTACTCAAAATCACTTGCTGAGGTAAACAATGAAAGTGCTGCAAAAATATCACTATAATGTATGTTTTATTTTTACCAGTTTTATATACAAGAGATGTGCTAGGGTAAGTCATTTCTAATATGTTAGAATCATTGAACTTTCTGAAATGTCAGATATTTTTTTCCTAGCCACACCTCATTTGATTCATAAAGAAGCTCGCCTGAACTATAAAAATATATTTGGAGTAAGTGGGGGAAAGGAAAGTATTGAATGATGTCTAAATGGTTTACCTCTCATTTGTTTTGCTTCAGTCACAATTTCATTTCACATGTCTAAAATTTTAAGCATGACCAATCTACCTCTGCTGAGGCATGGTATAATAAATCCAATGTCTTTTTTTTTTTTTTTTTTGCACCTCAGAGGATTAGAAAAGAAACAGCTACAATAAATAGAGGAAATAAGAACCATATTTCAATCTTTAGTTATGACTAAAGAAAGTCCATGTCATAAACTGGGTTTTCCCCCTAGTAGGGGAGAAAATTGTCATCGTACACAACAAAGTTTAAGAGCCTTTAATTAAATTTAAGAACATGACTGCTTGTAAAAATCAAACCTTTCAAACTCAATTGTTCTTTCCATGAATCAAGATTAGTAATAACCAAAGATAACTAAACCTCCTTAAATTCATGATCAGTTTAAACCGATTTTTACATGACCAACAAATTTTGGTTCAGACAAGGTTATACATAGAGGAGGAAGAATAAATTATATTGGCATATAGCCTGAGGTGGAGGGTACTAAGTACCAGGATTAGGAGTTAAAGAATTAAGAAAAGACAAACTCAGGAATATGTTCTAAATCTAGGCCTCAAAAGCAACTGCCTACTTACTTTTAGAGATTACATATTTTAGCTGGAAATTCAGGCCCCAGCTTTAGATCTGAAGCCAGAGAATTATAAAAGATACATCCCCTCCCTTTTCTTTGAGCCTGTCGCACTGTGTGACAGCTAAGATGTCAACACCATGGTCAGGATGGGAAGTGGAGCCTGTAGAGCAGTCTTTTTCTGATCCCTTGAGAAATTATGGCTCCCACTCATCTAAAGACTTGTCATCAGAATTTACATGGAAGTTCTTAGGAATACAGCTGCCCTTGCACGTCTTTCTAAAAAGCAGGTCTCATGAACAAAGAAGGCCATCATCACCCACATCCCTTGAAGAAAGGTACCCAAAGCCAGGAAGAGATGAACCAGTCCCACCCTGGTGAGAGTGATTTGACTGATGGGCCTATCAAATCAGATCACTTTGAGTTGGTAGGCTTGTACAATAAAATGAGTTTCAGGCTCACATCAGAAACAAAAATAGATTAGAGAAATGAAACAATTAAAATAACAATTCAAGCAACTCACCACTCATGGTAGAAAATTAACTTCTATGTGATTTGCCTAGATGATGCCAACATTAGACTAGCCAGATCCCTGAGTTTCAATTCATCACAATACCAACGTAAGGCCTTTAGCGTTAGACATCCCTGCTGGAAGAAGAACAATGATGGGAAAGCTTAGAGCCTCTGATTCATCCTAGCTAGGCTGTTCAAAATAGGAATGAAACCTGGCCTAGGAGAAAGAGGAAGAATAAATAAAAGCAAGAAGCTCAGATCTAGAGTGAGAGTAACAGGCCAACCACACATTTAAGCAGGTGATGGTGCCAGAAAAGCTTTTCCCTCAAATCTGCTCTATTGTGCTCACTAGTACCTGGAATTCCACATTTGGAACTTCATTCTTGGGCCTTGAGGGAAGTGACTACCATTTTATTACTCATCCAAACTGCTGTAAGGATATATATTTTTTAGTCATTTCTGAAGAGGAACTTTTAAGAAGGGAGAAGAGTTGATTATATAGATCCTTAAGGGTAGTGTGGTACAAAGGGACAGAAAGAAAAACAAATTGCCAACTTCTCAATCTTGCTTCTAGACAACCTTGTTCACCAGCAGAATACTAAGAGGAAAAACAGTAGGCTTAGTAAACAACCACCTGTACCAAACAAGGGGGCCTAGAAGCCAACAGTCAGCCATTTTGGATATTTTGAAATTCTGGGGCCACAATGTAAATTAGCTTTCCAAACTTTCATTTAGTCCAAAGAAATAAAAAAGTAACATAAATATCCACATAAATATTGCAGATTTGAAGAGTATTTGTGGATAGTTATACTTCAATTTAATAAAGATTATCAACATGTAAAGGAATTAGCAATAAGTTACCATGTAAATATTTTTTAAAACAGGTTCATTTGTGCAACTAGTTAAATTAAAAAACTCATTTTAAACTTATTGTAAAATGTCATCACATGAGAGCCAACTTCAAATCTTGCCTAGGGCTTCCAAGATAATTAATAATGAGACCCATTACACAAATGACATTTATGAAAACAATCAAGTACATCTTTTAAAAACAAGGCACACTTGGTTTATCTTAACAAATATTGCTTACCTTTATTTATTAAAAATCTGACAGCAAGAAGGCAGCAAAATGCTAAATATTAGGGAAAGCAATAAATGAATTGTCAAAACAAGAGAAGCTTGTAAGGATTTCTGAGTTTTTCTTGCACTGTTTCTCAGTAAAGCTCAAATCATACTGTATTTTTATTAGAAGAAGCCACTTCTGCATTCTTCATGAAATCCCATAAATTACATCTTCTTACCAGCACACATCTTCCCACCCTAAACACATGAAGATGTATGGTTTAAAACATACCAGGCGAGTTCCTGATATGGCTCAGCAGGTTATGAACCTGACTAGTATCCATGAGAATGAGGGTTCGATCCCTGGCCTTGTTCAGTAGGTTAAGGAACCAGTGTTGCTGTGAGCTGTGGTGTAGTTTGCAGACACGGCTTGGATCCTAAATTGCTGTGTTTATGGTGTAGGCTGGCAGCTGCAGCTCTGATCTGACCCCTAGCCTGAGAAGTTCCATATGCCACAAGTGCGGCCTTAAGAAGCAAAAACAAAAACATCAGCAAACAACAACGACAGCAAAAGTACCAGGCACCATTTTAAACATGGTAACTCATTTTTATCCCTATGACAGTCTTGCACAGTAGACATTATTTGCCCATTTCATACACGAAGGAAACTGGGTGAGTTAGCATGTGCCAGAGCCAGACCCCTAGTCCAGACAGTCTGGCACTGGAGACTATGCTCTTAATCCTTACATTACTTTGCCTCTTTATATAGAGACTGTGTAGAGGTCCCAATTTTTGTGAGAATATCTATATACTTTCTCTGTAAAAGCTGGTAATTAAAAAGAAAAAATAAGTAGGACCATAAAGGGGTGGCTTCCCAGACTGTAAATATTGCAAGTCAGTGGAAATTTTAACTGAAGAATAGAATAAAAACGTTTAAAGATACTTAGAAAAAAATAAAGTTACTTAGAATGTATTTGCTTTATCTTTCAGCTTGACTAGCTTGAATCAATTCCAAGGGAGCTGTTTATTCACAGTGTCTTAAATTAGAATGTTAATTAGCCAATCTGGTTATACATTTAGATGAAAGCTTTCCCCTCTTTATGGTTATTTGATGTAGTTGCTCAAGTATTTATTTATACCAGTAAGGTTATATTAAAAATTAGGCAGAATCAGGTGTATGTTAATGACTTTGATCATAGTCATATAAATATGAGCTATTAATGTGCTAATCAATGGAGAATTGGTCAGGTGCAAATAAATCCCAGCAGATTTAAACTGAGATTCATTTAGGGGAATAAAGGTTCATTTCATTCCTTAGATTTAGATGAGTCTACCTTCTCTGAAAGTCTGCCTTGAAAAAAAGACAAGTTTTCTGAACTAAAACAGAAACAAATCCACAGATTTCAGAAACCAGCTTAGAGTTACCATAGGGGAAACCATGGCAGGGAGGGAGGAAATGGTAGGATGGGAATAACATACAAACACTACAGTATAAAACAGATAATTAACAAGAACCTACTCTATAGCACAGGGAAATCTACTCAATAGTTTGTAATAACCTACATGAAAAAAGAAGAATGGAGAGGAGTTCCTATCACGGTTCAGTGCTTAATGAATCTGACTAGGAACCATGAGGTTGCAGGTTCGATCCCTGGCCTTGCTCTGTGGGTTAAGGATCTGGCATTGCCGTGAGTTGTGGTGTAGGTCGAGGACGTGGCTCGGATCTGGCATTGATGTAGCTCTGGCGTAGGCCGGTAGCTATAGCTCTGATTAGACCCCTTGCCTGGGAACCTCCACATGCCTTGGGTACGGCACTAGAAAAGGCAGAAAAGGCAGAAAAAAAAGAAAAAAAAAAGAATGGAGATATATATATATGATTCACTTTGCTGTACACCTGAAACTAATACAAGATTCTAAGTCAACTGTACTCCCATATAAATTTTTTAAGTTTTAAAGAATGAAAACAGGAGTTCCCATCATGGCTCAGCAGTTAACGAACACAACTAGCATATCCATGAGAACTCGGGTTCGATCCCTGGCCTCACTCAGTGGGTTAAGGATCCAGTGTCTCTATGAGCTGTGGTGTAGGTCACAGACACGGCTCAGATCCTGCATTGCTGTGGCTCTGGTGTAGGCTGGCTGCTACAGCTCTGATTGGACCTCTAGCCTGGGAACCTCCTTATGCTGCAGATGCAGACCTACAAAGACAAAAAGACAACAATAAAAAAGAATGGTAATAACTACAGGCAAAAGTCTGTGTTCCTTTTATGTGCAAACCACTATGTAGCTGGAAATTAAGGGCAAACAAAATATAATCCTTGTCCTTAAGTAGCTTACAGTCAGTCAGGAGAGTAAGTAAAGAGGCAATTACAGTACAGAGTAGTAAGTGCTATGTTTGAGATTAGTAGGGGTTGCCATGGTAGCAATAATGGTAGCAGCACTCTCTGCTGTATGTAAGTACATATAGACCAAATCCCCTTCATTCACACTCCCCCTGGCCCATTGGAGGCACAGGTAAACTGAGGCTTCCACATGAAGAATACCAAAACCACGTGTCTCCTGTTCTATATTCTGTGCAGGCTGTAACTTGTGTGTGGAGACCCAGAGTGTGTGCTGTTATGAGAACCTTTTATTCTCTTAGGGAGGAGAGAATCCACAAGAAACAGTATAAAATATTTTCATAGGAAATTGTGTGTATGTGTGTATGTGTGACTGTTATTAGTCTTCACTTGACCTCTGGGAATGTACATGAAATTGAGTGGCTCCTTTTGAGTATGGTTTTAGCATGAGCCTCTTCCTGTATATTTTCCAGTTCTTTACATTTTTATATTAAGATACCTGATTTATTAGCAATGTTAGAAATGTAAGTGGAGGAGTTTCCAATGCAGTGCAAAGGGATGGGTAGCGTCTCTGGAGCACTGGGTCACAGGTTCAATCCCTGGCCTGGAGCAGTGGATTAAGGATCCAGCATTGCGGCAGCTGTAGAGTAGGTCAAAACTGTGGCTTGAATTTGATCCCCGGCCCTGAGACTCCATATGCCGCAGGGAGGCCAAAAAAAAAAAAAAAAAAAGAAAGAAAAAGAAAAAAGAAAGAAAAATTTTAAGTGGAATGTATCCTGACCCTTCCAGATAATATTGTGAAATAACCAAGCTCTGTAGTAGAGATAGTTTGGGTTTCTTTTCTAAATATTTTTATTAACTAGGAGCCACACTTTGTAAATATTTGTACCCTTGCTATCATCAAAGAAAAATGTTATGAATCACTTGTATTGTCTTCTATGTCCTAATTTTCCTTTTAAATGTATAGGTAATAAGGGAATAAGAAATGGAAATTAGTCATCAACAGAATTATCAATATTTCCAACTTGCTTTGCTCTATGAAACCCCTGGAGAATTAGCCAGTCCATCCAAAGACTCCATCAAACACTAGATCCAGGAGAATGGCTAGATCCAATATATAAATATGTCCATTAGGACTTTTAACAAAGGTTGAAAAACAAGATCAGAAAGCCTAAGAGTTTGGAAATCTGTATATGTGATATTAAATTGGTTCAGTGGGCTAGAGTACCAGAGGCCAGGTGGTATGTGTGCTACTGAAATGAAGAACAATTGGAAAACTGTAATGATCATTTAGAAAATAATCTCTTTGAGGAGTTCCCATCGTGGCTCAGTGGAAATAAATCTGACTAGTATCCAGGACACAGGTTCAATCCCTGGCATCGCTCAGTAGGTTAAGGATCCTGTGTTGCCGTGAGCTGTGGTGTAAACCAGCAGCTTCAGCTCTGATTTGACGCCTAGCCTGGGAACCTCCATATGCTGGGGATGCAGCCCTAAAAAGACCAAAAAAAAAAAAAAGAATCTCTTTGCAATTATGTTCCTAATTTAGTATCTATCAAAGAATGTCTTTTGAAGCATTTCAAGTCTTCTTGTCTAAAGGCTACACCAAGAGCCAAGATACTAGATAACGTAATACTAAATGATAATATTAGTTAAATACAAATAATCTTAACAAAGAGTCATAGCGTTTACTATTTGCAGGCACTGATGTTCCAAAGTCTTACATTATTGACGGTCAACAAAGAAATACTAAATATGCAAAAAATTATTCTCAAGCCCATTCTCACTTTTTGCATGAGTACTATTTTAAAAAGACACCAGGAGTTCCCATCATGGCTCGGTGGTTAACGAATCCGACTAGGAACCATGAGAATGCAGGTTCGATCCCTGGCCTTGCTCAGTGGGTTAAGGATCCGGTGTTGCCATGAGCTGTGGTGTAGGTCGCAGATGTGGCTCAGATCCCGCATTGCTGTGGCTCTGGTGTAGGCCGGTGGCTACAGCTCTGATTAGACCCCTAGCCTGGGAACGTCCATATGCCGAGGGAGCGGCCCTAGAAAAGGCAAAAAGACAAAAAAAAAAAAAAAGACACTGCTTTGGTCAAAAGTGCTTTCTTCAGTCAGTAACTTGAAGTCTAGTCAGATTTTAATATTTCTGTTGCAAATAAAGGTAGGAGTTTGAGGTCGACTCTAATAAGTATTGAGAACTCACTTGAGACTTTAGCAAGGAGTCCTATTTTCTACCTAGCTTTATACGACCAGCAAGACCAACTGTATAGCTTTGTAGGCCCCAGTGGAGAATAAAAATGTTGAATGAAAATATTGGACCACTTGATCAAAAGTACTAAGAATTTCAAGACGGCAACAGCAGAACAATAAACCAAACACAAGCCCTTCTGAGCACAGGGTCCTATATGATTGCACAAGTTGCATGCCCATGAAGGCAGCCCTGACAGGCCATTGATTTTTTTTTATAAATTACTGAAAAAAAAATTCTTTGCAAAAAAAAACAAAAAATCCTCAAGAATAAATTTATTTATAAAAAGATGGTCAATAGGAGTTCGCATCATGGCTCAGTGGTTAACAGATCCGACTAGGAACCATCAGGTTGTGGGTTGGGGATCCAGCCTTGCTGTGATCTCTGGTGTGGGTCGCAGACACAGCTTCGGATCCTGCATTGATGTGGTTCTGGCGTGGGCTGGCGGCTGCAAGCTCTGGTTTGACCCCTAGCCTGGGAACCTCCATATGCCACGGGAAGCAGCCCTAGAAAAGGCAAAAAGACAAAAAAAAAAAAAAGATGGTCAATAAATTAATCAAAATCTTTACCTGACATGGCAAGTTAGAATAAAATAAACTATTAGAAAGTATGGATCATTTGACTTTGTCCAGATCGTACATGAAGCTACAGCTGAATAAACATTAAAAATATAGCATTTCAATATGGAGGCCTGTTTGGTTCCTAATCTGAAGAATACATTTGTAAAAAGAAGTATGAGTCAATCAGGAAATTGTTAATATTGATGGGATAGTTGATAAGAAGGAATTATTAATTTTTAAATGTATGGTGATAGGATGGGTTTAAAAGAAAAAGAATCCTTATTTCAGAGAAATAGACTGAAGTACTTATGGAGGAAATAAGATTGTCTGAGGTTTGCTTTAAAATGAGAATACAGATAATGCAAGATAACACCTGTTAAATTGTTGAAGGGGATGATGGTTGCATGGATGTTCATTCTACTATTTTTTCCACTTTTTTGTTTTTAAAATTCCATCATAAAAAATAAAGGACTGTAATAAATGCAAAACAAAATATACCCTGTGTAATGTTTAAGGAGTTCAGACCAAATTATAGCACACAAATGATTTTATAAATCTAGAGGAGATTTTTTTTTTTTTTTTTGTCTTTTTAGGGCCTCGCTTGCAGCATATGGAGGTTTCCAGGCTAGGGTTCGAATCAGAGCTGTAGCCGCTGGCCTACACCACAGCCAAAGCAATGCAGGATCTGAGCTGCATCTCCAAACTACACCACAGCTCATGGCAATGCAGATCCTTAACCCGCTGAGTGAGGCCAGGGATTGAATCTGCATCCTCATGGATACTAGTCAGGTTCATTACTGCTGAGCCACGATGGGAACTCCTAAATCCAGAGTTTTTAATGTAATTTTGGGAATAAGTTTTCAGAATTAGTCTGGGACTTTTCCCCCTATATAATTAAATAAGAAGTTCAAATATAGAATAATAGCTTTGTGGCTGGAGCAGTTTTGAGATAACCAAATGACATCAGCTAAGATGATGCTGTCAGACATCTACCTGGTACTCATGTTTTAAAATTAAGTAGTTAGACTTTTCATGTGTGGGGCAAACGGGGCACACCTTGAAAGTAATGCAAATGTGACCTTAAATTATTTGGTTTGATTCCAAAATAGACCCACCCTCTTTGAAGGAAACCAAAAAATAACTAATTTGCATTTAACCTAATTGAACTTTCAGCTATGTTTAGGATGAAACTCTAACACTCCTATTTATATTTCATTTGAATGTCCATACTTCATAGCATTCCACATTCATACTGGAGGTAAAGCGCAGCATTTAAATATTTACTGCATTTGTGCAATATTTAAATTGGTACTCAGCATTATCAAAGGATAAATTCAGTGACTGAACACCAGTCAGTTCTAGATTAACCCGGTAATGGGAGTGGTGTTGAGGGGAAGAGAGGAAGTCAAACAGATAACACGAAATTATTCTAACAATGAAGTTCTGATAAGCCCTTCTTTATCAGCCTTAAATGAATTAGTTGACTTAAATTAACCACAGTTAAGGGATGACAGAATCTTAACTGTTGGGTGCTGCCAATGATACATGATTGGCCAGTAAAGGACAGGTAAGGAGATTGAGAAATTCAGGCTCAAGTTTCTGGTTTCTACTTTCTTGTCTCTCTCATTCAACCCCAACCTACCATAAATTGGCATTTCTTTCAAACCAATAGTAACTAGCTAGTGATTCTGCAAAATGGTTTATCCATTCCAATAATTAGTAGACAAGGTGATAGTATGACTGAATACCATTCACTGACTTGAATGTATAAGGAGAATAATATTATTTAATGAATATATTTTATGAAACATGGATGGAGATTTTACAGTGTTGAATCAATCCACACAACAGAAATGAAATAAGAATGGATAGCTCTTTGAAAGAAGAGCATGTATCTCTTATTATTTCCCAAGTAAACTATGGATATTCATACATTCTGACTTCTCTTTCCTCCCTTTCATAGCCAAGATTCTTTAGAAGTTTTTTTACATGCTCATTCAGTCCACATTCTCAACTCACCTATGGAAGTTGGGCTTCCATCCCTACCAGGTCATCCAAATGCCACCAATGACTGTGGTTACTAAATCCAGTGGCCGCTTTTAAACTAGTTTTCTCTGCTCCTTTTTGAGGCAGTTTAAATTACTTCCTCCTTCAGGTACTCAGGGAATCTGATGGGTTTGGTGGTAGGTTAAGAAAACGTGCCCAGGATACAAAGCTTGAGAAGTAGCCAAAGTGTGATACCTCTCTCCCAGGCTGACTGCTACACAAGTAAGGTAACTGCCTTGCTGCCCCACCACCAGCCTTGCTCTTCTTCAGGTAAGAATGCATTCTCCACATCAACAGCAGATTGCACTCTTCTGATGTTTCATCAACCTCTCTAGTGGCTCCTTTCCTATCTTCTTCAAGGTCTTTTGGTCTCTAAACTCCCATACATGTAGGCAATTTCTTCTGGGTCCTCTTAGTTATCACTCTACACCAGTGTTTATTTTAAGGATCAGCATCAGAGATTATAGGGGTTCTGATTAAAGGTGCAATTTCCAACCATCACCCTAGTGAACTTGGGGATGAAAATCAAAACCTGAATATTAAATCACTTCTTAAGAAATTCTTATAAGAAAGTCAGGATTGGGAATTAATGCTTTACACACTCAACCTAGATTTTTTTATCCAAGCCTATGGCTTCAGTTACTATCTATAGGTTAGCAACATCTATCTCCCTGTTTTCAGAGGAGACATTCCATGTGATGTCTCATAAGTAACTCTCATAATACAAAGATATCCCAAACTAAACACATTGTCTTCCAATCCTGCCATTCTTCCTCTTGTTTTCACCTGTTCTCAAAATGGTTCTTCTATACTCCCGGGGAGTGGGGCAGGAAGTAGAAGTAAAATAGTCATTCTTATCTCCTCTCTCAATTCACTCTCTCCTTATGACGCTTGACTCCTACTTCTCAGTGCACTCAAGTCACCCCCCTAGAACTAGAACTAGTTGCCTAGAACTATTTGGCATCTGTTCAAGCCTACCTCTAATCCATTCTCCCCAGTGAAAATGGGGATCACCACTAACTTGGTCACTGCATTCCCATGCATAAACTTTTCAAAGCCCTCCATCACCTTTGGGTTAAATAATTTCACTAACAAACAATATTCTTCCTAATCTGTTCCCATATCATCCCTGCAGATTTGTCTCTTATTACTTCACTCTATAATTTAAATGTCCAATGTAGTAACCACCAGCCTTATGTGACTACCGAACACCTGAAATGTGGCTAATCCAAATTAAGATGTGCTCTAAGTGTAATTCACACATGAGATTTCTAAAACGTAGTACTAAAAAAATGTAAAAATGTCTCATTAATATCTTTTCATATGGATTACATGCTGAGATGATATGAGGTTTTTATAAATTGGGGCTAAATAAAAATATTATTAAAATTAATTTTACTTGATTCTTTCTACTTTCTTAGTGTGACTCCTAAAATGTTAAATTACATAGATGGTTCACATTATACTTCTGGACAGTGCAGGTCTAGACCACTATAATCCAGCCAGATGGATAGACTTATTACTCCCTCAAATGTTATACTTTTCCTTGCTTAAAGTGCCCTCTCTCCTCTCCTTCCCTTCCCCTTCCTTCATCTGATTACCTCTTACTTGTCCTTCAGGATTTATTTAGTTATTACTATGACGAACTTCCCGGACCCTTTTCTTCCCACACCAATTCTGGGTTAGCTATACCTCCTATACGCTTATACACAGAGCACAGAGCTTGCAGTGTACTTGTGGTTTACTTGTCTACCCCAATCTATGTCTCCTTATACTCTCGATTACTTGTTAGCAGGACTATGACTTGTTCAATGTCGTATCCTCAGCCTCTTGTACATTGCTTGGTGCAAAGAACATATGGAGTAAATACTAAGAGAACAGCTACTGGAAATGACTTCCTGGGACCCCAAAACATGAAACATGGTTGATGACAGTATATGTGGGAGGAATTACGAACTAATACTGTCTCTTCATCCTTATCCTGTCCACAACCTATCAAATGACACCCCCAAACCTCTTTTGATTCTTTGGCCCCATTAAAAATTTTAAAACATCATTAGTTAATTCAAATGAGGAAATGATTCAAATAATTCAAGTGAGGAAATGAGAGATCAAAATGAACACAACTTATGCCTTTCTTCTAAATATTTTTAAATTTGCTTTATTCTAGAAGATGTTCATTGTGAGAAAAATTACCTATTCATTACAAAACATTTTTATACCATTTCTGAAGATCAAGTCTTTGCAGGAATTCAAATAAGACCTAAAATCAAATCATTTTCTCTGTAATACTGTACTGCTGGCATTCACAGAGAGGTTTTGAATACATCAAAAATGTTGGCATATACACATTATAATTAACACTTACTACATTACTCTGTTAAAAGAAAAAAATTAACATACAGCAAATATAAAAGCAGTAAGAACAGAAAAAACTATTTTCTCAGTCGCATCAGGTATAAATTTTAAGGGACATTCTCAGTGTTCATCCAGTTTGATCACTGTGGGGTTTGTTTTGTTTTAAGCTTTGGGACTTTTCATGACAAAGCCAGGACTTCCACCTATTTGTGTTTTTTTCCTGAGATTACAATGTCTAGAGGACTTGTAGAGAGAAATTTTAAGCTTCATTTTGATTCAGAGCACTACTTAAAGCTTCACCGCTTATTTGCTTCTCAACATATGGTTACGCCTGTATTCACCACTCTGATGAAAAGGCTAACTTAAGTCTTCACTGAATGGGGCTGTGTAAAAGACACATGAGCCACTTAAAGGGCTCCCATTTGCCAAAGCTGGAACAATTCGAACAATGAAATAAATACCGTTTTGAATTACAACCCAAAGTATAAAATAAACATTCAAGAGTCCACACTAATTTAAAGAAATAATTAAATAAATTCTAAATTCTAAGATGGAGGACAACAGACAAATATCTCATGTGAAAGAATTCCACATAATTTATGTGATACTCTGTCTTCAAGGAGGGAGAGCATAACTCCTCACCTTAAGTGTGGGCTATACATAGTGACTTCCCTTTAGAGGGTATAGTATGAAAGGGGAGGGCGAGGGAGTGGCTCTACAGGGTAGAAACCTGACAGACACTAATTCAGCTAGGTGATCAAGGTCAACATCAACACTGATAAATCAAGTCGATAGCATACTATCAACTTTACACCTGTGAAAGAATGTGCTTAACATGACACTTTCCCTTTGTGATCTTCCTCCCTAAAAGTCCATCACCCCAGTCAAATCATGAGAAAAACATCTGACCATTCGACAAATTATCTAACCAGTACTCTTCAAATTGTCATGGTTATCAAAAACAAGGAAAATTTGAGAAACTGTCACAGCCAAGAACCCAAGAAGATATGCTGACTAAATATAATACAACCTGGATAAGATTCTGGAACAGAACAAGAACATTAGGTAAAAACTAAGGAGATCTGAATAAACTATGGACTTTAGTTAATAATGTTGTATCAAGAATGGTTCATTACTTATAACAAATATATTATCATAACAATGTAAGATGTAAATATGAGAAACTGGATGTTTGGTATGTAAGAACTCTGTATTATCTACAAATCAATCTTTCTTTCTTTCTCTCCTTCCTTCCTTCCTTCCTTCCTTCCTTTCTCTTTCTTGGCCACCCCACAACATGTGGAGTTCCCAGGCCAGGGAGCAAATCCAAGATGCAGCTGTGATCAATGACACAGTTGCAGCAACACCAGATCCTTAACCCACTGTGCTGGGCCGGGGATTGAACCTGAATCCCAGCTCTCCAGAGATGCCGCTGATTCCACTGTGCCACAGCAGGAACTTCAACAACTTTTCTGTATAGTTAAAGCTATTCTCAAAACAGGAGTTCCCGTCGTGGCACAGTGGTTAACGAATCCGACTAGGAACCATGAGGTTGCAGGTTTGATCCCTGGCCTTGCTCAGTGGCTTAACAATCTGGCGTTGCCGTGAGCTGTGGTGTAGGTCACAGATGCGGCTTGGATCCCGTGTTGCTGTGGCTCTGGCATAGGCTGGCAACTACAGCTCCAATTCGACCCCTAGCCTGGGAACCTCCATATGCCGAGGGAGCGGCCCAAGAAATGGCAAAAAAGACCCAAAAAATTAATTAGTTAATTTAATTTAATTTAAAAAAACTATTCTCAAAATAGGCCTTTTAAAGTCATCATTGATTCTTGCCAAATATTGCTACCTTTTCATAATCTTCATTCTGCACTGTAGGATCATCTCCTTGGGGAAACTCTCTTCATTTAGCATCTTCAATAATACTCCTCTTTATTCTTTTTCTGAATAGCACTATTTTCTAGTCTCCAATACTGGATTCCTCTTTTTCCTATCCTTTAATGATATTTCCTCTGTTTCTACCTTTGACTGCCTTATCATTTTATCTCTCAGGGTGAAAGAAATCTTACTAATTCCTACAACTTCACAAATGACTCTCACGATGAATATTCCAAGACCTGTATTTTAAGCCTAATCTCTCTTTTAAAAATCAAACCATACTTCCCAGTGAACATATCTATCTATAGACACAGACTCACAGGGCATATTAAAATAAGTATGTTCAAAGCAGAAACCCTTGTTTTAAACCCTAATCCTCTAGCTCTTCTTATACTCATGATTAAGAGTATTATAATTGTCCAGTCATCTAATAGGATCCTTACACATATCCATGACTGCTTTCTTTACAACTATCCTTTCTGACTTCATATAAATAGTCCTTGATTATATTTATACCTGCTCCCTTTACTGTCACTTCATTAATTTTCCTGAATAATTGCCAATCCAACAATCAAAACAGCTTTAGCTGAACTTTGGAGCCTGAAGGTGAGCCCAGACACAGAGAGACCACCAGTCCTGGTAGGAGACTGATAGTGGATATCATTGTTTTGTGTTCCTTGGAAAAGAAAGAAACATCCCCATCTTGGTCAAAGAACACCATCTCTTTTGGGGGCCAGACCAGAGACTCAGGTTGATCCCCAATGGACATGAAAGGCAACCATCTCTACTTTCTATGTGCAACTTTTGAAGCAAGCTTTCCCCTAGAATCTGGCACCCAGGAGCATCACAGTATGAGATCCCTGTCCCTGAGATCTGAGAACGCTTTGCCAACATTTCCCAAAGACAAGTCACAGTTTGCTGACTGGCACACGCCGCTGGAAAAATTCGCCTTCAGTCTAACTGTGCCTGGATCATTGCTCCCTAGTGAAGCCTTTACCATTTTGTTAATAGAATCCTGAATTTACTGAGACAACACAAAATCATGTACACAGGGACCAAATGGTAAATCTCTGGACTAAATCAGGTGGTTTTCAAACATTTTGGTTTCAGGATCCTAAATCTTAAAAGTACTAAAGACTGCAAAGTACATGTGTTTATGTGAGCCATAGCTATCAATATTTACCATTTTAGAAACTAAAAATTAGAAACATTTGAAATGTATTAATTTAATCAACTATACTACAATTTAAAAAAATAAAAACAGGAGTTCCCTGGTGGCCTAGCAGTTAAGGATCCAGCATTGTCACTACTGTGGCTCCAGTCACTGTTGTGGCAGACATTCAATCTCTGCTCAGATCTTCTGCAAATAAATAGTTGGGAAAAATATTTTCATAGCCTCTTCGGATAATTTTAGATATTCTTTGATGCTACACTGAAACTCAAAATGTGGTTGTTCCTCAAAGGTTAATTACAACGTGGAATTTAAAAACAGATCAATAAAATTTTGTGCTCCTTTACCCTGAAATCTGTTCATCTATTTTAGTCTTTGAATGAATGTATTAAACATGATTGATTTTGTAACATACATTGGTCATTGGGAAAATACTGCTTCAATGAGTTATGAAGATCTTTCAAATGCTGACATATTTCATCACACCATAGCAAAAACTCACTTTTGTTAATATTACCACCAATATCTTAAAAAAAATATTTTAAGTACTGGGAAGCTGTCAAGCTCACAGTAGTGGATACAAGTTATCCAGCATTCTAATTTTTACCTGAAAGCTTGAATTTTAGCATTTGCAACAAATATTGTCAGTTGTTTTCCTAGAAGTGACAGGTCTACTTTGATCATTTTCAAGAAAATGTCTGCAAAATACCCAAGTCTGAATAACCATACTCTGTTTGTCAGTCTTTCAGGTTTTAAAAAAGTGTTCCATGAAAAAAGTGGCTATTTCAGCTCACAACTCAATCATACAGTATGAGACTGAAATAACAAAAGCACTTCAATATGAGCCAGAAAAAAACAGAAACAAACTCTATGTGAGTGCCTGGCAGTAAAGAACACAATGACTATTAGTACATTTTGGGACAACAGCCTTAATTTATGCAATAGGGAGTGTTACCCACCATTGTTATTTTTTCACCATCAGTGGAATAAAAAAGGCAAATATCATCTTAGCATTATTACAGAAGGCAATTTTAACCCAGTGAGCTCCCTGATAGAATCACAGGGCCCCCAGATTCCATAAACCACTGCTGACTTAAGCTAATGTGATATTCTGTTTCATTTACCAATTCGTTCTGGAATGGGTATGTGACATAACTCTGGTCAATAAGACAAAGGAGCCTCTGAGAAAGATTTTTCCTTCCAATAAGATTTGGGAAAGCAAAAATTTCCCTTTCATGCTTCTGGACATTGTCATATACATGAGAAACCTAGTAATAACCTGCCCAAGAGGGCAAACACCACAATGAATTTCAGAAAGTAGAAAGACGGAAAACATCTGGGCAAAGTGATGTTATTGTATTCAACTTTGAAACTGCCCTATCTCTAGAATTCTTGTTACGTGAGATAATAATTTCCCTTATTGTTTAAATGACTTTTTTGACAGGTTTTTCTGTTCCTTAAAGGTGAAAGCATCTTATACTTCCTGTCAAACCATCACTATTCGAAAGACTCCAAAATCTGCGTCATTAGAGCTTGATACATTCCAAACTCCCTGAGATGTGAGCAAAACAAAATTATTACAAGCCATTAAACAATAGCTAGAGGGAGACACACCAAGTTGAACAACTAAAATAGGTCACTTATGTGGAGGCAAATTGAACAAAAAAGACAACAATAAATTTTAACAAAAACATGAGAACCCTTAAAGGGATTAGAATATAACACCAAAATCTGGGGGACGAAAAAATACTATTTCTGAGTTACAGAGTAATCGGGATCAGAAAGCAACCATGAGGTCAGAGGCAAAACCGTTCGAATCTATTCAAGTGTCAAGAAATCAAATTATAGACTATGTAGTAGACCAACAGGGAGGTATCCATTATTCTCTATTAACACAACTAATGTTGTACAACCAAAACTAGAGATGTGGTCATAAGTAAGAGAAGTAACAAAATGTTTATTTGTGAATTTTCATGTTAGAGTAAGGAGTTCTTTTCAAGATAAAAACAGGCCTATCTTTTGATACCTACATGTGAGTTTGAAGATTTCTAGTTCAATTTTTTTTTTTAACCTTTGAAGCTCACACTGTGAGATTCAGAAGAGAAAATTCTTAAGGCAAAGAAATAAAAGAGAAATAAACTGGGCTTCTAGATTGAAAAACATTTTCTTTTATTTCTCCTTCCTACTTCCCCTCTGCGTGTCAGTAGGAAAGCAGAAAGGGTCCAGAGCTATTTGTGCCTTACAAGATCAGAGTTCCTGCCTCTACAAGGAAAATCTAGTCCACTCTATAAAGAATGGCTTTGGAAAAATAAACATTTTTCTCTGTTAAAGTCAACATCCAATTCTTCTAATGTATCATAATTCTATAACCAAATGACATAAAGATATGTTTTAAGGGCAAATATTAACTACCATTTATTGACTTACATATTTTAATTTAGACTAGCTTTGGAATGAGTAGATGTTAGGACATCAAGATCTATTATTTTAGAGATTTCAAAATAGAAAAAAATTATCTTTTTATCACCAATTGAAAAGGGAGAAGAAGGTCTAGGTTTTAAAAGGACTGGATGAAACCATGAATCTTAATTCACATTAGCAGATCAAGTACTACAATTGTTTAAAAAGTACAATGAGAGCTGGGAACTTCCCTTTGTATTTGGCACTACCACTCACATTCAACGTCACTGAAACTGCTTTGATAAGAACCATCAAAATTCTTTGGGCATAGCTAATCTCAAATCAAAAACATAATGAAATTCCTCTTGTCTAATATCAAAACAAATGTGGATAATGTAGATTTCTAAAATCCTTGAACAGAGAGCCTAAGCAATGAAGATTTTGTTACCCAAATTAAGAGTAAGAGCTATTATATGATAGGGCAGCTTCAGTAATCATGCTTTATAAAAATAATTAGTGGTCTTATATCTAGTAGTAATTGTGCATTTACTGACGTTTTCCATCCTGTGTCATAAAATCTAGTTGTTTTGCTTTTATAGCTTATAAACATTGATCAGTATATCCATAAAATTTTGCCTTGCTTTCTACCTTAGAATGTAGAATGTAGGTCTTATGATAACATCAGTGCTTTCCCCACATTCCTGTTGCAAATGGACAGAGATGTTAGATACTGGTAAATATTCTTAATCATAATTGAGATTGCTTTCAAAGGCTCTTTTTCAGAAACAACTCAAAATCAAAGACCCAGCAAGAATTAATCTACTTCCATTCAATAACATGTTTTTTGAACCATCCTGAAAGCACTAACAGAAAACAAAGTATCGGCAACTTTTAAGTAAATTACAGTTAAGTGAATTAAATTTTATCTAACAATTTGCTCTTATTTTTTAAAAAAAAGTTTTTTAAACTTGGAAGTAATTTTGTATTATGAGGAAATTGTTAAAAATATCTTAATTTTTTAGCATATGTACAGCTTGGGGCTAGGATATGTTTGGTGTTTTATTTAGAGATTAGAGATTGAATTTGCTAATCAGGGATTCAATTTGATATTTTAAAAACAGATGTCAAGTGAAATAACTTGTTCAATTCTTTCAGCAATAGTAATGGAAATATTTTTTCTCTAAACTGTCCCTTTCAATCAGGTGCCACAGGGGAAAATTAATTTCAAGTTATTGGTACCATTTTGAAGAAAAAAACTCAAGTCATTTGTATAAATGCAAAGACCTTGCCATGATTTATTTACTCTGGAAACACTGAGTCTCCTCCTCCAATCTAGGACTGACATACCCAGTCTGTGGCTCCAAGGCTGTGGTGGTATCCAGGCACAGACGCTGAGTTTAAACTCACGAGTGCTATTGCAGTGATCCAAGTGAAAGATATTGGTATAGAAGTAATGTCAAAAGTAGAATCAGATTTGATATAGACTTGGCTATATCCTGGAATAAAAATATGTGTATAAGATATCTCTCACGTCTCAGTGGGTTAAGGATCTGGTGCTGTCACTGCTGTGGCTCCAGTCACAACTTGATCACTGGCCTGAGAAAATCCTCATGCTTCAGGTATGGCCAAAAAGAAAGGGGTATAGGGTGGGGTAGGGGGGTTGAGGATAACTTTTGGGTTTCTGGTAGGAATAACATATAGATGAAGGTATTTTTCACTGACAGAGAGAAAACTGGAGGAAGGGAAGACTTGGAGGTAGGGGTGGAGGATACAGATAATAGTTGGAGATATTTTAAGTTTGAAATACCTAAGAGGTATCTCGGTAGAGATCACAAATAGGTTATGGAAAATCCAGGTCAAGCTCAAAGAGAAGTGTGAATCAGATAATAAATTTTGGAGTCGTCAGTGTTTAGATGATATCTGAAACCACAGGACTGGATAAGACTGCTCAAGAATAATTGGGCAGAATGTAAAGCAGCTCCCAGGGCCTCTGCCTGGAAAACTTGAGAAATTGTCCTACTGTATTTTTACCTAACTCCTCATATATTTGGGTCTCTGCTTAATTCTTACTTTTTTTCCAAAATATTTCTGACGCCTTAGTCTAAATTAGGCAACCCCCCCATCCCACCCAATATGTTTTCATCCATTTTCTTCAAAGTGCTCACCACAATTTACAATTAATTACATGTAATTATTTATTTTGTATTTGTCTCTCCACTAGAATATATGTTTCAAAGAGGCCATGTGCTTCAACTTGTATTCCCAGTGTCTAGCACAAAGCCTGGCACATAATAAATACTAAGTATTGAGTAATGAATGAAAGTGGATATGGATTTTGATCAAATATAAGATCTAAAAAACAATTTAAGATGTTAATCAATTATCATTTATATTTTCCTAAGGGAAGAATAAATCAAATAGCAAAAATTTCGAGCATTTTAGTTTACAGGTTCATTCTCTATGGAGGGTATGTGATATATGAATGTTTATGGAGAACTTTATATGTTCAGAGTACAAACAATTCATCAGCGGCACAGGTGTTCTATCATAAACTCCCAGAGTTTGGAGGCTATGCTATTCATTTTTATCTCTTTCAAGGTTCTCTTATGTATGATGAATGGTCCATAAATGTTTACTGTTTCAATGTACATTTTAATTGTTACATTAAAATATTTACTAATATGTTTCAGTTATAACTGTAGTAAACAAGGTAGACATGACATTGATTTTGCTCACATTTTGCTACTTACTCAATGTGCACATCCTTGTAAATATTCCTTATACCAGAAGTTCATTTCTTTTCTTTTCCTTTTTTTTTTTTTGTCTTTTTAGGTCTGCACCCACAGCATATGAAGATTCTCAAGCTAGAGGTCAAATTGGACCTATAGCTGCTAGCCTACACCACAGCCACACCAATGCCAGATCCTTAACCCACTGAGCGAGGCCAGGGATCAAACCTGCATCCTCATGGATACTAGTCAGATTCGTCTCTCCACTGAGCCACGACAGGAACTCCCCAGAAATTCATTTCTAAAGTTTCCTTTAATAGGTCTAACTCAGAGAAATTTTTTCCACAAATCTCAACTTAATAGGCTGTACATAGATCAGATACCACTAGAAGTGTCAAGTCTGCAAATTTTTTTTTGTCTTTTTTTTTGTCTTTTTGTTGTTGTTGCTATTTCTTGGGCCGCTCCCGCGGCATATGGAGGTTCCCAGGCTAGGGGTTGAATCGGAGCTGTAGCCACCGGCCTACGCCAGAGCCACAGCAACGCAGGATCCGAGCCGCGTCTGCAACCTACAACACAGCTCATGGCAACGCCGGATAGTTACCCCACTGAGCAAGGGCAGGGACCGAACCCTCAACCTCATGGTTCCTAGTCGGATTCGTTAACCACTGCGCCACGACGGGAACTCCAAGTCTGCAAAATTTGATACTGACAACCATCTGTTCCCATCTGTGACATTACTATTTCCCTTTAAGATAACCAATGGCTTTTTACTGTCCCTCAGTATTTAAAGATTCTCAATGCAACATCCACCATTCAGTATACTATGTATAGATGTACATTTTCCTTCTTTCAGGTTTACTACCTGTCTTATTTCCTTTTTTTTTTTTTGGTCTTTTTGCCATTTCTTGGGCTGCTCCCGCAGCATATGGAGGTTCCCAGGCTAGGGGTCCAATCAGAGCTGTTGCTGCCAGCCTACACCACAGCTCACAGCAACGCTGGATCCTTACCCACTGAGTAAGGCCAGGGATAGAACCTGCAACCTCATGGTTCCTAGTCAGATTCATTAACCACTGCGCCACAACGGGAACTCCTCGTCTTATTTCCTATTGAACAAGAAAATGTCTGTAGATTATTAAAAAACAAACTATTCTAAGGATTACAGAATGTTAGAATTGAGAAGTCCTCAGAAATCTCCCTTTCTTTTCAGCTATTCAGCTAAGTTAATTACTTTATCTCGGGGTTTTGTTAATTTGGGTAATAGAATTGCCTTTAGGGTATGTTGCTAATGGTAGGAAACTGGTACACCTCAGATCACATCACCAGCCTTCTGTACACAGAATGACGTCAACTGGCCACTTACTTAAATGAGCGTCTTCATTGTTTACTCCATTTAAAATGGAAGAATGGACAACTATTAAAAGTTGTAGTGATTTTGTTTAAGTAAATCACTATGGTAGCTATGAGTCATCAAGGGAGATTTTGGTTTTGTTTTGCTTTAGTGAAGATTTCTAAGCCTACTGTTTAAAATGTTTTGAGAGATGGATCAGAAAAAAATTATCTAGAATCATGGCAAACTGGAATTCATATATATCCCTGGTTTAAAATTCTCAATTTTCATTATTTCTTTGGTAATATTGAACTCTTGATTTAATATAGAAAAGTAATATTTAAAAATATAATTTTAAGGCAATCTTTGAGGGTTGAGAACTTACTGAAGCATCATCATGAATTTATTTTTCCCAAGAAACATAGATTAATGCTTAGAGATAAAAACAGCCAAGGGACATGGGAAGACATTTATGTGCAAGGAGAAAAATTGTATCTCCAGGCTACAACTATTTATCAATTTTCCTGCCACTGAAACTTGCCAGTCAGTTGGTGAGCCTAAGATACAGATGAGTAACTCTATATAGAAAACGCTTCTCTTGGGGGACAGTTTACTGAGGGAAATTATTACCTACTAATGATATTTTCCCTGACATCCTCTTCATCCTTATCTGCTCTTTGCAGTTAGCTCTCCAACTGACCCTCTCGAGTTACTGTCTGTCTATGCCCTGTGATAAGATCCCTAAAATCCTCCCTGAACTCTAGAAGTGGTTTGGTTCTTAAAAGGAAGCTTTTCTAGTTTCATTTCCACAGAATTATAGAAGGCTTACTTGAGTTTGTTTTGTTTTGTTTTAAGAAATTATATAGATGAGTAATCATTATTTTGTTGCCATGAAAAAAAGTACTTGTTTACTTTCTTTTTTATATGCCAAATTAAAATGCTGTTCATTACTCTCTCATTTCAAATCTTCCGGAATAGAGCAATCAAAAAGGAAGAGGTAAATTGCAAAGCAGACCCACTCAACAGTCAGACCATCAAGATGCCATCAGATTTACTGCTGCCAGGGTCCCACTGCCTGAAACTGACTGAGCCTTCTTTTTTTTTTTTTTTTTTTGTCTTTTTTGTCTTTTTGCCTTTTCTAGGGCTGCTCCCGTGGCATATGGAGGTTCCCAGGCTAGGGGTCCAATTGGAGCTATAGCTGCCGGCCTATACAACAGCCACAGCCACTGCAACGCGGGATCCGAGCTGCATCTGTGACCTACACCACAGCTCACAGCAACGCTGGATCCTTAATCCACTGAGCAAGGCCAGGGATCGAACCCAAAACCTCATGGTTCCTAGTCAGATTCGTTAACCACTGTGCCACGACGGGAACTCCAGACTGAGCCTTCTTATCCCAGGGGAATCTGACAAATTTTAGGATTTCTGATCATATAACTGTTCTCTCCAGGGGAAAAAGTAAAGAGTACAGAACAGAAAAAAAAAATCAGAGGCTTTTTATCTCAAGATAAGTGAGAACAGAGACCCGTTTAGAATTTTTGAGGGCTGGAGCTCTGAAAAGATTATGATTCTTCATGTACTGGTCAAATAAAGTCAATATCAAGCCATAAACTGCAAAATGAACCACTTGCATCCATACTCCATTAAAAGCTTTTCCCCAGTTACTTTTTTGCTTATAGAAATTTGGATACATTTATCTTTGCTAAGCTTTCTTCAGTTTTTTGTATCCCTGCTTCTTTGTTGTCCATTGAGGAATTAGTCAAAGATGGGCAAAAGACCTTATCTTAGACATTCATTTTCCTTGATCAGCTCTTATCCTAAGGCCTTGGACACAATAGCTACTTCATAAATGGCTTGGGGATAGGGATGGACAGCAATGATGGAGCACTCATAAAACTGGCTGATGATCAGAAGATGTCAACAAAATTTTAAATCTTTAATGCTTTACTGGACAAAGATTGTGACTATTCTCAAATGTATGTTATTAGCACTTTTGAAATTGCTAATTTATAACATTCACCCTTCACTCCTCCTTGGTAGGCAATCACTACATCATGTATCTTTAATACAAGGGAAAAACAGGACTTCCTCTACATGTGGATACACCTGAAAAAGTCACTGGATGTTGACTGGCGAATGATTTCCTTCCTTTTTTTTTCTTCCTGAGTACACATTTTCAGTAAATGCTAAAGCCTTTATTTAATCAATTTTTAAAATCATTTGGCCACACCCACAGCATATGGAAGTTCCCTGGGGCCAGGGATCAAATCCAAGCCATAGCTTCCACTTACACCACAGCTGAGGCAAAGCTGGATCTTTAACCCACTGCCTCAGCATGCCCCAGCAGCAAGCTGAGCAGCCGCAGAGAGATCCTCAGGTCCTTAGCTGATTGCACCACAACGGGAATGCCCCAAGGCCTTTGTTTTAAATTTTGAGTCCTTGGTCTAATTTTTCCCAATCTATATAGCTATGAGGGTATATAATGTGCATGTGTGGTTTTTTGTTTGAGTATTGCTTTTTTTAAAATGAGTGACTAAAACATCTTTACTTTGATGAAATTCTTTTGCAGTATTACAGGTATATTCACAATGTCTTCGTATCCTTTCATTTTCATGGAACAATAAAGAAAGTCTCAGAAAAAACACAATATAAATAAAAGTACTGTGTGTTCATTTTGCCTCATTTGAAGCTTGATAATAAGTTATTTTATAAAGCCAAGTGTTTTCTTTTCAGGGCCAAATTGAGAGCTAAAGCATGCTATTAATGGGTTACCTTAAACTTTAGAGAGGTAGAGCCAAAAATCCTTAAGACTCTATATGTAGAGAACTCGTTATTTGCTTCACCGTAAATACTTGGTTTAATATGGCTTCTCTTCTTTAAAGAAATGTATACTGTACTCAAAAGAATACATTTAGTTATTCAAAAATGCAACATTAATATTAAATTATCTACTTAGATAATTTATATAATACTGGGCAAGGCTGGAGTGTCTAGGGTTGGTGAGGGACAACAAAGAAACTATGTTCTTATAAAAACTTGTAAGGTCACTAAAGCAATTCTTAACCAACCTTAAACAGAAGTATTAATATTTAAATACTGCAACTTACACTTAGGGGAAAAATCAGATTATTGATGAAATACAACATATAAAACCAATCCTGTAATGAAAACACGTGCTCCTGTCTCATCTGGCAGAACAGCTCTGAATACAACACTCTTTTATCAAATGGATTTCAAATTCTATCTGAAAGTGACATCATTCCTTAAGGCACACACTTTCACTTCCCCCTTACTTTTCTTGTATCTTTGCAATTATGTTTTCTGGGTTATGATTTAGGCTTCCTAATCTCTGCTATTGTTCTTTTTGCTCATTCTCAAACCCAGACATCATGAGTGATGTCCAAACTTTCTTTTGGCTTTTATTTACAAGTTACTTTTTTTTTTTTGTCTTTTTGCCATTTCTTGGGCCACTCCCGCGGCATATGGAGGTTCCCAGGCTAGGGGTTGAATCGGAGCTGTAGCCACCAGCCTACACCAGAGCCACAGCAACGTGGGATGGGAGCCGCATCTGCAACCTACACCACAGCTCACGGCAATGCCAGATCATTAAGCCACTGAGCAAGGGCAGGGACCGAACCCGCAACCTCATGGTTCCTAGTCGGATTCGTTAACCACTGCGCCACGACGGGAACTCCTACAAGTTACTTTATCACATTCACCACAATTTCTCTTTCAAACACTTGAGTTCTCCTTAAACCCTCTGTCCTTAAAATATCATGTTGACCTGTGTCTGGAAGAACAGCTGACTACTAACAGCTTTGGTGTTGTTCTCTAACTGCCTCAAACTAAAAAGCTCACTTTAGTAAATCTACCTAACCCCAAACAGTTCTGGGAATGTTGGAAAGCCTCAGTTTTCTGCAAAATGTTCCTTATATTACAAGGTATCTTGAAGATTTAACAGGATAATATTTATAAAGTACCCAGAATATTTTCCTATGGATGGGAAGTTGGTCACTGGATTTACCATGGTCCCAGGTAATTGTTCTATAAAAACACAATTAATTTTGGAATGCTCTGGATCCCTGCCCCCACCCCTTATGGGATCAAGGAGTCATCCCCATTCATGCAGTTTAAAAACCCACCCATTAATATCTACCTTTCAAAGCCAAACTGTGTTCCAATGCTGGGTCACTTCATACTTTTTTGCTACAACTTTAGTCTAGTTAGTCTGCACATCTCTGAATTGCTTCAAATCTTACCAGTAAAATAATCTTTCCAATTGTGCTGGCCCTGCAACTTTTCTCCTTAATCCTATCTTCTGCGACTGCCACATTCTCTATCAGGAGAATTGGATCAAGTGACATAGGAATATTTCAAAGCATCTGTAAATAAAAATAATGGGAGAAATATGTTTTTATATCCCACAGGTAGCTTCTAAACCAGTATGGTTGACTTCTCCAAAAACAGACACAGCCCTGTGCTCTTATGCTGAGTTTGGTACAAAGGACACTAACCCCATCAGAGTACCTTCAAAGAAATCAAAGAACTCACAATCCATATGGCTATCATTTCCAATTCTAACTATGCCTTTAAAAAACATTCAGCTAATTTCTACACATGTATTCTGGCAGCAAGTATTTTGCATTACTAAACATCTAAAAATACATGGTATATCTACATGTATTACATAAACAGACTACCCCAATGATGTATATTCTGGTTTTGCCTATCTGAGCAATTACAATGAGTCACTCTCTTATTAAAATAAATCTGCAATAACTACCATCATGCTGTCACATTCACTAGTGACAGACAACAGAGAGTCAAAAGGAAATAAGCCCAATGAATAAATTACATCTTGAAGGATTTTGAGACAAATTAAAACTACAGAAAGTCTGTGTTGTCTTCGAAAAATATTTAATCCAGACTCTTGAATTTCCTACTTATTTTTGGAGCAGGGACTCTCCAGTCCCCTGCACTGATCTTTGAGATATCAGACTCAGGCAGGAATTTAGGAGGAAACAGATGAGGGATCCAGGAAATGGGGACTATGGCAAGGGACAGGTTTTCAAGAATGTGGGTTAGGAGTTCCCATCGTGGCACAGCAGAAATGAATCCGACTAGGAACCATGAGGTTGCAGGTTCGATCCCTGGCCTTGCTCAGTAGGTTAGGATCCGGAGTGGTCATGAACTGTGGTGTAGGTTGCAGATGCAGCTCGGATCTGGCATTGCTGTGGCCGTGGCTGGGCCAGCAGCTGTAGCTCCAATTTGACCTCTAGCTTGGGAACCTCCATATGCTGGGGTGTAGCCCTACAAAGCAAAAAAAAAAAAGAATGTGGGTTTTAGCTAGGTGCTCAGTACCTGATAAAGGGCCACACTCGGTCAACTTTGGATATTTTCCCTCTTCTGTTTTGCTCACCCCCGTATCTCCAAATAATGTCACATGTGTATTGTTCCAAAATAGTTATTGAATGAATGAATGAATGAATGGCTCTTGAAGTGGCACTGATTGTGGAGATGACCTTCTAGAATAGGGATCTTATGGCAGCAACCTGCACAAGATTTGTGGTGGACTTTTGATGATAGGATCAGGAACTGGATTCTTAAGTACAGTGTGCTTGCTAAATAGAGGATTTCCTAAGTAGCTCTCCATGCTTTAGAGATTCATAGACAGAAGATTTCACAACCTCCAGATAATGTGAACCACCAAATTTAACTTTCATCTCAGGAAGTTCTGCCCCATTATCTCAGATTTATCAATTTACAATATACTCCCTTTCTGAACTCGGGGCAAATTTTTATTTCCATAGTGCAACTGTCTATTGTGAATGGAGTCACCATTTGTTCTTCTGTTCTCCAAGCCAGCTCAAGTATACTTTTGTGCCTCAGCTATTATTTCTAATCCTTTAATTATCTGTCTTGCCCTCTGAATGTTCTCCAGGATTATGCCTAAAGTTCTGGAGCCAGGTTTGGACACAATATGCTGGGAATGGCAAGTGGAACTAATGCTAAATTATTATTGTAAGATCACCACATGTTTCCTATTCTAGTTTATGAAGACTTGTATCAGCTTTTGCTGTTCTTATTATTACATGCTGCATTCGCAAGTCATCTTTCCCTACAGTTTCAGGGTCAGTCATCTTTTATATTAGGATTTCATAGACCCAACTGGTCATTCTCTAGCTCCTGTATTTCTTTTCTCAGGTAATTACCTCATAGACGTCAACATTAAATCTTCTCTTTATTCCCAAACACATCATAGTCTTAGCCCAGTGCTAGGCAAATTCAGAGTTCAAATATAGTATTTATATCTAAAAGCTAAAACTAAACTCATTCTTTTGTCTTTTCATCCCCAAACATGTTCTTCCACCTAAGTTCTCTGTCTTGGTCTCAGCATCCAGTTTGGGTATTCAAACTATGTGCTCAAATTTGAGGGAATCAATACTTTTTTATTCTATCTTCTCCTTTCCTATGGATAGTTCATTGATTTCCACACCTTGGTGAGTTTACCTCTTGAATAGGGCCCGTACTCTACTACCTGGGTTCAGGTATTCAACATCTCTGGATTGGACCATAATTGCTTTTGATTTCTCTTCTTTAATCCATAATGCCCTTTCTAGAAACACTCATCAAGTCACTACATGCCTTTAAAAACCACACTGTGTCCATTGTTTAATAAGCATTCAAGACTCTAACATCACCTGCCTTTTGGAGCCCCCTCTCTTGCCACTTTTCTTCCTCCTCTATTCCTCCCAAATCAAATCCTACACATTGCAAATATATCAATTTGAGTTAATTGGAAGTGGCTGCCTGAAACAATGTTTCCAGGAAAACTGCTGTGACAGATTGGCCATGTCTACCATGAAGAATTGGTGGTAACAAAATGGAAATTGTGGCCATCTTGCTACACAAATTGAATGTTTAAATTTCCCTAACCATTCATTTGTTTTGGTACTCCATGTCTTCTTATTTCCCTAGGACTGGCCTCTTGGACTCGAGTCATGCTTCCCTTCCTCAGTGCTCTCACAGTTATCTTTTTAAAATGGCATTTAATATATGGTATTTTGATAGTGGATGGGCATGCAAAAACATGTATAAGATCAAAGGCTTAAATGTAAAAAAGCAGAATTATAAATGTTTTAGAATGTAACATGGAAGAATTCATTTATAGTTTTGGAGTGGGGAAGGCTATTCTAACTATGACTAAAATATGGAAATCATAACAGGAAAGATTGGTAAGTTTAACTCTGTCAAATCAAAAATCAACTGTAAGGTTAAAAACAAACAAGCAAACAACAACTAATAAACAAAAACCTGCACAACACTATAAGCAAATACAAAAGACTAGGAGACTTACTAGCAACTCATACCAAAAAAGTATAATACCTTTAAAACACAAAGAGCTTCTAGAAATCAATAAGAAAAGTACCAAAAACCAAGTATAAAAATGGGCAATAAATAAGAAAACAAAGTTTTACAGGAAAAAATATACATAAATGGCTCTTAAACATATAAGATGTTCAACTTCGGGATTTCCCATCGTGTTGCAGCAGAAATGAATCTGACTAGGAATCATGAGGTTGTAGGCTTGATCCATGGTCTCGCTCAGTGGGTTAAAGATCTGGCCTTGCCTTGAGCTGTGGTGTAGGTCACAGATGTGGCTCAGATCTGGCATTGCTGTGGCTATGGTGTAGGCCAGAAACTACAGCTTCTATTGGACCTGTAGCCTGGGAACCACCATACGCCACAGGTGCAACCCTAAAAAGACAAAAGACAAAAAAAAAACACAGATGTTCAATTTCAGTCATAAGAGAAATCCAAAACTATTAAGATCTGAAAAACATTAAAAGTGTGATAAAACACTTTTAGGTAGGCATTAGGGAAAAGGGGTCTCATATATTGCTGGTGAGAATGTAAAATGATACACTGCTTATGGAAGGAAATCTAATAATATCTCTCAAGGAGCTCCTGTCGTGGCTCAGCAGTTAACAAACCCAACTAGGATCTGTGAGGACATGGGTTCGATCCCTGGCCTTGCTCAGTAGGTTAAGGATCTGGTGTGAGCTGTGGTTTAGGCTGCAGATGCAGCTCGGATCCTGCATTGCTGTGGCTGTGGCTGTGGCTGTGGCTGTGGCTGTGGCCAGAAGCTACAGTTCTGATTCAACCCCTAGCCTGGGAACTTCCGTATGCTGCTAATGAGGCCCTAAAAAAAGCAAACAAACAAACAAAAAACCCTCAAAATTACAAATGCCTATACTTATGAATCAACAATTTCTCTTCTGGTAAATGATCCTACAGATATGCTTACATATGTGAAAAATGTCTAAAGGACAAGATTATTCATTGTGGCATTGTTTGCAATAGCAAAATTTTGTAAATGACCCAACTACTAGGAATATACAAGTTAATATCTGTACACATAGAATAATGTTCAGCTTTAAGAGAAGTGTTTTCTTACAAAAAATAAGAGGAATGTCTCTCTGTACTGAAATGAGAATACAAAATAAATTAAGGGGGTAAAGGCACAGCTCAGAGGTGAAAATATAGTTCTTAATGTTCATTTGCTTGAACATGCTTGAAGAGACTGAAAGGATACGTGAGACACTAATAATTGTTAGCACTTCTCTGAGGACCTAGGTGGATGGAAGCTAGAGGTAGGAAGTTTTTTACTTTTTTTTTTTAAGGGCTGCAGGTGCAGCATATGGAAATTCCCAGGCTAGGGGTCAAATCAGAGCTACAGCTGCCAGCCTACACTACAGCCTGGTCTGGGACCTACACCACAGCTCACAGCAACCCTGGATCCTTAACCCACTGAGTGGGGCCAGGGATCAAACCCGTGTCCTCATGGATGCTAGTAGGGTTAATTTCTGCTGAGCCACAATGGGAACTCTGAAGATTTTTTTAATTAAAGAAATTTTAATTTATTTTAAAAATCATGCAAACGCTACAGTTTTCTCTATCTGGAATGTTATTTACCCTCATTCCCCATCTCGCCCTAGATATACATGCTTCACATCTTAATCATTTCCTCAAAAAGATTTTCCTCCATCTGGAAAAGTTCAGATTCCCTCAAGTTTCAGTTGAACTCTTCTGTTAGTTTTTTGTAAATTATTTGTGGATATCTGTATCCCTCCTTTGACTGTGAAGCTCCCAGAAGCAGAGAGGAACAAGTCTGCTTTTGCAGGTCTCACCAGAGCCCAGCCTGCTTGGCACATCAGCAGGAGGTGAATGTTTGTGGAGTGAAGACATCACGGTCAGGGCACTGTGGGGGCGGGTCACTGCCTGGGAAACCACAGGGAAAGATAACAGTGGTGAGACAATGTCTGCCTTTAGGTAGTTTATCAACTAGGGAGGTTAATATAAATACACACATATCAGGCAGAATGTGGTCATTGCCTTAAGAGTTACGAATAAAGATGTATGGGATTTAGAGCAAAGTGACTGCCAGAAGAATTTTTAATATGTATTTGAAAAATGCAGTAATACCTGAAGAGTTTTGAAAAGCTGATATGACTTCCTCAAAAAAGGGCAGGGTATTTAAAGCAGAAAATCATATGCCTGCAGGGGCCAGGGAAGTGATGCCTGTAAATGAATGGGTTGCCAAGAGGAAACCGACTAAAGACAAGATCTAGAGGTTTTTCAACTTGGCTGCATACTAACACCACCTGGGAGATTTAAAAAATCCCGAGACCAGGCCATAACTTAGGCCAATTCAATTAGAAACTCGGGGTGAGGAAGGAAATAGGAGGATAAAATGGAGGAGGAATCCAGGCACCTACAGTTTTAAAAACTGCCCAGGTAACAGCAGTGTGCACCAGCATCACCTGTAACTTAAAATGAAGAATCAGAATCTGCAATGTGAAAAAACATCTCTTATAACTCTTGCATACAATTTCAAATTTGAAAAGTTCTGCTCTAGAGAACTTTGTCCTTTTCCCAGGCATCGACAATTTATTAAGTGCTATCAGCATTTCCCTGAGGGAATGCATACCCCTTAGTTGGAGATGTTCTAATTCTTCCAATTATTCTGCTGGCCACAATGCAAATAACGGAAATCAGGTGGAAACTATCAAAAGGTGACTTGGGCCTCCCAATTGTCTACAGAGGGAATGGTGAATTAGTGCCATTTGCCTAAGGCTTAGATTGTTTTAAGCAGAAGTTTTTTAATATGGAATTTTGGTACTTACTTAAACTTTCCCAGCAGCTAAACCATGCCTATCAGCAATATCTTGTAACTGCTCTCACTGAAGTGGGCAGGCATTTTGGAGTACCACCAGCTCAGGAATCCTCCCTCCCATCTCCCTTAAGCAAAGGTTAAAGGGGATACTAAAAATAAAGATACGAAGGTGTGGAGGGCTTGGAATGCTAGAGTGAAATTTATTTACTTAATTTGGACAATGTCAAGTCACTTAATATTTTTGAAGTCAGGGTTATAACTACAATACAAACAAAAAAGAAAACTTGTTCCCTCATGATCTGGTTAGAAACATAACTCATACCAAAGAAAGAGTTGAAAAATTTTATCCAACAAATGCTTATTGAGCTCCTACTATGTATCAGGTGCTATTCCATGTCCTTTAACTTCATTCCTCCAGTGGTAATCCTAGTCAGCCAGCCTCCTGGAAAACTGATGTCATTACTCCTGAAATGATCTCAGAAGATAAAAGTGTGGATGAGTCAGAACGGCCCATGGCTTCAACTAGACACTCTCAGCAGCTCAGTGGCCTCTCTTTGAATATCAAGGACCATTGAGATTGGGGACCAAACACAGGGAGGGGGGGAAGTGCAGAACAGGTGAAAATACACCTCAGAAGATCGTTCTCTACTTTGCTACAGGGTTTGACAAGTTACAAAATTTTAAATGGCAATACTAGGATGTGGCTTTCAAAAAATAATAAATATCAGCAACTATTTTCTCTTGTTCCCACAACCCAAGTTAAGTTGCTAGTGCATGTTAGCGCATGAGTCATGTTTTTATCCACCTCTGCTGAACTATATAAAATCACTATGTATAAATGTACAGATTAATTACAAATGAAAAAAATCAGCCTAAAGCTTTAATCTCTTGAACCTTGATTGCACTAAAACATGCACATTTGTGAAACACACTAGGTATTTCTTATAAAAAATCAAAAATAAAAAAATTCACAAAATGAGTTTTTTAAAAAGAAATTTCTAGCGCTTTTGAAATTTTAAATGCTCAAAGACTATAATCACAGGGAACAGCTTACTATCCATTTATTATTTTAGAGCATGCATTTATTTTTGCTTTGAGAGTAAGGAAGGAAAAGAAAAATAATGTCATGTATCAGACAAGGCACATAGGACAAAAAGGGGGAAAAAAAATCTCCTTTTGAGCTAAAAGGAAAGAGAAAAAAAACGCTATTATCAAGGCAGAAGAAAGGCATCTCTGAAGAAGCAATAAATATTTTCCCAGCAGTGAGCTGGTGGGCTGTCGGGGAAGGAGGATGGAAGGGTACCAGTGAGGAAGCACATTGCTCAAGGCCCCTATGAACATAACTTTGATTTATAGAACAAATCAATCCACTTACAGGACACGTTTAACCTCACCTGTTGGTCCCTTTCTCCATCTCTGAATGAATGGGGAAGGCTTTCAGCTTGCCGGCTGCCTCCCACCACAGGAATGTGTGCTATCTGCTGAGTTGTTTTGAAACCCAGAGCACTTAAAGGAGCTGTGGCAACAGGTTTCTCTTTCTCCCTAACACTGAGCCAATTGTAAATCTGAATGCAGACCTCGAATGAGTTCAACTCTGTACCAGGAATTTAAAACCAGCTCTAGCTAGAGTGGTGGTGTTGTTTATTAATAGAATCACAATTTATATTTTTATCACTTCAGCCTTTTTGAGCCCAGACCTACAGAGCTAACAACGGACTATTTCCTGACAACTTAATACAAAGCACGTTTTAAGGAAAGCCTGAAAGTTGGCCTTGGTGTGTTGGTTAAGACAGAGAACTCTCCCAGATGGAGCTGCTAATGTGGTTTTTAAAGAAAACTCAGGAGACTCAAAAATGTCCTTCCAAGCTATGTAACAAATGCCAAGCTCTTTATATATTTAACTAATGCAGTTCTGTGACCACCGCACTTCAACCCAAGTATTTATCTTTTCTCTTTCAACTTTGGCCTATATACTTGCCATCCTGTCTGTAAATAAAGCTGTTTCCAGCAAAACACTCATTGAAGCTTCACTCGTTCAGCCCTAAATGGTGGGGTGGAGGGGGAGGGGAGGGATTTCATAGGCAAGTTCTAACTAATCATATTTTCAACTTCTACCTATGATTATTAAAACCCTGAAACTGACAGGTTTTTTTTTCTTTCTTTTTTTTTAGATTAACTCTTTTTGATTAAAGAGTTGATGTTCGGAATTTGGCTTGCCATGATTGCGCAGCCTTTTGTCACTTTACATATCATTTGCAATTTATTCCACCGTACCAAGTGGCATCTCTTAAGAGGTTCTGTGGCTTGATATAATTTGATTTCTCAGGAAGACTCTCAAACTTCAGTTGACATGAACTCAATTGAAAATAACTAGACTCTGATTTCCAACACTGAGCGATGATGTTACAAAAATATATATATTTTCCCATAACCAAATAACACAATTAAAAATAAGCCAACATTCCAAAAATGAACACAATACAAAAACCCTCCTTAATATTAATGAAAGGCAAATCTCCATTAAAAAAATAAACTGCTGAAAAATAATTTGCTAATTACCATGCACTGATTATTTTAACTGACCAGTTTCTTAGATGATCTATATATAAAAACTAAAAAGGGATAGTGTTTAGATAATTGTCCAGATAACTTATTAATATGGTAGGTGCTAGAGCTCAAAGGAAAGTCTGATGACTTTCCACATTTGAGGAACCAATTAAGTAACAACAAAAGCAGAAAAATCTAGGGGAAGTGGAATAAGGAATTAAAAGATCAAGAGTCAGCAAGGGAGCTTTACAAAACACTGTATACTTAAAACTGCATTTTGCTGTTTTCCTCAGTCTCTCTGGGATTTGTTCAAATGTTTGGACTCTTCGTGAAGTTAAAAAAACAAAATTCTTTTAGGAAAAATACTCAAAGTCAACCAACTTTCCTAAGGAACTTGGCTCTAGAACTTGCACTTGACACTGATTTTATCACATTTTAAAGGGATATGTCTAAGCTCTTTAAATAATTTCCAGAGGGCATGGAGGATTTCCAAAAGTGAGGTAAAGAAGTCTGTAATCATGTAAGCATTACTTATTTAGCCATGGCAAAGTAAGATGATCAAATACCTCTATAAAGTAGGAATTATGAGTTTAAGTTTTATACTAACATGCCTATGCATTTCCCTCCCTCTCCTTTGTTCCTTCCTCTTTTCATTTCACCTTTCTATCTTTCCTTGCTACCCCTCTCTTTTTTTTTTTCTTTTAATTGAAAAAAGGATTTTTATGTCTCTTGAGTTCTGGTATCAAAGTAACTTGAAGAATTAACCTGGAGCAAGATTAACTGGTGCCTATAAGCCCTCTCCACAATTCCATTCATCACAATACTAGAGAAAGGCCTGGAGAAAATCAAGAATCCACAGTGGAGGAGTTCCCACTGTGACACAGTGGGTTAAGGATTTGGCATTGTGGAAGCTGTGGTGTACATCACAGCTGTGTCCTGGATTTGATCCCTGGCCTAGGACCCTCCATATGCTGCAGGTGTGGCAAAAAAAAAAAAAAAGAAAGGAAGGAAGGAAGGTTAGAAGGAAGAAAGGATGGATGAAAGAAAGAAAGAATCTACAGTGGAAATGTTTAAAGCAGCTTTACTCAAAACAGCCAAATAAGGAGTTTCCGCTGTGGCTCAGTGGTAACAAACCCAACTAGTATCCATGAGGTTGTGGGTTCAACCCTTGGCCTTGCTCTGTGGGTTAAGGATCCAGCATTACTGTGAGCTGTGATGTAGGTCGCAGACATAGCTTAGATCTGGCATTGCTGTGGCTGTGGCATTGGCTGGCAGCTGCAGCTCCGATTCAGTCCCTAACCTGGGCACTTCCATATGTTTCAGGTGCATCCCTAAAAAGCAAAAAGCCAAAAAAAAAAAAAAAAGCTAAATAATAGAAGCAACACAAATATTCATCAATAGGGAAAGATAAATTGTGGTATATTCACACAATTGAATACTATAAAACAAAGGAAAAAATTATGGACACATGGAACAATATGAACAAACCTCACTGACTTAATTTTGATCAAAATAAACTATGTACCAATAAGAACAGTTCATTTTATATGAAGTTCAAAATTAGGCAAAATTCAGAAATCAGAAGAGTGCTTACCATAGAGGGATTCTTGATTGGGAAAGGACACCAGGGAGCCTTCCCTGAGTGCTGAAAACATCCTAAGATCTTGTTCTAGTTGAAGTGTACAGGTATAGCAATATAAAAAATTTGCTGAGGTATAAACTTGATTTGTACAAATTGCTGTATTATGTTTTTTGCAATTTAAATTTTCTTAAATGAAATTAAAAGAAAATTCACAGAGGAGGAAGAAAAAAGCAAGTTAGAAAGCCTCCACCAACGAGTTACAACAAAATAATAGTGCCACTTTAAAAAATTCAGAAAGAAAAAAAAAAAAAAGAAGAAGTTGGAGTTCCCATCATGGCGCAGTGGTTAACGAATCCAACTAGGAACCATGAGGTCGTGGGTTCCATCCCTGGCCTTGCTCAGTGGGTTAAGGATCCTGCCTTGCTGGTAAGCTGTGGTGTAGGTCGAAGATGCGGCTCAGATCTTGCATTGCTGTGGCTCTGGCATAGGTCAGCGGCTACAGCTCCAACTAGACCCCTAGTCTGGGAACCTCCATATGCCGAGGGATCGGCCCTAGAAAGTCAAAAGGGCAAAAAAAAAAAAAAAAAATCAGAAAGGGAATTCCTGTTGTGGCACAGCGGAAACGAATCTGACTGGGAACCATGAGGTTTCGGGTTCCATCCCTGGCCTTGCTCAGTGGGTTAAGGATCTGGCATTGCAGTGAGCTGTGGTGTAGGCTGCAGACACAGCTCAGATCCTGAGTTGCTGTGGCTATGATGTAGGCAGTCGGCTGTAGCTCCGATTGGACCCCTAGCCTGGGAACCTCCATATGACACTGGTATGGCCTTAAAAATACAAAAGACAAAAAAAATAAAAATAAAAATAAAATAAATAATAAAAAATTCAGAAAAATAACCCTTAATCCAGGGGATGACCAACCTGCTTTGCTTTTCAAAAGCATTGAAAAGCAAAAAGATCATTGGGCATGGAATGTGGAAAGAGAAGAGGTAAAGAATGACAATGTCTCCTCCCTAGACTATGAGGTTTTGGGGAATTCAGTTATTTCAGAATTTCTTGATTAGGGACACCCTTCTGTTTCCTCCATCACTGTAGGGAGTAACCTGGTTCTCTTCCCAGGGAGACTGTGGCAAAGAGTGGCCAGGAGACAAAGAGGAAACCAATTATCTGGGTTCAGGTAGAGAATTAAAGTTTATCCTCAAGTTTACTTTATGGTCCAACACTGTTCAACAGAATAGGAAAGGAGGCAGGGCTGTGGGCAGAAGGGCCATCTAGGAATGAAAGGACTTTGCTTTGTTTTCACTTAGTGAAAAAGTGCACATTGGTTCTGGTAGATTGGGAGCTGAAGGGTGAGAAACTCCAATATTTATTTATTTTATTTTATTTATTTTTTTTGGGGGGGGTCTTTTTGCTATTTCTTGGGCCGCTCCTGCGGCATATGGAGGTTCCCAGGCTAGGGGTCTAATCGGAGCTGTAGCCACTGGCCTACGCCAGAGCCACAGCAACGTGGGATCCGAGCCGAGTCTGCAACCTACACCACAGCTCATGGCAACGCCGGATCGTTAACCCACCGAGCAAGGGCAGGGACCGAACCCGCAACCTCATGGTTCCTAGTCGGATTCATTAACCCCTGCGCCACCACGGGAACTCCCCAATATTTATTTCTAGGCAAACCCTACTGGTTTAATTTATGACTCTTTTTTTTTTAAATTTTTTTTTCTTTTCTGAATAGAACCCTGGCAAAACAAATCCTTATCTCCTTAGCCACTTTTCTCCAGGCATTTTAGAACACACTATAAATCCTTTTCTCCTGTTCTCCCAGGGAAAACCCCAGCAGTAGCTGATCATTTGTTTCTTTTTTTGGCCACACCCAGTTCTGGGGCCAGGGACTGAACCTGCACTATAGCTGTAAACAGTTACAGTGGTGACAACCCCTGATCCTTAACCTGCTGAGCTGCCATTTCTGACAGCAGAAACAGTGACTGGTGATGAATGTATGAAGTGTCGTGGCTTGGCTCTTGAGCTTCATGCTCTGGCATTCCTACATTGTCTTTGAATTTTGAACAACTAGACTGCTGCCTCATTTACCATCCAAATTAATGCCAATTACAACCTGGTTCCATTTATGAAATTATTTTAAAATTCTTGGGCAAATTTAATGAAGGAAATTATGCACAATGCTAACGCCGAGCATTTCATTTAAATCACATATACACTATGTATGGCTGATTCACTTTGCTGTACACTTGAAGCCAACACATTATGTCACCTATACTCCAATAAAACTCATTTAAAAATAATAAATAAAAAAAATCACAAATATTGGGGTAGGCTAGACGGTTAGGGCTTATCTCTGTGATAGGTGTTTAACATGCATCATCACACTTAACCCTCTTGACATCTTTGTAAGCTAAAAATTAGCGCCCCATTTTATAAGTGGAAATCTTAGTCTTCAAGTAACAAAAGTCCAAGTGTGAACAGCAGGATTCAAGCCCAGGACCATCTGACTCCAAAATCATTTGTCTCCTGACTACTTGGGCAAGGTGCCTATTCAATACACACAAGAGATTAATTAATCTTTCATCCCACGTAAAGAACATAAATGGTAAATTAAATCAGCAAAAATAGATGGTAATCTCCTTGGGGACAAAGGATGATTACGGCTCTTTTTCTGTGGCATAGAATAGTACCTCAATGTATTAGGTTCATACCTCTAAACAGTACATGAGAGATAGATGTTGACTTTTTTTTTTAAGTTATACACACACAACACCCTTTCTCAAAACATGTGTAAGCATCTACAAAATTGAGATGGATTCAAATAACTGCAGAAAAAAATAAAATTTACTCATTTAAGTAAAAAGTGAAACTAGTAAAAAGGATGGTTAAATGCCAAAAAACATTACCCAAAGAATTAACAACTTAGATACTGAATTACATCTGCTGGTCTTTTAAGCTTTCAAGGTACTTTGGCTAATATTTCTGTTATACCAGTAAAAACAAGCAAGCATGAAGACTTTCCAGGTATAACTGACCTTAAATGTTGAATCACTTCAGAGAAAAGAACATGCAAATACAAGATGTTCTGCTTATTCAAGATGAAAGCTAAATGAGCAGACTAAAATCCAACAGTTAGTAAAGTTTCACCCTTGATGACCAGTGCTTTACACCAAAGAGTTCAAAAGGCGGCTAATGCTTTTTCTTTACAGGATTTCCCCTCCTGCCCCCATTTCATTTTAGTTTCTCAAAAGCACTGAAGTAGATATAAATTTTTAATGCCTTATTCCTTCTGAAAGGTATAGTCTGAAATTAGTTTATTTACTTTCAAATTAAGTCAGAATTTGTTACTGAAAGAATTGTACCTGGGTCTTTAGTTGCTAATGATTCTTTGCAGTTAAAGACATGCAGAATTCCAAGGTGATGTGCTTTGCTACCTTTTAGTTTGCTGGGTGTTGAGAGTAATGAAGAATTTAATGTTATATCATAGAATAAAGGACTTCTTTCAATATTGGAGGCTCATCTAGGTTTTCAAGTTTGTGATTGCTGTGTTTTTGCTTCAAACTTCTCTAGGATGAATTTGTGACTCTTAACGTACTCTCACATAATCAATTAATTTCCACTAACTATAAACATTTCTGGTTAGGTCCATTTCTGAGCTTATAAGAAAGAAATCAGTATATCTTTCCTTCTAGATTTTGTCTTTCTGATTTTTTTCATGCTAGTTATTACAGTAAGAGGATAGTCCTAAAATTTAAATAATGTATACCTATGCAGTGTGAATGTTTTCTTCATTATTCCAAAATGTTTACTCTCATTGTTTACTTCTGTGGTTCTCTACTACTTTTAGAGTAGTCATTATCTGTGAAAAAGAATGTCTGCATTGGCTCATTTTTTAACCAAATACATCTTTTCAGTCATTCTGGGTTACTTTTGAGACTCTTCAACTAACTCCTTTTTTTTTTAATCCCTTGTCCACATTGGTTCTTTAATCTGTCTTTGCACATAAATCTCCTTCCTAGTCCTGCTTCTCCATTTTTTATGTTTTCCATAGTCTTAGCATTGTCTTAATTTTAATTCACATTTGTTTTTCTATTCCTTTAAATGAATTTACATTTGTCTTCTTTTTGATTGGCAACCACTTTATTCTATTTTAAAGTCTTTAGAAGTTTTAACTTTTGGTTCCCCTGAGTCCACTAGTGATGCCAGTTCATTAATACACCAAAAGTTTCTAGCATGGCACTGTCCCTGAATGTGACATTCCTGGTACATGTAGGGTGGAAGAAGAGACTCAATGAAGACAATGTACCCACAAATGAAAGAGTAAAATAAATGTTCAACTTTTTAGCCTATAGCATATACTTTGCTAAGGAACTACGCCATTTTTTAAAATTGGTAAATAAAACTTACCCTTTCAAGAAGATTTCAGTGGATGATTTAGGATCTTTACCTCTATTTCAGCTCAATCCAATGCATGTAAGAGTCGTAGGGTCCTGCCGGCTCCAGAGGCTGTGGAGACCACAAAAGGAAGGATAAAGGAAGGCCCTCCCTCTAAATTTACATTCATTTAGATCAGTTGGAGAGAGAGGGCTTTCAAACCCCAAGCTTTATATAAAGTATTTGCTTGAAGAGTAAGTAGTAACAGTTTCCCCACTTTTAAAGCTTCAACTCTTCTTTTTATGCTGTATAACCCTCAGGGGTTCATATCCGACTTCCATATTTAATGTATTTTAATTCAGCCTTATAATGATCTGTATACGCATTCATGAGCTCATTTTCCCCTCAGGACTTATGCAGGTAGCAGAGACTAAATTGGCATTCTTTACTACTTCCTGGCCAGTGCAAGTCTGACTTCATGAATACCTTTATTTCTGCACTTGCATCCAAAAGTTTCAGAGAGTGTGATTACTTGACTAGACAAATATAACAAGGTCTTTTGAATGGATGCTCTTACACCACCATGACTATACTAAATTGGCAACACACACATCCTGGCTTTTCTGCTTTATCTGCTCCCTCCAACTTTTTGATTCCATGAGTGATCCCTTTGGAATCTCAAAAGTTTGCATCACTTTCTCATGGTGTGAATTATGCCCTTACCTAAACTATACTTTCTGAGTAGTTTGTCTACATTATTGACCCTCAGCCAAACAATGCCTTTTGCATTGGAAAAGAAAGAAAAGTATTTTCCCTTCCATTACTCTCTTCTTTTGGTGAGGGAAGTGGGGCTGGAATGGAGAAGCATGAGTGGGAGAGAGGCAATGCTGCAAACAGAAACCAGTGACACTTGATCCAATTCTGGTGTACTGCCTTCAAGGAGGCCTTGGCCCAGAGAAATTCTCAATTGAAATGATATAATACACTACCTCCTATCACCAACTCCACAG
Organism: Phacochoerus africanus; assembly: GCF_016906955.1. Lineage (NCBI taxonomy): Eukaryota > Metazoa > Chordata > Mammalia > Artiodactyla > Suidae > Phacochoerus > Phacochoerus africanus. The sequence continues at coordinate 165,105,519 of NC_062546.1, read as the reverse complement.
TACTCTCCTCCACCCCCACCACCAACTGCTAATTCTAAATAGTTTCCTTCTGCTCTATAATATCATTTCTGTACTGTTTCATCTTCCTGTTGATGCCACTAGTCTTTCTACTCTCTGTCTATAGCACCTAGCCTGGTCCTAGGCTTTTGATAAATGTTTGCTAAACTGAAATTAATTGCTTAGCCTTACTCAGGATCATGTAGAAAACATTTATCTCAGTTAACATCTTTATCTTGACTGTACACCATTAAGGTATAGTGGCCAAAGACAACATAAAGAATAAGCAGCACAGTTGACTTTCAAATTGGAGAGTAAGAAATTTTCGTTTTTTTCCCTGAGAGTTCTTTTTTTTTTTTTTCCTTGAAAGATGAACCATTCTTAATGTGTTTGATGGCACAGGTCTCCAGGTACAGACAAAAACGGTTCTGTGATTTTCTTTTCTTTTTCTTTTTAGGGCTGCACCTGCGGCATATGGAAGTTCCCAGGCTAGGGGTTGAATAGCTACAGCTGCCGGCCTACCCCACATCCACAGCAGCACCAGATCTGAGCTTCATCTGTGACCTACACCACAGCTCACAACAATGCTGGATCCTTAACACACTGAGAGAGGCCAGGGATTGAACCCACAACCTTGTGGTTCCTAGTCGGATTTGATTCTGCTGCGCCACAACAGGAACTCCCAGTTCTGTGATTTTAAATACTTCTGCCTCGCATGGATAATAAGCAAGGGGAATTAAAATACATGGAGTACAACTCTCACAAGGGTACAAAATAAAATGCAGCTGAAGCTTGTGTTGTCTTCAGCCATATCTACATAGTACACATGATCATAAAATATTTGGTGCATCACTGGATTACATGTCTCCATGTTACCCCATATTCAGGTCTGGAAAAGCCACAGACAGTTGCGTCCATTTTCTTGTTTGCTGGGTCAAGGGAGACAGAGACATAGGAGGGGAACAGACTACCCTGCAGTGCTCCTCTGTCCCCTCCTCTGTGCCTGTGTTCTCTCCTGCCAAACTGTCACCAGGACACACAAGAATGGAAGTCCAGGTCCAGTGGGTGGGAGGTCCATCTGTCAGATGGGTTTATGAAGGGAGGCAGGGGTAATTAGGATTCGAAACAGAAGTTCAAAATATTCCATTCTATCTGGGTCTTGCTATAAATAATCACAATTAGATTTTAACCTCTTGGAGTCAACAGATTTATCACTACTCTTCCCTGTCAGTAGGCCTTCATACATGCTTAAATAATGAATTAAAAAAGTTATAATGCAACATGCATATTTTGAAATGTTATATATATCTTAAATAATTATCATAATGTTTTACCCAGCCATAAATATGAAGCACAGATATGTATGAAATTGGTTATGAAAAACTTTTTGATCATTTGGAATGAGAAAATTTAGTAAATGTTTCTGACATTAGGTTCAAGGAGCAGTTGCCTAGGGCACTAAGGGAGTGGCTGACATTCCCAGACTGTCAGGGCCCTGGGCCATCATACTAGCAGTTTCAAAACTGAAAGGCAAAGAAGATTGCAATTTTAAGGGATCATTAACATTTTGGGGAAAAAACACTCCACCAGACACTGGGCATTATTTGCCGTAGAGCTGTATAACCAGACCCATTGTGCCTTGCTGAGGGTGAGGAAAGCTTGCATCTGACCCCAGGGTGTGGAAACCCTCTTATAGATAGATCTCCCCATGGTGTGGAGAGTAAGCACAGACAAGGAAGCAAAATAAGATAATGAACATGGAGGATGCAATTTGCCAGATTAGGACACAGGAAGAACCAGAAATCCTCCACTGGCCAGAAAGGTCAAATGTAAACTGGACCATTAGACCCAGGCTAAACAAGTTCTTAATAGAGGCTTGCATTTTGTATCTCTTGCTCCATCTCACTGTATTCAAGACAAAGGCATGTTTAATTATGTTTAAGAGTGTGATATTTGGGGTCAGGTAGACCTGGGTTCAAGTCTTGATATTGTCATTTATTATCTTAGTTATATGGCCATCACTACCTTCCCAACATCCAAGTCTCAGTTTCCTAAAGGATAAAATAAAATAATTATTCATTCTTCATAGGGTACTTGTTGTGCAGGTTGGATGACATAATGTATGTAAATAAAGCACTTAGCACAGTGCCTGGCATTCTCAGTGGATGTCAGCTAAAAACAAACAATGAAACATCAACTGCTCAGCATCTCTTATCTGCAAAAAAAGGTGACAGAGTAAAGGAAAAGCCCTGGTGGGATGGCATATCAATAGATGGTGCCCCTCTGATCAAGAGTGGTACACTCTCTGTCCTCTTGTTATTTTAATCACCTTCATACCTCCCATCCTTGCTGCTCTCAGAGCTCCCTAAAGACATTCCTTCATTTAAGGAGTATTTATTAAATGCTAACTCTGTGTCAAGTAACACAAGCTTTGTGTTAGGGGTATATTTGCAAACACTTCATTGAGATAGTTGAAAACATAGGTTATAAACAAGAAAAACACACAAATATAATAACTGTCACTTGCAGGAGGAAAAACCATGGGACTCTACTTCGGATGGATTGACAGCGGAAAGACCTCTTTAAAGAAGGGAAGTTTAAGCTAAAAGGCCAAAGAAAGAGCAGACATGATTTCTTTCCACATCTCATATCCTTTCTCTGCAGCATTTGCAATAATTGCCAGACTTATTTGTCCTGTAACTTCCCTGTAATTGCTGACCATCACAATTCAGAGGTGATCTCAAGAGCCATCCAGGACAGACAATTTCCTCCTAAGAATGACCTTAGGGTAATGGTCATAGATGTAGCTACAGGGCAGCCACATGCACACTTATGCAGGCTATTACTATGAAAGGACACTAGGCATGCAGAATGCCCTGGCACAGGCCTGCACTCACCTGCCTTTGAGGAAGGGGTGCTTTTTTCACTTGGAGCCAAAATGCGTTGATGGCCCTGTGCAATCCCAAAATGAAAGCACACTCAAAAGTGGAAGGTTTTGACTGACACTACAGACTCAGGGTGCCACTCTGGAACACCCCAACTTAATTCCTAAGTATAGATGGCATAGAGGACCCACATTTCTGTAGACTTGCACAATGATTTATCACCCGTTTTTCAAAGGAAGCATGTACTTCCTCCCCTTGGCAGCAGAAGGATCAGGGCTCATGATGGCTTTCCAGCTGAGTGGAGTCCTAGGCATTGGAGGGACTTGGGGAAAGGTAGCTTGGGCCCTGTTGCCCAAGTCCCCACATAACCCACTTCTTCCAGTAATTGTGCCCACAAGGGGTCTCGATGGAGCAGTAATTGTCCTCAAAGCTGTGACTAAAGGCCTCCTTCTCATTCTCTCAAAAAGGGCAGTTCCTGTTGGACTTGGCATGATTATTTTCCACACCAGAGCAGACTCATTCTTCCCAAATATCTAAAAACAAGTCACAAAAAATCCCTTTTGGGTTGTGGTAACCTGTGGGAGTAAGAAAAGAAGAAATAGCAAGGGGGAAAGTCTATGAGACCATGAGCTAAAGACAAGAGAATGTCAAGTTGATATTTGTACACTTACAGCAGTATCTAATTAAAATATTTCAAGGAGGTAGAGGATAGTTTTTACAAAGAACTGTGCTAAATTAGTTTCAATAGGTTTAACACCCCACCCTCAAAAAAATCCACATATAGTATTCTCTTGGCTAGCTTTCTTACATATTAAAACTTAAAATTAAACAGATAAATTCTCAGGCTAAGACATGTTTTGGCCTAATTAGCAATACCTCAGACTAGCAAGCAGGACTCTATGATTTTAAAGATAGCACTTATACTTAAGGCAAGAACTAACAAAACTGGCTAGACTTGTTTTGTATCAAGGTTTCTTTAGAGGGAGTTAAAAAAGAAAAAGGTCTTAGTCTCTCAGAGCATTGAAATGACAGAAAACAGAGCTGGACATTAATAGTGACCAAAAAAAATTGGTTTTTTTTTTTGTCTTTTTAGGGCCGCACCTGCAGCATATGGAAGTTCCCCGGCTAGGGGTCGAATGGAAGCTGTAGTGGCTGGCCTACACCACAACCACAGCAGCATGGGATCTGAGCCACATCTGTAACCTACACCACACCTCATGGCAATGCTGAATCCTTAACCCACTGAGCAAGGCCAGGAATTGAACCCGAATCCTCCTGGATACTGGTTGGGGTTGTTAACTGCTGAGCCACGATGGAAACCCCAATAGTGAACAAATTTCAGGTGGACTAATTTAGATTCATTAATTAAAAAAAATACAACTCTCCCACCACTTTTGGAGACTACAGAAAACATTACTCTAGTTAATAGTTTTCGTAATTACAAAGCAGTTAAAATTCCGATCCAGAAATCCTGGTATTCTGGCAGCCAGTGTATCTACAGTAATTTGAAGGATGTTGTGAAAGTGTCAAAATAAAATTAATGTTGATTGGCCTGAATTTTGAAAAGAAATAAATATGAAATGTAACTTTTGGGGGGATGATGAGGCTCCTCTAAAAAAAGACTGATCATTTTGATTACAAGTAATACATTTTTTATTCTTGGTTCACAAACATGACTAGTATCTCTTTTTAAAAAGTCAGATAAAGAAAGGAAAGCTGGAGTTCCCATCATGGCTCAGCGGAAATGAATCCAACCAGGAACCATGAGGTTGAGGGTTCGATCCCTGGCCTCACTCAGTGGTTTAAGGATCTGGCATTGCCTTGAGCTGTGGTGTAGGTCGAAGGTGCAGCTTGGATCCCAAGTTGCTGTGACTGTGGTATAGGCTGGTAGCTGTAGCTCCAATTGGAGTCCTAGCCTGGGAAACTCCATATGATGTGGGTGCAGCCCTAAAAAGCAAAAAAAAAAAAAGAAAAAAATGCAACTACTAAAGAATGTACTTATGACATAAAAATTTAAATGCTACCATCTCCCTTCCTTCTGTCCACCTCCCCTCCCAATCCTCAACTGCCCAACCTGAAATCAAATATGTAGTGACCCTCCTTAACTACATCTAATGCCTTTTCCTCCGAGTGTTTTCTTTCAGAACATTATTAAAAGGTAGTTTACATCTAGAAAGAAATTATCAGCAATCTCTTTAAGTTTAAATAACCAGGGATATGCTATAGATTTAGAAATAACATAAAAGGGAGAAAATGAGATCTCAATGGCCTTTCAACTTACTCCTTAAACGAGATTGTTTGGAGAACGGTGAGATGTAGGCACTAGTTAAGACTTGAGGTTATTCTTCAGCTAGCCCCATATTTAGAATTCTGAGTGGAAGATAAAAATAATAATCATAATCAAGGTATACATCATGTATTCAATCATTTATTCATTCATACAGCAAATATGTTTAGAGAATCAAAAGTTCTAGGTACTTGTGATGCCGTAGTAAACAAAAATCACCAGTGCTATCATTGACTTGACGTAATTGACATATATAGAGCACTCTACCCAGAAACAGCAGAATTCACATTTTTTTCACTGTATGTGGAACATTCAAGAAAACACTTCAGATTTGGGGTTTAAAACAAATCTCAATATTTGGATAGAAATACTATAAAATTGGGTTATGATGATCATTGTACAAATATAAATGTAATAAAATGCATTGAGTAAAAAAAATCTTAATAAATTTAAAGGAGTTGAAAATAAAAATGTATATTTCTGACCATAATGAAAAGGAAATAACAATCAATTTTCTAGATATCTGGAAAATCTTCAAATTTCTGGTTAAGCAACATATTTCCAAATAACACATGTAAAAAGAAAATACTTTGAAGTGAATAAAAGTACAACATAGCAAAATTTATGTGATGCTGTTAAAACAGTGTTTGGTGAGAAATTTATAATAAAATGTTTACATTAGAAGAAAAGAAAAAAGGGAGTTCCCACTGTGGTGCAATAAGATCAGCGGTGTCTCTGCAGGTTGGATGGCCCTGCACAGTGGGTTAAAGGATCTCACATTGCTGCAGCTGCAGCATACGTTGCAATTGCGGCTTGGATCTGATCCCTGGCTTGGGAACTCCATTTGCTGTGGGGCAGACAAAAGAGAAAGAAATAAAAAGAGAGAGAGAGAAGAAAGAGCTAAAGCTTGAAACATTAAGGAACCAAACTAACAATTAAAAAGACCAAATTAAACTCGAGGTAAACAGAAGGAAGAAAAAGAGAAAAGTAGAAAGAAAGTGGACAACAGAAGGAGAAAAATCAAAGAATCCAAAAGACTTTTTAGGAGTTCCCTTTGTGGAGCAGCAGAAACGAATCTGCCTAGGAATCATGAGGTTTCGGGTTGGATCCCTGGCCTTGCTTGGTGGTTAAGGATCTGGCATTGCTGTGCCTCTGGTATAGGCCAGTGGCTACAGCTCGGATTCAAACCCTAGCCTGGGAACCTCCATATGCTGCAGGTGCAGCCCTAAAAAGACCAAAAAAAAAAAAAAAAAAGACAAAAGTCTTTTTAGATAAAGTGAACATCATTACTCATTAGGAAAAATGCACATTAAAATCACATAAATTACCATTATGATTCAAATAAAAAAAGATTAATAATGTCAAGTTTTGGTGATTATGTAGAATAACTGAAACTCTCATGTGTTGCCAGTGGGATGCAAAATGGCAGAGCCACGTTGGAAAACTAAAGTTTCTTTCTTTTTTTTTTTTGCCTTTTCTAGGGCCGCTTCCTGCGGCATATGGAGGTTCCCAGGCTAGGGGTCTAATCGGAGCTGTAGCCACCGCCCTACACCAGAGCCACAGCAATGTGGGATCCAAGCCTGAGACCTACACCACAGCTCATGGCAATGCCGGATCCTTAACCCACTGAACAAAGCCAGGGATCGAACCCACAACCTCATGGTTCCTAGTCGGATTTATTAACCACTGTGCCACGACGGGAACTCCTGGAAAACTAAAGTTTCTTTAAAAAATAAGCATATATTTACCATACAACCCAGCAATCTTACTCATAGCTATATACCTGAAGGCAACAAAAGCTTATATTCACACAGAGACTTGTGTGGGAATGTTGATAGAAACTTCCTTGTAACAGCGCCAACTCAAAAACCACCCAAATGTCTATTGACTGGTAAACCAACAAACAAACTGCAGTAAACCCATACAATGGAAAACTATTTCACAAAAGGGATAAGCTACTGATACATGTAACAATAAAAAAGAACAAGCTACTAGCTGTGGACAAATCTCAAAGCACTAAGCTGAGCCAAAGAAACCTGAGACAAAAGAATATATGCAATATGACTTGATTTATATGAAATTCTAAGAAGGCAGACTGTGGTGACAGCAAGATGACTGGCCCTGCAGGGGCTGGGGAAGGGTAGGAAACTACAGAGGGCAGGAAGGAAGTCTTTGGGGGAGGTGATGGAAGTGTTCTGTATGTCGATTTGGGGAGCAGCTACAGGGCTTTATACATTTTTCAAAACTCTTCCAAATAGTCACTTAAAATTATTGGATTTTATTGTATGTAGATTGTACTTCAATAAATCTGCAAAAAACAGAAGTTGTATGGATAACATGAAAAATCCACTCTAATCAATGGTACTTTTTTTCAACATGTTGCAGAATTGATTTCTGGCGTTCTAGGAAAAGCTATCAAAACTTGTCTCTTCTTTTGAAAGCATCAGAATATTCATACTTAAAATTGAAGTAACATGGTTACCAAATAAAATGGGAAAAAGAAAGAAAAAAATGAACAAAGAGAAAAGATAGTGTTTCAAGTCATAAACTAAGAATCGTATATATAATGAAAGAAAAAGCTTTATCTCGATCAGTGGGCAGAAGTAGAAAAGTCCAACCATATGGACAGGGCTCTGTGGGCAACTTTAAGTGTCGGGTTTGTGGCTGCCAGTAGTGTAGGCCATTTCCAGAAATTTAGCTGTATGTTGGATGAATGCATTATTCTGGAGATCTGATTAATTAAATCTTGGGTTTTGCCACAAGCTTTGTGACATTCAGAGTTCTTCCTTCCTTCCTCAGGACACAGTGCAGCCACTACATTCATATCCAAAAGACCCTGTTTCTTCCACTTCAGGATTAGACTTGTGTCCCGGTTTTTGGCAATTAGACCTGCAATTCCCTAAGGAATAAAAATTCTCCACACCTTTACAATGATCCTAACTTGCCTCGGCCACTTTACTGCTGCCTGGTACTCTCCTGATGATCTGCTGGGTCAGTTTTGCTACTCATGTCTGACGAAGCCACAGACTCTTGTGAAAGAGAACAGAGAAAATCTAAAAGCCAGCGTATCGATTTTAAAAGTTTTATTTTCTAGAGTTCCTGTTGTGGCTCAGTGGGATATGAACCTGACGTTGTCTTTCTGAGGATGCAGGTTTGATCTCTGGCCTTGCTCAGTGAGTTAAAAATCTAGCATTACTGAAAGCTGTGACATAGGTCACAGATGTGGCTCAGATCTGGTGTAGCTGTGGCTGCAGCATAGGCCACAGCTGCAGCTCTGATTCGACCCGTGGCCCAAAAACTTAACTTCCACATGCCACATGTGCAGCCCCCCTCCAAGAAAACAAAATTGTTTGGGACTCAAGAAAAAGTACTGCAGATGGCCAAAAAACACATGAGAAGATGCTCAACATAGCTAAATATTAGAGAAATGAAAATCAAAACTACAATGAGATATCACCTTACACCAGTCAGACTGACCACCAACAAAAAAAATCTACAAAAAAATAAATGCTGGAGAGAGTGTGGAGAAAAGGAAACACTCTTACACTGTTGATGGGAATGTAAGCTGGTGCAACCACTATGGAGAACAGTAAGGAGGCTCTTTAAAAAACTAAATAGAGAACTACCATATGATCCAACAACCCTACTCCTGGACATACTTCTGGAGAAAATCATAATTCACAAAGATACATGCACCTTAATGTTCACAGCAGTGCTAGCCAAAACATGGAAGCAAACTAAATGTCCATCAACAGAGGATTAGATAAAGATGTGGTACATATATACAATAGATTACTCAGGCACAAAAAGAATGAAATAATGCCATTTGCAGCAATATGGATGGACCTAGAAGTTATCATACCAAGTCAAAGACAGAGAAAGACAAATATCATATGAGATCACTAATGTGTGGAATCTAACCAAAAATGATACAAAAGAACTTAAAAAACAGAAACAGACAAAGATTTTCAAACCAAATTTATGGTTACTAAAGGGGAAACCTGCTGGGGGAGAGGTAAGGAAAATTTAGGGGGTTGATTTTGACATATACACACTATACATAAAATAGAGAGATAACAAGGACCTACTGTAGCGCAGGGTAATCTGCTTAATACTGTGTAGTAACCTGTATGGGAAAAGAATCTGAAAATGAATGGATATATGTAAATGTATAACTGATTTACTTTGCTGTGCATCTGAAACTAACACAACTTTTTAAGTCAACTATACGCCAATAAAATTTACTTAAAAGAAAAGAAAAGGAAAAGTACTACACTCTGCAGACTTTTCACTTAAATAGGAGTCTTGGCTAAAATAGAATCACAATCAGATTTTTAATTCAAAAGGATACCTTTCTTCTGCTTAAAACAAGCTGCAAGCTGGTTCTTTGCCCAGAAAGTTTCTCCTATGGCTTCCAGCTAATCAAAGATCAATGAAGTCTCAGAAGACATATATCTAAATGCTTCTTTCCTTTTGTCATTTCCCTAGTACTCAACCTGAGACAGTTTGACAAATAAGGTCAGAATTTGAACTTGCACACAGTCTGATCATTAATTCCTCTGAAAGAAAATCACTGATCAAGTGGGAGTGTCTCTGCAGTTTCCATGGGGTTGAAACTAGGGTATTTTGGCTTCTGAAATGAAAAAGGAAACCTAACAGCAAATAGCATTGTAAAGTTTTTCATTTCCTTTGGAAGAAATTACTGAAAAGTGCTACAGTATCTCTTATTTTCTCTTTGTGCATCTTATCCTCTTGGCAGTCCAACCATTGAGAAATCTGGTCTCTGTACTTTCAGGCTTCTACAGCAGGACAAGCAACTCTTACTAGAAGAACTCTCATTAGTGAAGTATGTTAATATAATCAGATGTTTTATGTTTAGATTACCAACACTACAACTTGGCAATGATAGGAATCATGACTTAGATCAAGGTTTATTAAGATTTTCGGTAAAGTATCCGGACAAAACTCTACTTAAAAGAAACACATGCACCCGCATGTTCACTGCAGCACTATTCACAATAGCCAAGACATGGAAACAACCCAAATGTCCACTGAAAGATGATTGGATTAGGAAGATGTGGTATATATACACAATGGAAAACTACTCAGCCATAAAGAAGAACGACATAATGCCATTTGCAGCAACATGGATGGAACTAAAGACTCTCATACTGAGTGAAATGAGTCAGAAAGACAAAGACAAACACCATATGATATCACTTATAACTGGTATCTGATATACAGCACAAATGAACCTTTCCACAGAAAAGAAAATCATGGACTTGGAGAATAGACTTGTGGCTGTCAAGGGGGAGAGGGAGGGAGTGGGAGGGATTGGGAGCTTGGGGTTATTGGATACAACTTGGAATGGATTTACAAGGAGATCCTGCTGAGTAGCATTGAGAACTATGTCTAGATACTCATATTGCAACAGAACAAAGGGTGGGGGAAAAATGTATACATGTAAGAGTAACTTGGTCCCCATGCTGTACAGTGGAAAAAAATTAAAATAATAAAACAAGGAAAAAAAAAGATTTTCTATAAAGGACACTTTGTTGGCCATATGATCTCTGTGGCACTTACTCAGCTCTGCCATTATGTCAAGAAAGCAGCCCCAGTCAATTCATAAATGAATGAATGTGGCTACATTCCAATAAAATTGTATTTAAGCCTGAAATTTGAATTTCATGTAATTTTTACATTATGAAATATTCTTTTGATTTTTTTTTTAAATCCACGAAAAATGTAAAAGCCATTCTGAGCCAGTAGATTGTAGAAAAACAGGTGGTGGGTCTGATTCTGCATTTGGGGAGGATATTGTTGACCTCTGGCTTAAAATCACCTTAAGCCACTCTCTTCCTTGTAATAGCTATAAAAAGATAAATCACTGGCCCCAAATCAAGCATAAATAATTACATAGTAATTTGGGGATACTGGCACATTGCACTGTATAGATTTGTCCTCAGGCATCCCTAAGAGACTTATTGCTTGAATGATGGCTTCTCAAAGTTTTCCCCAAAATAGTAATAGTTAGAATCACAGGGAAGGTCTGGGAGATGCAGGTTGTGTGAAGCTGTCCAGCATCAAATGGGAAATTTCTTTCTAGTTCTATCTTTTATCTTAAATGTGGTTGTAAATTTGTCATTCTATTCCATAATCCATTTTCCTCTAATTTTTTTTTGGGGGGAGGGGGAGCTTCACCTGCAATATATGGAAATTCCCAGGCTAGGGGTCGAATCAAAGCTGCAGCTGCCAGCCTATGCCATGGCCACAGCAACACTGGATTTGAGTCACATCTATAACGTATACCACAGCCCATGGCAACCCTGGATCCTTAACGCACTGAGTGAGGCCAGGGATTGAACCCACATCCTCGTGAATACTAGTTGGGTTTGTTACTGCTGAGCCACAACAGGAACTTCCCCCCTAAATTTTCTAATAAAGCTAATTCTCTAAGGTAATGACTCTTTGTACAGAGCCCTGTTCCTCCCAAGATATGGTACTCGAATCTGAAAAACCAAAGAGACAGGCTTAGCTATTAACATACTCAAATAAAAATTAATTAAAAATTCAGTTTATTCCATATAGTTAAATAGCATCACCAGGAATAATTGTTCTGAAAGTACACTGCTACAGTCAGGACTTGTTTCATTTGTGATTTTCTGTGAGAAGGGAAAAAGCTAAATAAATTTATTAATACATGAAAGCAATAATTTCAGAATGAAAAGAGTAGAGGAAAATAACAGGATCAAATCCACTGAAATGGAATCTAGGATGACAAGATAGAAGCTAAAAACAGAACAGACTTATCTTAAAGTTTCAATTCTTATAAGAATTTGCATATGTAAATTACCAAGTGCCTCTAGATGTTTTTGACTTTCAAAGTCTTTCTTTTAGTCCTACTACCTGGTGTGAATCTTCCCTTTCCTTCTGCTCCCCCTACCACCCCATCAAAGATTTAGCAAGATTTACCAGTCAGTGTATTTCTGTTTTCTCCCAAGGCACCTACTCTTTTAGAAGTCCAACCTAAAATCTGAAATCTGTTTTGATCCATTTCTAAAAGATTTTTCTCTAACTCTTTTCATGCAAGCACTTGATGTCCTCTTTTAAGAATGTAACCCAAAATTGTACCCTGAAGCTGACAATAGTCTTATACCCTGGTGAGTTACCATGACAACCCTCAGATTAGCTTCTGGAAAACAGAATCAAGAGTTTCATCCTATTTCCATCAAGAGTTTCATCCTATTTCCATCACTGTATTACACAGCTCCATCCTGCTCTTTGAGTCCTATCAGGAGGAAGATCAGTGCTAATTCTTCTGCTTCCATTTGCTTCTTTGAAGAGATGAGACTGGGGAAAGAGGCTACACTTGAAATGATTGCAGTCAAGGAAAGAAAACCTGCCAAATCCTGGCATCAGTGTTTTGCTTTGGAGGGTAGTTTTGATTTGGCTTTTCAGTTTTTGGTATGTTTTCCCTTTTTTTAAAATCATGAATATGGTTACAAATCTAGAATTGTGTTTTATAATATGGAGCATCCCACCTCACAGCATTACAAATGCCATTGATGATTTGCTTTGGAGGGTTGCTGTTTCACTCTGAGAAGAATTTGGAATCTGACTAGATACAGCAGCTCTGAGTTTTTATTTTATCTGTAGGTGAACCAGAATTTCAGTCAAAAGCAATACAATGTTCTTCTCCTCACCCTGCCCCCTGCCACCAACTCTAAATCTTCAGTTAGCACATGTAGAAATGTCTGGTAACTAAGCAGTCAAGGCATTTGTCCAAAAAGATGGTAATCCAGAACAGTTCATCTCTGGGTCAAGGTTCAGGTTTAATTTATTGTAAGAAAAAAGTAAAAGAAGAATGAGGGAATTCCCGTCGTGGCTCAGTGGTTAACGAATCCGATTAGGAACCATGAGGTTGCAGGTTCAATCCCTAACCTTGCTCAATGAGTTAAGAATCCAGTGTTCCCGTGAGCTGTGGTGTAGGCAGCGGATGCAGCTCGGATCCCATGTTGCTGTAGCTCTGGTGTAGGCCGACGGCTACAGCTCTGATTGGACCCCTAGCCTGGGAACCTCCATATGCTGCATGTGCGGCCCTAGAAAAGACAAAAAGTCAAAAAAAAAAAGAATGAAATGCCAAAACATGGCTCTTTTGGAAGGCTTCTAGAACCAAGTACTAAAGACTTTTAGGCCTAGGCAGCCTGTAAATATTTCATTTTAGAGCTCTATAGAGGTGTTTAAAATTTAGGGATTCAAACAGTGATCCCCTAAAGAGTGAATTTAGGGATTCAATACATCTTGGCCCTGAAATACTATGCAGTAATCAGGGACCTGCTGACAAGTGGCCTGAATGGTTCTATCCATTGTTGTCCTTCAGGCTCTGCATACAGTCAGGGCTGTGTCTGCCACTCACCTCTCGCACTTCTGCCCTTCAGTCCTTGAACCCTCTATCATTTGAGTTTCACAGCAAACAGTGGGCTATTTTCTTATCACAGGGTGGTTCCTCCTACATGAGGCACCCTTATGGGAAATCCTATGACATACAACTTTTTTTCTCAGTTCTACTTCCTGAAATCTGAATGTCTCAGTGTCGGCCATACTCCTGTTTGTGGGAATTAGAGGAAAAAGGGGTTTTGGAATAGAAAACTGAGTTGAAGAGGATGCACATTAGCAAAAAGAAGGAAAACTTGAGAGGTAGAAGAAATTCCAGGCTCCTGAGGGGTATTTGGATCAAGCCCTGAAAGAGGCAACTGAGACTTGAGTGAAATAATCAATGTAAAGCTACAAAGAGTTTAAGATTGGATCACTATAGGGTTTAGAGGGGATTGAGGAATAGTTACTTGGATATATAGAGTAGATTAAATAAAGACAATCTAGAACCTAAATTTGTTTTAATACTTACAATTATTATTATTATTATTATTTTGCTTTTTTAGGGCTGCACCCACAGCCCCATGGAGGTTCCTAGGCTAGGGGTCGAATCAGAGCTACAGCTGCCAGCCTAGACCACAGCCACAGCAATGCCAGATCCAAGCCCCGTCTGTGACCTACACAGCAATGCCAGATCCTTAACCCACTGAGTGAGGCCAGGGATCGAACCTGCGTCCTTATGGATCCTATTCAGGTTTGTTACTGCTGAGCCATGATAGGAACTCCTAATTCTTAAAATTATTGTTTGGCAAAACAACTTGAGAACAACCAAAGATAAAAAAACAAGCCACCACCAAGGATCCCTGTGACTTGGCAGGTTAAGGACCCAGTGTTGTCATCACTGTGGTACAGGTTCAATCCCTGGACCTGGAACTTCCACGTGCCACAGGCATATCCAAAAGTAAAATTAAATTAAATTAAATTAAATTAAATTAAAATAGTAAAAACAAAAACAAACAAAGCAAAATAAAAACAAGCCACTACCACTCATACCAATTGAGGAAAAGAAAGCTCAAGATTCACATTATCTGGAACAAGAGGACCTCATCGAATCTCAGTAGAATTGAGGCCTTCAACAGTTCTGAGCACATTACAAAGCATGTGTAAAAAAAAAATTAAGCCTACAAACATCCATTATCACTGATGTGTCACAGATTTATTTAGGTTTATTTACTCTGCCCACGTCATTGCATTGTTTGGGTGAATAGCAGAATAATCCTAAGGGCTTCTATAAGGCTCTTCCTGATCTCCATATCCTGAACACTGTTTCTCCATAGGGTTTTATCCTTCTAAGTCTTGTACTTTCTATGAGACAAGTTTTCAATAACCTAAATTTAGGATGGGTCTCCTACATTGAGGAGCTGAGGATGTTTCAAGTTGGAAGAGGGTTTGCATCAACAGAGTTAATTCACACTTCAGGCCTTTTAGGAGCCTGGAACCTGAGGTTTCCTCCCAGGGAGCAAACACCCCCTGGTACTCTTTGCAGTTGGCACTGACCTGAAGTGCCTACTGATCTGTCTGGGCCTGTAAGTAATTATCTTTTATCTTTAAAATTGTACCCTTGGCACAGCTAATCTGAAGGTGCAACATAGTAAAAAAAATTTGAAGAGCACATAACAATTTCAGCAGAGAACTTATATATACAAGTCAGGATTTGAAAAATTATTAAACTAAGTTCAATATTAGTTCCCAGGAAACACAAATACAATTTAATGATTTCATCTTAGTCTTTATATTATATAAGTAATGTTTCTATTATCTTTGATTCTTCTACTTTTAAAGTTTACAATTAAAAATTACACATGCTTTGTAAATGTTTTAATGTGCATATTTTATGCAATATGGAAATTTATCTTCATTTATTTTCATCATCTATTGTTTTTCTTAACTTCTCTTTATGTTCATTTAATATTCCATTTCATCATTTCATAAAAGTATTTGGCAAATAGAATCAGACCTTCTAATTGATTGGTTTAGAACAGGAACATATTTTTAGTGTTCAGTTTTGTCCATTGATTTTTTTTTTTAATATGTTCCCTCATCATATCAGTCAACTATTTGGGATTAATGATCAAGTCAAAGAGATAAAGTTCATGCTAGAGTACATTGTTTTCATTTTAATTTTATGTAATTCACTGATTGAACAATTTACCAGCTCAGTTCTCTGATCAGCCTGAAAATCTTCGCTGATCAAATAGCTTATTTGCTAACTAAATTACACACGAGCCTCAGTCTGTTTATGAGGCTCTTAACTCAAGGATTGTGGTGTGTTATGGTGCAAATCACTGTGATGTTATGAACAGTCAGCACACATATGCACCACTATCTATGGATTCAAAATATTTATTGGGTGAAGAGATTCAAAACATGCCACCCACAAATATGCCACTTCGGCATATTGACTATTTTAAGTTGAAAGCATTTGAGAAACAGCAAATGCATGAAGGCTGTTGGACCTCCACCTAAAAAAGCAGGCCAATGAGAAAGGAGCTCTCCCTGTACCAGGAAGAGAACATTCTTCTCACCAGATTGGGAGTTGTGGCCCATATGGATCTGTACAAGCTTCCTAAACCCTTATCTTCCATTATTTTCATGTAATTTCTAGTCACTGCCCCACAGCTTACTGTTCCCAGCTCAAGTCCCTGTGTCTTGTCACATCCTCCCAAGGTGGGTTTTTTAGCATTTTTGTGTAAAAAAGATATACAAGCTTTGAGCCAGATGGCTTCTTCAGGACTTCATTTTCTTTCTGAAGAGTACCATGTACATGTCAAAAATATTAAATAAATGTGTGTGTTTTTCTCCTCTTAATCTGTCTTAACGTCAGCTAAATTCTTAGGCCAGGCACAGAATCTAGGAAGTTAAAAGAAATTTTCCTCCCAGACCCATCAAAGTTCACACACACACACACACACACACACACACACACACACACCAATTCTTTTTTGCTCAATACATGATGTGATATTGTCTGATAACTGTGTCATATTGCCAACATTCTACATCATCCTAGAATCTCTCGATTCTCAGAGTTGAAAGAAATCTTGAGAGTATCAAATCAAACCTGTAATATTTGTCTTTTTTGGTTCTTCACATTTGTAATTATAAGGGGACTATACTATTACTGACTCATAATACCCTGGAACACTTAACATTATTGAGAGAGATGGTAAAGAACCAGTCACTTGAGTTTTGTTTCTTCTTATGACTTCCTTTTAAAAACACAGATCTAATGATTTAGAGCTTCAAATGAAACAATTCCCTGTATATACAGTGAACATCAATAATTTAACTTTCTATGTGCTGAATGCTTATAGTCTTCACTATAGTTAGTAGTTCCTGAATGTGTTACTGTGCTAACAACATAAGAAAGGAGATTGAAAGAGGAAAAGGAATAAGGTACAAGAATCTACAAACCAAAACTGCCAAAATTTCTCCTTGCATAGTCAGTTTCTAATATGAAGAAATTCAAGTTTATATCCTTAACAAAATATTTTGTTAATACCCCAGAAGCGCTCTGGAATCATCAAATCTTAGTCAAGTGCCATATTCTATGACATCAAATTTTAAAGTTTAAACAGGGAGTTCCTGTGGTGGCTCAGCAGTAATGAACCCAACTGGTATCCATGAGGATGTGGATTCAACCCCTGGACTTGCTCAGTGGGTTAAGGAACCAGCGTTGCCTCGAGGTGTGGTGTAGTTAACAGACACAGCATGGATTGGTGTTGCTGTGGCTGTGGCCTAGGCTGGCAGCTCCGATTCGACCCCCAGCCCCTCCACACGCCGGGGGTGCAGCCCTAAAAAGACCAAAAAAAAAAAAGTTTAAAAGAAAATACATGTTAGAGAGGTTAAATAATCCTTTCCACGGCCTTGGTGATAATGTCTTAAGCCTGGGTAAGTGGAACATAAGACTTACTCTGGTAACAGCTTCCTCAAGGTGCTCTGGGTCCAAAGAAAAAGGAGGCAATCCTATCTAGGTTGCGGGAGACAGGGTGAGAGGTCAAAATGATCTCAGGCTGCCTCAGTCTAAAGTCATCCTGAGAAGGTCCTTTGGGAGGGGTTAGATGTTCCTAAGTAGCATCACAATGACTCCCCGCCAAGTCCTAATCCACTGCATATTCTAGCTTTTGTGATTTTTATAGTTTGTTAATTATCTGTTTTCCTCAGCACAGATAGGTGTTCCTGAACTTCCAAGCTCCACTTTTATAATTTTATCAAATTCTAAAAGACTATAATTTCATACTTGAGATACAACCCATCTCGAGATATACACCTTTGAGACAACGAAACTCAGGAGCTTGCCCTGTTGTTTTCACTGGAAAGTGGAAAAATCTAAAACAGTGCTGGTTCTGTGTGTGTGCGTTCTCTCCCTTCGAATGTGGCTCCCACATATTTTGGGATGGCCTTTTCCTTTTTCACATCTACATAACTCCTTAAGTAAAAACTACTGAGGTGTGAAGGTGTCAGGAACAGTAGAGTGGAATTCTAACCTTTTAATTTCTGTATAGACATTAAATTCTCAACATCAAGGGGTGGGAAGGTGAGGGGTGAGCTTACCTTTTAGTCCAGGTAAAATTAAAGCTCTCAGGAAGACATTCAGAACCCTTGTAGAAGATGTACCATCATCAATACCATCATTGGAACTGGTAATGTAAATAGCCTGTCTACAGTGTCCCAGACTTTGTACTAACCAGGAATTATCTCATTTAACCCCCTAAACAACCCTATGAAGTAGGGGCTGTTACCATCTTCATTTAAAAAGGAGAAGACAAGGTTTGCTCTGGGGGTAAATTGGTTGAATGTACTAGAGTTTGTAATGAATGGTACTACTATTCTATGATTCAAATGCAGACTATCTGACTCCCTAGTTCCTGCTCTTAAGCTTTCACCATTTAAAACTGGGCATGTTGAGCAATGACTTTTTAGAGATAAAAGCAGTCCTAGATATTGAGTGTCTCCTTGAATTTGAAGGATTACCATGGCCACAGTACATATTTTATTTATAAATTTATTTATAAATTTTTTTTGAAATTGTTTATCTATTACTCAACCATAAAAAAGAATGAAATTGTCCATTTGCAACAGCATGGATGAACCTAAAGTGCCCTATGCTAAACAAGTAAGTTAGACGAAGAAAGACAAGTACTGTATGATCTCACTTAGAATCTGAAAAACAGAACAAAGAAACACACAAAGTGAAACAGACATGTAGATACAGAGAGTAAACTGGTGATTGCCAGGCAGGAGGTGGCAGTGGGGGGTTGAGTGAAATAGGTGAAGGAAATTAAGAGATACAAACTTCCAGCTATAAAAAAAATAAATCACTAGGGTGTGATGTACAGCACAGGGAATAGAGTCCATAATACTGTTATAATTTTATATTGTGACAGATGGCTACTGGACTCTTAGTGGTGATCATTTAGTAATGTACTTGATTGTTGGATCACTATGTTGTACACCTGATACTAATATTATAAATCAACTATACTTCAACAAGTAAGCAAATAAAGAGAATAATATAAGCAAAACAAAATTATTTATCTATTATCTAATTCCCTGGCCAGACTGCTAACGAATCAAGAGTATCAGGTAATTTTTCAATTGTTTACTTATGGAAAATACATTAAAACATAAATTAAGAATTAAGGAAAGCATGTACTGGTGATCATTTTTACAGCAAAATTCTTTTACAAAAAAGTGTTTATTGTTTTATGGAAGAAGGAGAAACATTGATTTTTGACAGCTACCCATTTTTGTTTCAGTTTTATAAATTTACAGGAATATTAGTCAAGAAAGCCTAATCACTTTAGTTACTGTGTCAGAGAATCTTCTGTATCTAAAACTTATTTTTGCTCTAGAATGTGTTCTGCTAAAAATGACTTTTCTAATTATCTTTGGTTTTCTCAGATCTCCCACTAATATCTTCTGTGCATCTGCTCATCAAGTTGCACCGATTTCCAAATGGGATTAGCAGTCTTAACAACTTTGCTATTAGCTACACCAACAGCATCCTTTGAGGATGTTTTGCTTATCTTCTGCTTTAGCAAATGTTTTATTGTTTTAGTATCATTTGGTATGCGTAACAATCTGGAATTTGAATCTGAAACATATGAATTTCTTATTTTTAAAAAGCCATACATAAATCATTAATGATAATAATAAATGCCTGAAGGAATTTAATTTTACTGTATTTATCCCAATTGCTGAAAATTTTTAAAGAAAACAATTGTTCGAGTCTTTCTAAAATGTTTCTAGCTATCCCTGTATCATTTAAATTGTATACATGTGTATTTAATAGCATATGAATTTATATTCAAAGACGGACTTATAGAATCTGGAAAGGATTTTTGAGAAAGCCAATAAATCACTTTTCTATCATAAAAATATATACTTTCCCTCAAGAATTGAAGAACAAATTTCTAGATAAGGTTGTCTTTTTTTGTTAGAAAATATATTCTTACTTCTAACAATCTGGCATCCTCACAAAAATATAGAAAATAGAATAGATAATGAGTTTTCCCCCCTTGAAATAGCTTCCTCTATCAATGTGTAGTACTACTTTTCAAAAAAACTTTGATACTATTACCTTCTAAAATGCTTTTTAAATTTATTTTGAAGTCATGTATGTCTTTAGCATTCCACTCATCTGTATCTACTTTAAAAAAAATAACATGACTTATTTCTTATATTAAATGGAATTTGATTTTCCTTAAGAATTTTTTGTTATGGTTTTGGGAAGCAGCAGTTACTCAGATTACCGGATCTTGCAAGCAGTTTTTTTCTCATTTCGAAGTGATTATATTCTCCTTCTATTCTTCTTTTCTTCCTTTTTCCTTCCCTCCACCTGTCTTTCTTCCTTCTTTCCTTCCTTCCTTCCCTCCCTCTCTCTACTCTTTTTTTCTCTTTTTTATTTATTTTTTATTTTTTTCCTTTTTAGGGCTGCACCTGTGGAATATGGAGCTTCGCAGGCTAGGGGTCCAATTGGAGCCACAGTGGCCGGCCTACACCACAGCCACAGCAAATTGGGATCCGAGCCAGGTCTGTGACCTGCACCACAGCTCGCAGCAGTGCCAGATCCTTAACCCACTGAGCAAAGCTAGGGATCAGATCTGCAACCACATGGTCACTAGTCTGATTTGTTTCCCTTGTATCACAATGGGAACTCCCTCTTTTTTATTTATTTTTATTTATTTATTTTGCTTTTGGGGGACTGCACCCTTTGCATATGGAATTTCCCAGGCTAGGGGTTGAATTGGTGCTACAGCTGCCAGCCTACGCCACAGCCACAGCAAGTTGGGATCCAAGCCACATCTGTGACCTACACTACAGCTCATGGCAATGCCGGATCACTGACCTGCTGAGCAAAGCCAGGGGTCTAACACGCATCTTCATGGACACTAGCCAGATTCGTTTCTGCTGTGCTACAACGGGAACCCCTCCTTCTCTCTTTTTTTTAAAAGAAGGTGGCTTAAAAGAAGGCAATCATTGAGTCCTGAATGTGCTAAGAGCTGTTAATAACATTTAGTAAAACACAGGGGCCATTTAAAAGCAACATGCTTCTCAAAGTTCCAGTCGTGGCTCAGTGGTTAACGAATCCGACTAGGAACCATGAGGTTGCAGGTTTGATCCCTGGCCTTGCTCAGTGGGTTAAGGATCTGGCGTTGCCATGAGCTGTGGTATAGGTCACAGACATGGCTTGGATCCCGCATTGCTGTGGCTGTGGTGTAGGCTGGTGGCTACAGCTCTGATTAGACCCCTAGCCTGCGAAACTCCATATGCTGAGGTAGCGGCCCTAGAAAAGGCAAAAAAAAAAAAAATTTTTTTTTAATAAAATAAAAGCAACATGCTGCTCTATTTATATTTGAGATTAGGAATATTGCATATTCTGTTGACTTCAATATCAGGTTCATGACTAGATAACTACAAATTATTGAAAATCACAACCCAAAGTTCTCTTGTGATGCAGTGGGTTAAGGATCTGGCATTTTCACTGCAGTGGCTTAAGTTGCTGCTGTGGTGTGGGTTTGATCCCCAGCCCAAGAACTTCCACATGCTGCCAAGGCGGCCCCCACCCCAGTCCCAAAATTAAAATCACCACCTTTGTTGGGAGACAGTAGAACAATATATAGAACTTCAGGAGAACTGAGTAGTCATAATTTTCACTTTGAACTCTACATACATATGAAAGGGAGTGAACACGCTCTTCACTGTGCAAAAAGGAGAAGTCCATGGTCTTTCTTGATAGCTTAGTATGGTTAGAGGTCAAAACAGGAAGTGCCTTTGTTAACAGGCAGAAACATAAAAAGTTGTATTCTTAAAAACACCTTGAACCTTCTTCCCCATGAGGACATTTTGAATGCAGGAACTTTGGGTGGGACCATAGGACTTCCTGTATTCTCTTCAGTAACTGTGATAACGTTTGTTTTTGTTTTAAAATGAAGCTGAAGGAAAGATATTCGCCATTTAAGAAGAGAACAACATTCAGTTTCCTTTAGATTTTTATGAGCATCTGCGATAATTTGTCATATGTGGCTAAAAAATGACCAGTACTGATGAAAAAACATTTTATTTTTAGAGAAAAGCTTCAGCACATTTTCCTAAAATATTTCTTGAAAAAGTCTTTGCTTCCTTCCAGGAAGTTCTGTCCATGGCTAAATATGGGTGCATATACTTTCATGATAAAGACCATCTTTCCCCCCAAATATACTGATGGTAAAAGGCTCAAGTGCTACAGTTTCTAGAACTAGTGAAGTAGAATTCCATTTCCTAGGTTCCTTGTTCACAGATACTAATAAGTCATTCTTACAACACTTGTTGGCTAGAAATAATGTTTTAAACAAAGAGAAAAATACCATAAACATAAAAAACAAAGGGAAAGCCGAGAGAAATAACATGGTAAGTTGACGTCTTAGTCTCTAAATTTTCTTTTCTAACCTTATGAATTTTCTCCTAGCCCATGTCTGATGGAAAGCAAATATTCTAGAACAAAACTAATCATTCCAAATAAATATAGGCACACACAGTTTATAGGAAGAATGAATCCAAAATACTTTTTTTCTTTCCCTAATGAATTAAGACTATTTCAAAGTAAGATTATATAATACATTGAGGGAACATTTTCAGCCAAAATGCTTAATGAGAAGTTTATCTTTACTGGTAAGTCATCATCATACTAAAAATACAGCTGAATAGACTACAGATAAAAGACAAAATCCCCTGATAACAGACTAGGAAATGAAGATAAAATATGTCTCTACACAACCCAGATCCAGTCAAGAGCTTGACCATTTTATGCATCCTTCTTTATGGTCTTAAATACATTGAGTTTGGAGTTCCTTACATATTGATTTCTGCATACAGTCTATGGGAAAAGAAATTTTCTGACTTATCTAATGTAGAACATGATATTACTTGCCTTAATGAAAAATAGGAAGCATTTTGCAAAATTACTGAACTAGTCTAAGAACAGATGTTGTACAAAATCTCATAATTCAGTAATCAACTGGAACCTGTTTTAATTTTTTTCTATTATCAAACTGTAGAAGAATTAAAGTTATAGGGCCAAAATGAACATCACAAGAGCTTTCTTGATGCCACAAGTGTTAATGTAACAGAATTTGCTTGAAATTCTATTTCTCATGTGCAAAAACCAAGCAAAGCAGCAAGAATTATTAGAGTAGAAGAGGCTGAGTCAGTAATCCAAGAGTCTCCATGTTTCAGAGTCGATGTGGTCACGGGGCCATTTAATATAGCCTCTCACCTTTTCTCTTTCCAAGATCATACTGCTTCTGTTCACTTTTTGTTTTACAAAGTTAGTTGGAAATTTAATGGGTTTTATTTATGTAGCTGGAATGTTGAAATAGAGGAGAAATTAAAAGGGAGGAAGTATTTGAATATAGCATCCAAAATCTATTTTTAAATTGTGGAATTCTTAGAGGAAGAAATTCAAAAGCTTAAAAATCTTTACATTTAAAAAATATTTTAAAGTTTACAAAGTACTTTTTTTTTTACAAAATTATTTTATTTCAATGTCCAATGAGGGAAGTCTAGGATCATAGCACAAGTTACTAGTAGCGCTAGGACTATAAACCATGTATCTTGTTCACTAGTCTAAGACTCTGTATTTCCTTTCTCTTTTTCCCTTTCTTCCTCCCTCTTTCCCTCCTCTCTCACTCTCTCTCTTGTCTTCCTTCTCCTAACCCCATAATTGATTCTGAAACTTACTTTATGGATGTTTAACAACATAAAAAAACAAAAGCTTTTTGAGGGCAAATTTGGTGTTCTATTTATCTTTGCATCTTTTTCTGTTTTGTTTTTTTATGGCTGTTCCCACAGCATATGGAAGTTCCTGGGCCAGGATAGTTCTCTACACCATAGCTGCAGCAACACTGGATCCTTAACCCACTGTGCCACAGTGGGAACTCCTATCTTTGCATCTTTAGTATCTTATCCAATATAAGTATACAACTAATATTTGTTGAATAAATGAATGAATGAAATAAAATAAAGCAAACTGAAACAGAAATGTCTCTTCAGGTATTAAATAAGTAAATGAGAATAGAAGGGCAATACTACAGATTTTAAGTGCTATCTATCTATCATCTATCTTGTTACCTTCGTTCCAAATAATACATAATTATTATTTACAAATTTTCAGGTCACTAAGTCATAATTGTAGTTTAGAAAAAAATGATTCTGTTTTGACAACATAGAAGTTAGAATTCATTCTTGAGTAACAGAAGACATTTTGTAATGCAACAAATAAAAATGGTCTTATTTTCTCTGTCATATCTGGCAGAGCACAAAACTGACACCATTAATTCATATTTACATCTGTTTTTCTTGTTCATTGCTGTTACATTTCCTTTATAAATTTCACATGTTTCTGAATGTATCAACTGATCATTTTTATATTTTTCTATCAGTATGGCTTATCCATGACTAAAATTCAGTGAATCATGTTCAGATAAAACAAGTTTCATTCATATATTTTTTCCTACCTGCATGTCTAGATAAAGATCCTGGATGTGTATGGCTTTATTTTAGTTCTGAAGCATGTTTATAAGTAAATATTTGTGTATGTGACTTGGAAGAAAATTTAGAGGAAGAAACTAATTTATTATATATGTAACACTAATTATTTGGTTTACATACCACCAAGATATCCTGAGGAAAAAGAATCTCAAAGACTATACAAATTTTACAAAGTCAAATCCATAACACAAATAAAGATGAAACATCCAGGATCTGATTTAGATTCTATAGGTTCATACCAAAGAAGAAAATACAAAAAATGGCCCAATCTGTAACTTTGCCAACTTAATTACCGCTGTCAAGAAACACTGCGTGATGCCATCTAGTGACAAGTAACCAACATATATAATTAATCACTTAGAAATAATGGGGTGAGGAGGTGAAATTCCCAGGATTTTAGATATAAAGGGGAAAATCCTTTTGAGAGAATTACGCTTGATAGATAGGCTTTATTTCTCAATGTTTCTTAGTGTTTGAAAATTTACCACTGCTCTGCGGCATGGGGATTTTTATGTTGAAGTTCTATGTTGTCACCTACCTCGAAATCTGCACTTCTACCTCCTCAGCAGCTGCCCTTCACCCTGCAGTCTTCAGCTGAGCTCAGAAGCGAGGGTATTGTCCAAGTCACAGGCCCCTGTATAGTGACAGGTTGGGGAGGTGGAGCCCTTTAGAAACCAGTCTCAACAAATTTTTAAAAGGGGGCTTCGAAAAAGGGAGCCAAGATGATTCCTGAAACAATCTGTGCCCAATTAAAAATAACAACAACAATAATAAATAAACGGTTGGAAGTTCAAAGAGTAAAACTAAAATAGGGACCAGAGGAAATCATATTTGTTTTTCTAGGCCAACGACTGTGCAGACCTGAGGCCGTCTCTTTCCTTGTACCAAGTACTCACTGAAAACACCAGAGAACTCTGGATGGCTGTAGCATTATGTCCTAAGGGAAATAATTTTCTCCAACATTTCTCATCTTTTGTAAACAGATGGCATAAAAGATTTTTTTTAAGAGAAGGACCAACAATCTGTCAACTGTGGAATTCTCATAGTCAATAGTTTCTTTTTACTAGATTAACCAGTGCTGCTGCCATAGATATATTTAAGAAAATGAGACATTTTGCTGTGTTCACATATATCTTATTAAAGCTCAATAGGAATATCTTGGGTGCCTCAGAAAAATATCAAGTTAAAAACCTTTGTGAAACAAAAAGAAAAGCTTATCAGAATCTCCAGCTTCAAGTGTGTTTAGCTGTTTTCTTCTCATTGTTGCCTACATGCTGTGATTGGAGCACAATGCGTGGAAATTGCATAACCATTATTTCCACAAATCAAAGCTATTGAGAAATGGGAAGGCCACTCAGGAGCTGCTACATGAAATGTTGATTTAA
The DNA here is from genome assembly GCF_016906955.1 of Phacochoerus africanus. Taxonomy (NCBI): domain Eukaryota; kingdom Metazoa; phylum Chordata; class Mammalia; order Artiodactyla; family Suidae; genus Phacochoerus; species Phacochoerus africanus. The sequence goes on along the minus strand of NC_062546.1, from coordinate 165,079,501 downwards.
AAAATTCTGTCTTTACAGATGGCCAGCAAACATGAAAAAATGCTCAACATCGCTGATTTTAAGAGAAATGCAAATCAAAACTACCATGAGATACCACCTCACACCAGTCAGAATGTCCATCTTTAATAAGTCCACAAATAAGTGCTTGAGGGGTTGTGGAGAAAAGGGAACCCTCCTGCACTGTTGGTGGGAATGTAAACTGGTACAGCCACGATGGAGAACAGTTTGGAGATACCTTAGAAATCTTTGCATAGAACTTCCATATGACCCTGTAATCCCACTCTTGGGCATATATCCAGACAAAACTCTACTTAAAAGAGACACAGGCACCTGCATGTTCATTGCAGCACTATTCACAATAGCCAGGACATGGAAGCAACCCAAATGTCCATTGACAGATGATTGGATTCGGAAGAAGTGGTATATATACACAATGGAAAACTACTCAGCCATAAAGAAGAACGACATAATGCCATTTGCAGCAACATGGATGGAACTAGAGATTCTCATACTGAGTGAAATGAGTCAGAAGGACAAAGACAAACACCATATGATATCACTTATAATTGGAATCTAATATATAGCACAAATGAGCCTTTCCACAGAAAACAAAATCATGGACTTGGAGAATAGACTTGTGGCTGCCCCACAGGAGAGGGAAGGAGTGGGAGGGATCAGGAGCTTGGGGTTATCAGATAACAACTTAGAATAGATTTGCAAGGAGATCCTGCTGAGTAGCATTGAGAACTATGTCTAGATACTCATATTGCAACAGAACAAAGGGTGGGGGAAAAAAAATGTATACATGTAAGGATAACTTGATCCCCATGCTGTACAGCAGGCTGGCGGGGGGGGGGGTCTGTCTTTATGTCTAAAATCTTCCCTTCTTTCTTTTAACTATTGTTTGTTTAGTTGTAACTATCACTGGGCTTTGTTTTGTTTTTTAACTAAAATCAGAATTAGCCATAGACTAAATAACATTTTTGGGAAAGTGTTTTCTCTATGTTTCATATGTTTTTCCTGAGTTCATCTTTCTTTCTTTCTTTCTTTTTTTCCTTTTTGCCCACACCTGGCATGCAGAAATTCCTGGGCCAGGGATCCAACCCATGCCACAGTAGTGACCCTGGCACCCTCAGGGACATCACTGGATCCTTAACCCACTGAGCACACAGGGGCATTCCAAGTTTAACTTTCTTTTATTAGTTTTGTTACCTTGGACTAGTCTAGGTAAAGACTTCTTAATTTGAGTATTAGAACCACCAAGAAAACATTTCGTGCAATTTCCGTGCCTCAGAGGGAAGTTTTAGTATCCTTGCCCCAATCCATTCCAGGTGTAGGGTGCTAGGGAGAGTCCTTCCTTCACTTTTTTCACAGTTACAATAGTAAACAGTCAGATTGTTATTTGGGTCTAAGTTGACCAGGATGCATTATAGGAAAGGGAAGAAAAACTCTTCTTACTCCAGCTTCCTGTAGTCCTCCTTTGCTCTAGTGGAGACGTTTGGTTGTACTGCTCTGATAACCACAGGCTTCTTTCCTTACAGCCACCCACGCATACTGCTGAAAACTTGAAAACTTCCCCTCTGCCAGTGAACATATCCGGAGTTAGGCTTGGGGTAGATGAGAATCTCTAACACCCTGTTGGAAATCAAGAGATGAAAATGGTAATTTATTTAAAAGTGAAATGTGCTTTTCACTTTTTGTTGAGAGAAATTCTACCTAGGTCTTTTGTTAGCCCTTTCAAAGTGCAAACTCATTTTGAGGAAGTAAGTCTGCAAGAAAGTCACAAAATGTAGCTATGTGTTGATGCTTTCCAGCACCTGGGATACAATGGATACAAATATCTTTTTAGATGGCAGATTTCTGATTAAAGATTGTTTTCTTATGTAATCTTTCTGCTTGAAGAGGGTTTCAGAAGTCTTCAAAGTAAATTCTGAGATTATAAATCTAAAACCGTGATTAAAGCAAAAGTCTACGATCACTCAGTTTAATTTTTGAATAATGGTGACACCTTTTCTTTTATCTTTAAAGTTGGTGCTGTTTCCTTCCTATCATTTTCACCCCTGGTATCTTTCTGGTTAGAGTGGTACATAATTTCCTTTCTGCCCACATCACCTTCTAAAAGTATCTGTCCCCACCCACAAACCCTGCTGACTCTATAAAAGATGAGGACCAGTGTGTAGAGACCTACGGTGAGCGTCAATCTATGGTTAGGCCAAACCAATTAGATAATATTATTTGAGAATTTTGAACTAGGTTGCAAAAGTCATGGATTGGTGATGGAAATTGGATTTGCAGAGTCACAGGTTTGAGAGTTGTTCCATGACTTAGCCATGTGAAAATCAAATTTATGAGGGAGTCCAAAGAAAAAACCTTGCATGTGGAGCCAGCCTAGGAGAGTGGCATAAGAAAAGATATGCAGAGAGAAGCAGCTAACAAGAGTTACTGCTGACATTTGTGAGACTCCTCCTCAATATCCAGGCCTCTTTCTACTTTCTAAATAAATGTTATGTTTCCTACCATGGTCTCAGTTGGATTTGCCCAGCTGTGGGGGTGATTCCTAATTGTTTTAAGTCAATCAGCAATATCACATACTCCTGTCCAGGTGATTAGTTGAGAGTAGGCCTCTCAATCAGGCACAATGATGTTAAGGAGACAGTTGCAGGAGTTTGGGGAGGGAAAATTTCTCTCCAACTCATGGGATTTCCCTCAAAAATACTCTTTGGCTTTGTAGATATGAAGTAGGAAGTGTATAGTTTTGTTTTTTTCTGACTACATTTTAAAAACCATTAGAGGAGACAGGCTTAGATGAAAATCACATAGTGGAAGGCAGAGTAATGGAAACAAAAGTAGGACTTTGTTGACATCATGGAACTCATGTTTTTTTTAAATCCTGCCCAATTTTTGGACTTCTCAATCATATGAGCCAATAAAATCCTTTCATTGTTTAAACTGTTTGGATCTTAAATTTGAGTGAGACTAATGCTTTTATAGGTCTCAGAAAAACAAGCAGTCCCTTGAATTTAACCAGTCCCTATGATGAGCAATTCTTAGCACCATTCTCTCCATTGTGTTTTGCCCAGTTCTGTGTCATCTAGCAAAGTGCCTGGCCCATTTTAGTTGAGTCCTAAATACTTACTAAATAAGAAAATCTCCTCCTCTCTTTTTTCTCTCAATAATATTTTCTGCATACAATCTTTGAACATAGTGCATTTTGAGGAGGGACCTGCCTTATATGTTGTATAAAGTGGTCCTGCGGTTTTTTTTTTATAGGCTGCACCTGTAGCATATGAAAGTTCCCATGACAGGGAATGAATCCGAGCCACAGCTGCAGCAATGCTGGATCCTTAACTCGCTGCACCATAGCAGGAACTCCTGGGGAAGATTTAAGGATAATTAAACTAACAATGAAATGATGGTAATTAGGGAAGAACCCAGTCAGCTTCATCAAGGCCAGAAAAGTAGAGTGATAACGCTATGAAAATATCTTGACACGGGCTTCCTTTTTATAGATATTCCATAGATGCCTTCATCCTTATCTTGATAAGTCTTGATCTTCTAGTAGTGATGTTGATCGTCTTTTCATGTGCTATTTTGGCCATATGTCTGTCTTCTTTGGAGAAATGTCTATTTAGATCTTCTGATTTTTTTTTTTTTTTTTGTCTTTTGACTTTTGTCCTTTTAGGGCTGCACCTGCGGCATATGGAGGTTCCCAGGGTAGGGGACTAATCTGAGCTGTTGCTGCCGGCCTATGCCAGAGCCGCAGGAATGCCAGATCCGAGCCACGTCTGTGACCTACACCACAGCTCACGGCAACGCTGGATCATTAACACACTGAGTGAGGCCAGGGATCGAACCCGAAACCTCATGGTTCCTATTCAGATTCGTTTCCACTGTGCCATGATGGGAACTCCTTCTGATCATTTTTTGATTGGTCTGTTCATTTTTTTAAATATAAAGCTGCATGAGGTGTTTGTATATTTTAGAGATTAATCCCTTGTTGGTTGCTCCATTTGCAAAGATTTTCTTTTATTCTATGGGTTATCTTTTCATTTTTTAGTGGTTTACTGGGAAAAAGCTTTTAAGTCTAATTAGACCTTATTTATTTATTTTTGTTTTTATTTCCATTACTCTAGAAAGTATATCAAAAAAGATATTGCTACAATTTATGTCAGAGAGAGTTCTGCCTGTGTTTTCCTCTAGGAGATTTGTAATACCCAGTCTTATGTTTACGTCTTTAATTCATTTTGGGTTTATTTTTGTGTGTGGTGTTAGGGAATGAGATATTTTACAAAAGTCAGAATGGCCATCATCAAAAAAACTATTAATGATAAAGGCTGGAAAAGGTGTGGAGAAAAGGGAACCCTCCTACATTGTTGATGGGATGTAAATTGGTACAACCACTATGGAGAACAGTGTGGAGGATCCTTAAAAAACTAAATAGAGAACTACCATATGACCCAGAAACCCCACTCCTGGGCATATATCCAGAGAAAAACGTAATTCAAAAAGACACATGCGGAGTTCCCACCATGGTGCAGTGGTTAAACGAATCCAACTAGGAACCATGAGGTTGCGGGTTGGGTCCCTGGCCATGCTCAGTGGGTTAACGATCTGGCGTTGCTGTGAGCTGTGGTGTAGGTTGCAGACGCGGCTTGGATCCCACGTTGCTGTGGCTCTGGTGTAGGCCGGTGGCTACAGGTCCAATTCGATCCCTAGTCTGGGAACCTCCACATGCCGCGGGAGCGGCCCAAGAAATGGCAAAAAAAAAAGACGCATGTGCCTCAGTGTTCATTGTAGCACTGTTTACAGTAGCCAAGACATGGTAACAACCTAACTGTCCATTGACAGAGGAATGGATAAAGAAGATGTGGTAGGAATACACACTGGAATATTACTCAGCCTTTAAAAAGGAATGAAATAATGTTATTGGCAGTAACATGGATGGACCTAGAGATTATCATATTAAGTGAAGTAAGTCAGACAGAGAAAGGTAAATATCATGTGACATTACTTATCTGTGGAATCTAAAAAAATGATACAAAGGAACTTATTTACAAAACAGAAACAGACTCATGGACTTTGGAAAAAAACTTAGGGTTACCAAAGGGGAAATTGTGGGGGGAGAGGGATAAATTGGGAGGATGGGATTAACACACACACACACACATTTACATATATATATAATATCTAACAAGCACCTACTATATAGCACAGGGAGATGTACTCAATGTTCTATGGTAACCTATATGGGAAAAAAAGGATATATGAATATGTATAACTGATTCACTTTGCTATAAACCTGAAGCTATGGAGTTCCCGTCCTGGCGCAGTGGTTAGTGAATCCGACTAGGAATCATGAGGTTGTGGTTCCCTCCCTGGCCTTGCTCAGTGGGTTAAGGATCCGGCATTGCCGTGAGCTGTGGTGTAGGTGGCAGATGTAACTTGGATCCCACGTTGCTGTGGCTGTGGTGTAGGCCAGCGGCTACAGCTCAGATTAGACTGCTAGCCTGGGAACCTCCATGTGCCTCTGGAGCGGCCTTAGAAAAGGCAAAAAAGACAAAACAAAAACAGAAACAAAACCTGAATATAATACAACATTGTAAATCAACTACCCCAATATAATTTAAAAAAAAAAAACTTCATTCTCTGCATTTTATTTTTATTTTATTATTTTGTCTTTCGTCTTTTTAGGGCCGCATAGGGGCATATGGAGGTTCCCAGGCCAGGGGTCCAATCAAAGTTGTTGCCACCGGCCTAGCCAGAGCCACAGCAACGCGGGATCAGAGCCGCGTCTGCGACCTACACCACAGCTCACGGCAACGCGGGATCCTTAACCCACTGAGGGATTGAACCCGCAACCTCTTGGTTCCTAGTCAGATACATTTCTGCTGCACCAGGACGGGAACTCCCCCATCCTCTGCATTTTAAATGCAAGTAGATAGGACAAAAGATTATATTTTCCCGTAGTCAAAACCAAAGGGGTGTATCTGGATCTTACTTCACTTAATCCTGACAATCCTACCTGATAGGGATCATTAATTCCATCATATAGATGAGGAAGTGAAGAAGAGAGATTAATTAACTTGCCCAAGAGAAAAAATGAAAGAGCTGAAATTGGAATTAAAAGTTATACCTTATGTTAATTATTGAATTGTGATTAATTTATGACTTCTCTGGCCTTGTCAGGTGTGCTGCTCCTGTTGAAAGAATATCATCACAGGCATAGATTATTCCTGGAAAAATCAAAAAAAGCTAGTAAGAGTTATACCCCTCTAGGGACACAAACTGGTGCCTGGGAGTAAGAAATGTTTATTTTCCTTTGTCCAATGCTTTGTGCCTTTGGACATTTGAACCATACACTTATATTATCCAAAAAAAGTAATACATTTTGAAAAAAAATCACATCATGAAAATTTTTTTATCTGATAAAATGGTAGGCTTGTATTAGATGAGTTGGAAATCCTTTCCAGCTATAAAATTATCTTATTGTGCAGTTCCATGCATGGTTTCCCAGTTTAGAGAATAGAAAAATTCCTATACTGTCTTCTCAAACCACCGAAAATTCCTAAAAAGATCTTTAAAACCTCGCCTATATTTGGGGCAGTATCAATGGCTTAAAAAAAAAATCATATAAATTAAATAAATTTTGGAAATTAACCTTCAGATTGAGATTAGGCCAAATGTCTGAAGGGTCCAATAAAACCTACAGGGGAAGTTCTCCTTGTGGCCCAGTGGTAACGAACCCAACAATTAACCATGAGGACAAAGGTTCAGTCCCTGGCCTTGCTCAGTGGGTCAGGGATCCGGTGTTGCTGTGAGCTGTGGTATTGGTCACAAACGCAGCTTGGATCTGGTGTTGCTATGGCTGTGGTGTGGGCCAGCAGCTACAGCTCTTGTTCAACCTCTAGCCTGGAAACTTCCATTTGCCTCAGGTATGGCCCTAAAAAGACAAAACAAAACCAAAACCCAAAGGGACCTGTCAGCATTTTCACTTGAAAGGACAACTTTTTGTTGTGATTTATATCAAACTATGTAAGGTGTGGAGAGCAGGGCAATTAGGAGTCGGCCATTAATCACTCTAGATCTCTCCCATGGGTGAGGACAAGCTGAAGGTAAGTGTGTTTTCCCCATTTTATTTTTTCAGGAACACAACAGGCACCTCGTAAAAACACCAGGATTGGCTCCATAACCAAAACACAGGAGAATAAAGAAAATTCACGAACGTAGGCATTGGCAATTTGCCTTCATTCTCTAATGGCAAAAAACCTACAGGAGACTGGAACCCTTTGGAGCTGACCTTGTCTCTTCTTATCAAAGACAGTTTCATATGTGCATGTGTGTGTTTAAATTAAATGCTTCACATTTATAATTTTTTCAAGTGTCAGAAATCTCAATTGAATTTTATCAAATTTTAACAAATCTCAATTGAATGTTATCAGAAGAAGATATTTGGTCAAAATGGCACAACTTTTCAGTATACCTACCTAAGTGTTCATATTTTTGAGTGGCCTGAAATACTAAAAACACTGAAAACTTTGTAATGCTCTGAAATTAACACAGATATGAGCCACACATCTAAGCTCCACTGTTGTTAGCATTGAAGACAGTCACATCTAATTTTGCTGCTATAGAAAGCAAATCAATTCTGTTAACTAAAGCCCACAATATTTTGCACATTATTTTTCTGAATTCTATTTTAGTATTTGAAATGCTAAAAAATTCTGCCCTGGCACCCTTTCTGGAAAAGTCCGTGTGTTGTTTTTTGATCTCTGCTATTGGTTCACAAGTCACTCATGGCTAAGTTATAAAGATGCCGGGGGGGGGGAGTATTTATGAAATTTTATATTTATTGTTTCTGTTCACCATATTGCATTTCTTCTTCTGAGGCCTCAGAATTCTGCTACAAATTACAAAAGGAAGGGACAATAACAGACTTTGCTAATACCTCAGTCTAGGAAAAGGATCTCTATGTGGACCTGGCTTAAAAAGTATTCTTGCCCTTTGGTGTAAGACATTAAATCCAGAATCTTAACTATATGAGGGAAGCATAGAAATGCACCAATGGAGTTCCTGTCATGGCTCAGTGGTTAACGAACCTGACTAGCATCCATGAGGAAGCAGGTTTGATCCTTGACCTTGCTCAGTGGGTTAAGGATCTGGTGTTGCCATGAACTGTGATGTAGGTTGCAGATGCAGCTCGGATCCCACATTGCTGTGGCTCTGGTGTAGAATAGGTCTGAAGGAAATGCCAGAATCATGCCCCTGTCTCTCTTTGCCCACAGGGGCTTCTGTAGATAAATAACCTTCCCAAGTCAGACTAGGAATACTGGGCAACTAGCACTAGTTTCACAAGGGCAGTGCTAAGTGGAATGCATTGAACAAAATGCTGGGTGTTATTGTCAGGTGTGGATCTGCCAATGTTGATATCAGGTCTCACCTGGCAATGCAAACTGGCCAGTCTAATAGATATCCCCCCAAATCCTTATTCTTGTTTCATAGATAGAGCATAACTTTTAGTTTGTCTCCCTCCATACCAATTTGATTATAGCTTGAGGCCATCTCCTAAAGCTTCATCAATTCAGTTATCTCATTTAGGTCACCACCAGGAGAAATTCCTACTTCCCTACTGTAAATTTTAGTTTATAATGTGGTTTCTTCTCTACCTATGGCCTGGCTTCTATTCCCTATATAATTGTTTAATAGAAGAGGGTAAGGTCCTTTGAGAAAAAATAGTTCACAACCTTCTCTTTCTCATCTAGAGATCTTTGCTCCACTTTGCTTGTTATAGTTTTGTAAAAGTGTTGAGACTTTCCTTAATGAAGAGAACTCAGGGCCTCTATCATGAACTTTGCTGAACTCAAATCAGAAAACCAGGATACATAAAACCCATTAGTTCATGAAGACCCATAAGGAAAACCTTAACACTCTGTGGCTCAAGCTCTATGTAATTCTGAAATACAGATGAAAATGCCTTCCTTAAAAGGATGTTATTATGATAAATGAGAAAATGTGTTCTGAGTTCCTGAAGCAAAAGTCCCATATAAGGGAGCTATTATTATTTATTATTATTATCCAGATGCTGGGACTGTATATTTCCCAAGGATAAAATAAAATGTAGGACAGATGTAAAAATTCCAGATTATTAGCAAGCTCTAGGGAAACTAGCATATGGTGGATATCCTTTGATAAATACACTAAATACATATTTATGTGGTAAACTGACGAGTGAAATTAAAGAGATGCCTTTGAGCGGTCTCACCAGAGTTCAGCGAGTTCCCTGGTGCACTAAGTGGAGAAATTCTGCAGGGGTAGGTGAGTTCCTGCCAGTGTTTGGAACAGATCCTTTTCCCTTACTGTTGCCAGAAGCTCTGACTAAGCAGGCAATCTGTGATACTGGGGCTCTTTTATTTGTTGTTAATGGTAGTAAAACTTGGCATAACACTTTAAGAGGGCAATTTGGCACTATTTATCAAAAATCACAAATTCATATCCCCTTTAACCCAGTAATTCTACAACTAGGATTTTACCCTATGGACATACTTGCATTGCAACATTGTGTATAAGACCAAAAATTGGAAACCACCTAAACGTTTGTTAGAGGATGATTACACAACGTATTGTACACACATTCAATGGTATATTATGCAATGAAGAAAAAAATAATGAGGATGATTTGTATCTGCAGATATGGAAAGATCTCCAAGATATGTTTTTCAGTAAGATGTGAAGCAATATGTGTGGTACAACTGCACTTGTGTCAATGAGAAAAAAGGAAATGTATATAAGCTGAGATATACATAAAATATTTTTATATGTGTATACACAAAACTACTATTAACTGTGGTTAATTCTGCAGAGAGAAACTTGGAGTGTTGAAAGGGGGAAACCATTTCCTTTTTTCATACTTTTTAACACCACATATATATACATAATTATATAAATAGATTGTTTTTAAAGAAAGAAAAGATCCTCCTTTTTTCCTCCTGCAGCCTGGAAGAAGGCAACTTGAAGAGCTATTGCTACCAGACAGCTCACACTGTGGCCATTATTTCCTCAATAGAGGCACCGTGGACACCCACATGGCTCTCAAAAAAACCTCACTGTTATCCCGGAGTGGTGTGATCAGAACCACCCGGTTTGCATCAAAAACATCTGTGAGGAAAAACAAACAAACAAAAAACACCTGTGAGGCTAAACCTCTCAATCTCTAAGAAAGTATGAAGGTGTAGGGCTAAAATGGTATTTATTTTTCAATTTCATCACCTGTGATTCTGCCAAAAAACCTGTTTGCCTCAAATACCTTTGTGACTGTGTAATTGATGGTCACCGATCTTCATTTCTAACTGTTATAAATGTATTAAAGACTGTAAATGTTCTCTCTCTCGCACTCACAAAACATCTGCTCTTTTTACAGTTAACAATTTTATTAACTCGAGCATGTACATTTAAAGTAATATGCTTCCAACAAAAATATGAGAACCTAACAGGTATTACTTCCTATGCGAGCCTTTCTTATATGAAAACATAGAACATATATTTGCAAAAAAGTATTTACAAATATCCAATTACGTACAAATGTACAACTATACAATTACAAAAAATAGTTATGAAATAATCTTTCCCTTCAGTTTGTTACACTAAATGCATCATACAAAAGCTATTTCACATTTCTCATTTTAAAGGAATTTAAAACTAGTTTCTAAAAGAAGCACAGAACAGTTACATTAGACACACACTATGCAAATAAGTATGAATCATAATTAGAAAATAAGTCATTTTCAAGCACAGTTAAACTGCTTTATCATTACCTTAATCTTCATTTTGGGTTCTTACACAACATCCCAGAGTTAGGGAGGAGACTAATCCTCAAACAAATTTCTCCCTTGAAGTATTCTCACATAGAAACAGGTCTTTTTATAAGGGCTGAGCCCAGTTCATACACAGTTTTATATACAGTTTCCTGGGCAAGTTTTGGGATTTGTGTGCAAAACTACTGTGATGTAATTGAAGGAACAAAATATTTCTTGTTTCTACCTTGATCCACCTGGCATGGTTGTGAGACCATGTGGCGTAACTGATCTGCGAAATCCTTCTCTTCCTTTAGCATATAAGACTGTGTGACACTTGCCTCTGTGGCTTCATTTTTTATGCTTTTTTAAAAAATATAATGAGCTTGATTTTCTCCATGTTCCTGACAGAGATAGCAAACTATTATCATTTTAGAGGCTGGAGAACAGTAGTAGTCAACATATGGTTCCTGCATCAGCAGAATTAAATCACCTGGGAGCTTGTTAGAATTACTGATTCTTGGACCTTGCCCCAGACCTACTGAGTCAGAAACTCTGGTTGTGAGGCCCAACAATCTGTATTCAACAATCCCAAAGCTTGAGAGCCACTTCTGTTTAGGAATTCCTGCAATGTGCGACCAAGTGCTACAAAAATCTTACCCTGCTTTTGTGATATCTCTGACCCTGTAATAAAATATCTACTTTCAATTTAGCTAAACACTCCAAAGCAATTATTTTGAAAAGTCTGACTGCTTGCATCAGAATCACATGGTGGATGTGTTAAAATGCATATTCTTTTGAAGGCAGGGCTTGATAATGTGCATTTTAAACACACCTCCCAAACAATATATGAAAATTGAACTGAAATTCTTACTCCACTGCTGCAGGATTTTTTTTGCTTTTTGTTTTTTCTTTGTCTTTTTCCCTTTTCTAGGGCCGCTCCCGTGGCTTATGGAGGTTCCCAGCCTAGGGGTCAAATTGGAGCTGTAGCCACCAGCCTACGCCAGAGCCACAGCAACGCAGGATCAGCTCATGGCAACGCTGGATCCTTAACCCACTGAGCAAGGCCAGGGATCAAACCCACAACCTCATAGTTCCTAGTCAGATTCGTTAATCACTGCACCACAACGGTAACTCCTGCTGCAGTATTTCTTGAGACAGATTCTTTTTTTTTTTTTTTCTTTTTCGGGCCACACGGGTGGCATAAGGCAGTTCCTGGGCTAGGGGTCAAATCAGTTGCAGCTGCCTTCCTACACCACAGCCACAGCAATACCCAATCCAAGACGCCTCTGTGACCTACTCTGCAGCTTGCAGCAATGCCAGATCCTTAACCCACTGAGCGAGGCCAGGGATTGAACCCAAAATCTCATAGATACTAGTCAGGTTCTTAACAGCTGAACCACAATGGGAACTCCAAGACAGATTCTTATTTAGTTCTTGTCCTTTCTTACATTTTCCTTTTGGCATTTTCTTACTGCCCCTGCTACCTACCTCTCTGGCAAAATCCCCATATCTATCTTTGGAAAAGAGCAGGTGATGGTGAGTGATAGCAGAAGGTGATACAAATAATAAATTTTATTTTATTTTATTTATTCATTTTATTTTTTTGTCTTTTTGCTATTTCTTTGGGCCGCTCCCGCGGCATATGGAGGTTCCCAGGCTAGGGGTCTAATCGGAGCTGTAGCCACTGGCCTACACCAGAGCCACAGCAACACGGGATCCAAGCCGCGTCTGCAACCTACACCACAGCTCACGGCAACGCCGGATCGTTAACCCACTGAGCAAGGGCAGGGACCGAACCCGAAACCTCATGGTTCCTAGTCGGATTCGTTAACCACTGCGCCACGATGGGAACTCCCCAAATAATAAATTTTATAAAATTTATCTTATCTACTTGAAATACTTCCTTCAACCTGATATTTGCGAACAACTGGAAATTGATTAAAATGGAAGACAATGCTAAATCTTCATATTATACCTTCATGTCAAGGACAATTATTTATAGTCATTATGAACATATACAGGATGGGGAGGAAGGGGCTAAACAAGCAAAAGGCCAGTGAGGAGGGATGTGCACTGGCCTCTTACCTGCTCTGCCTGTTCTGTGGCTTTGCTACACTGAGAACTGCCCCTTGACCCAAATGACAAACCAGTGGATTCTTCATCCATCTTTATCCTGTGAATTCTCTGAAGATTCAACTTTTGAACATACCCTTCATCTTGAGATTCTTACCTTCCTGACGTTCATTTCTGCTGGCTCTTTTCCAGTTTTTCTTGGAGGCCCCTTCTTTTTGTTTACTGCTTTATGATGCATTGCCTTAGTGTTTTCCCTCTGCTCTCTAACTAATCTCTTTTTCTCGTTCTCTCTCTCCTTTTCCTGTGCCCCCCTTTCCTCTCTCAATATTATTGAATATTTACTATGTCAGACACTCTTCTAAGCACTTTACATAAAATAACTCAGTGAATTTTTACAACACTTCTCATTTGAGGGATCTGAAACAGTGAAGTTAGCTTAATTTGCCTAAAGTTGCCTCTCGAGTTGGTTATGGAACAATGATATGACCCCCACCATTCTGGCTCCAGAGCCTTGCTCCTAACTGCTCCAACACATAACTTCATTTCTTAATCTACAAGCCCATTTGGATGAATTAATCTTTTTTTTGTTTGTTTGTTTTTTTGGCTTCAACTTCTACCACTAAAATTATGTATTTGCTATCTCTAACTGTGGTCTGTGTTGCTCACTGAACAAATTCACCAGGATTTCTCACAGGGCATTAAACTGTTAATATCTCCACAACTGAACTCATTGCCTTTCTTATCTATTCTCCGTCTTAGTTAATGGTGTCTCTATTCTCCTGTCACCAATGCAAGAAACCCTGGAGATGTCCTATGTCCAATTTCCCCTGATCTGACTGGTGATCAAGTCCAGTTTATTTCACCTCTTTATCATTTTAATTGATTTCTGTTCCCTCCTCTTTTCTCCCATTACCACATCCTACCACACTGACACTTTGGGATTACAGTAATATTATTCTCATCCTCTTGAGCAAAGGATTCAATTTTACCTTGTGAAATTGTGAGTCTCTTAACTGATAATGTGCATTTCTTTGAATTATCTACTATGGAGCCAAACGTAAGGGCTACTTATTAAAAAAATCCATAGGAATTTATGACCTGATTTTCTGAACTAATTTCTCTTTTGTTATAATCATACTCCCCTCCGCATATTTTTGATTTAACTTTGATTTAACTTGTTTTTCCACTTTGATTTAACCTGTTTTTAATTTTTTTTTTTTTTTTGGTCTTTTCTGGGGCCGCTCCCGCGGCATATGGAGGTTCCCAGGCTAGGGGTCTAATCGGAGCTGTAGCCACCTGCCTATGCCAGAACCACAGCAACGCTGGATCCGAGCCGCGTCTGCGACCTACACCACAGCTCAGGGCAATGCCAGATCGTTAACCCACTGAGCAAGGGCAGGGATCGAACCCGCCACCTCCTGGTTCCTAGTCGGATTCGTTAACCACTGCGCCACGACGGGAACTCCCCCTGTTTTTAATTTTTGACACTGTACCATAATAAATTATTTAAAGTTCTCCCAAATTTGTATCTATCTATCCATCCATCTTTCCATTCATCCATCTCTCTTCATGCTGGAATGCCCCTTCTCATTTTGCATTTTCAAGCCTCAACACAGGATCATTTTATTTTGGAAATTGTTTATGACAATTAACTTATGTGTCACCTCAATATGACACATTTTTTAAAATCTTAATACCTATTGCTCTTATTTATTTAGATATCTTGGTCCTTCCTGAAGTTTAATCTCTGAAGAAGTCTGTATATTCTTATCTTCCTATTCTCTGTGGCCTGATACAGGCTGCAGATTCAGAAGTGGCTCATGAAGCAATTCTAAAATAATAGTGGTCATACTTACTGAGCAATTACCATCTGACAATGGCAGGCCAAACTGTAAGGCCATGTTAATAACAACTATATTTATCTCTACTACCCTATTTTGGAGCTTTCTGTAATTTTATAATACTTTTAAATCATTTTAAAGCCCTCTCTCTATTGTAATAGCAATAGTAAAACCCTTAAAAATAAAAGTGTATTACATACTGGTTCCAAGAAGGGGGGAAACTGGGGTAAACCACATCCTACTCGCAAAGGAACCAATGAAGACAGTGAGCAACAGCATCCAAAAGGCAAGGGTAAAGGAGCCCAGGGTGTTGATGTAGACCTGGCCCTTTGAAGGTTTATCAGCAGTGAGCTGCTCATAGAAATGTCAAATTCTCTGTATTTTCACATAGCCAAGTCAGACATTTCTAGGCTCATTTGTGGGAAGGAGACACAAGAGGGCAGGAAACTGCTTTGAGGCTCTCAGTTTTAGTTTCTTGGGCTGCCATTAAAAGCTACCATGAATTCAGTGATTTAATAGCAACAATGTATTCTCTTTCAGTTCTGGAGGCCAGTGATCTGAAATCAAAGTGTCTGCAGGGTTGTTTCCTTCAGGAGGCTCTGATAAGGATACCCTAATCTATGACCTCATATTAACCTGATGACTTTGCTAAGACCCTATTACCAAATAAAGTCACAAGTTCCAGGCCTTAGGACTTGAGTGTATCTTTTGGGAGATACAATTCAACCTGCAACACTCCCTAATATATCCTCAAGCACATAAGCCTTTCCACTGCTTTGTGAGTGGTGGTATTAAGGGGGGTGAAGAGCTGAGGATGGCTTGGGAATCTAGGACTCTGCATTACAAATCCTGCACCACTTTGTCCATTTAGGTGAAGGAGACTAAGAAGTAGTATTTATTTTTATTTTTTAACATTCTGTAATTATATTAGAAATAAACACATATTTTGGGTTTAATTAAAATAATTCTAAACCTATATTTGCTATAAAGCATTAGAGTCAAGAGTTTAATAATATTTAAAAAAATTTTAAGTCTTCTTACAATGGAAATGTTTGAATTTACACAGAAGTTGAGAAAATTGAATAGTGAACCGCCATGTATCCATTCCCCAGCTTCAACCACTATCGGCATTTTGGTAACTTGCTTCATGTATTCCCTACTTTGAGGGTTTTTTTCCGTAGAATATTTTTTGTGGCTGCATCTGTGGACTGCAGAAGTTTCTGAGGGGGGGAAACTGAGCCATGGCAATGACAAGACTGGATTCTTAATCTGCTCAACCAAGAGGAGACTCCATAGAATATTTTTAGGTAAAACTTAGACATCATATCACTTATGAGAACTTCAGAATGTATCTCCCATACAGTATGTTAGTGGGCTTTTGTAAAAAAAACTCTTGTGTCCAGTAAAATCTCACTCTTAGAGGATAGTTTCTTCTCCCATGCAGATTAATTTGATTAGACTATTTTTTTTTTTTTTGGTCTTTTTGCTATTTCGTGGGCTGCTCTCGCGGCATATGGAGGTTCCCAGGCTAGGGGTCGAATTGGAGCTATAGCTGCCAGCCTACGCCAGAGCCACAGCAACGCAGGATCTGAGCCGCGTCTGCGACCTACACCACAGCTCATGGCAACGCCGGATCGTTAACCCACTGAGCAAGGGCAGGGATCGAACCCGCCACCTCATGGTTCCTAGTCGGATTCGTTAACCACTGCGCCACGACGGGAACTCCAGATTAGACTATTTTTTACACTTAGCATCTGATATCAACCATTCCCCTAACCCCACCCCACTTCTCCTGAGGCTGTTCACTTCTTTTTTTAACTTAAATGGATCACTGTTTGATTTACATATTGCTTTATAACCAATTTCCTCAAAATTTAGCAGCTTAAAACAACAAATATTTATCATCTCAAGTGCCTATGGGTTAGGAATTAATGAGCTTAATTTTAGTTGGGTGATTCTGGTTGAGAGTCTCTCATGAAGTTGAAGTCAAGGTGTCAGTGGGGGCTGCATTCATATGAAGGCATAACTTGGGCTGGAGAATCTACTCCAGGATGGCTCATCACAACTGCTGGTGGGAGGCCCCAGTTCCTATTACCTGCTGGCAGGCGGCCATGTGAAAACCTGCAGAAGGTTTGCATGAGTGTTCTCATATATAGCAGTTGGTCCCTCAGAGTAAGTTATGAGAGAGAGAGAGACAGAGAGAGGAGTGAGGGGAACAGAGACAGAGACAGAGACAGACAGAGAGCACAGGGAGGAAATGACCTAGTTTTGCTCATCAGATAACATCACTTCTATCACCATCTATTAGTAAACAAGTCGCTCAGGTCAGACCACACCCAAAAGAGGAAGAATTAAGTCTCACTTCTTAAAGAAAGAGTATCAAAGTATTTGTGGACATATTTTAAAATCACCATAACCATCAATGAGCAGGACATCATGCAAAAATGAAGAGGGAAATAAACCATTGTAAATGACATTGTAAATGTCATTAATTAACAACTGATTTGGTCTCTAAGTGAAGAAGATGTGGTAAGCTACAACTAAACACATTCTGAACATTTCTCTTTATGTTCCTTTTCTTTTCCTTCGGCCGTGCCTGAGACATATGGAAGTTACCAGGCCAGGGATCAAACCCATGCCATGCCACAGCAGCAACCCAAGCCATTGCAGTGACAAAGCTGGCTCCTCAATCTGCTGCACCATAGGAGAACTATGTTCCTTTTCTTAATTTCTGGATTCTTCTCTTCTCCTTGCTGCTGCATCCCAGATAATCTAAAGATGTTTCTGCTGTTCTAACACAGCAGTGTTCTACCCAGACATGTCTTCTTCCTCAAATCCTCTAACTTTATAAATTACTGTTTAGTCATTTCCTTCCCATTACATCTGGTTATAATTTTTATTTCCTTAGTACAGACTATAGCACACCTAGACTTTTAAAATCCAATTACATTTTTAGAGTTGGATGAAATGGATCTCCAAAATCATTTAACCCTTAGAAAATTATCAACATACAAAAATTTATATTTCAACAAATAATAAAAATAAAAGAGAAAAAAAGCAATAGATAAGCTGAAGAATTATAAAATAGCAGATCAGTAAGTCCTCTTAAAGATTTTTTAGTTTAGGTCCATGGGTCTCTCTTAAGTGGGTGAAATAGGCCCATTTAAATATTTTGTTCCAAAGCTGTGCAGCTAGTTAGGGGGCACAATTTAGACTATATCTCAAGTTTGTTAATGTCCAATTTAATATTCTTTTCATTATATCATAGTTCATTTTGGTCTTCATTTTAATGGATTATTTCAGAATTTTATTTTATCTTTACTTAGAGGAATCTAGTTCTGTAAATTACTGTGTATATTTAGGTCATTAGGTAAAGTTAAGTATACATTTTGTTGTCCCAAGCTGGGCTTTTTGGAAACAAAAGAGGGAGGCTGCTATTAGTAACTGTGTTAGACTGGGAGATGTAAATCAAAAAGGCTTTTGGTAAACTGTTGTAAATGGCCACCTATTAGTAGCTGCATAATGAATAGAGATGCTTTTGGGTTGTTCTTATACTACACTTATACTTTCTAAATATGTTTAATGCATATGTCAATTTGACTATAACACATAACATAATAATCCAAGAAAAGAGGTTTTTTTTTTTTTTCTTTTTTCTTTTCATAATTGCCTTGAGAATGATGGAAAAGTGAGCTCCAAATTCCTGATCAAGAGTAATCAATCACTTAAATAATTCAACAGATACTTATTGTTCACTATGTACCAGCATTATTTTAGGAGTCAGAGATATGATAATGAAGAAAAAATACAAAAAATTCTATATATTTTTTTTTATTAGGTCCACATCCTTGGAATATAGAAGTTCTCAGGCTAAGGGTTGAATTGGAGCTGCAGCTGCCTGCCTATGCCACAGCCACAGCAATGCCAGATCCGAGCTGTGTCTGCAACCTATACCACAGTTCATGACAACACCAGATTATTAACCCACTGAGCAGGTCCAGGGATCGAACTGGCATCCTTATGCATACTAATTGGGTTCATCACCACTGAGCCACAATGGGAACTCCGAAACTTCTATATTTTTAAGGCCTATATTCTAGTAATGAAATGAATGTGATTTTATTGACCTATATAAAGAGCAAGTATTGGATTTTTCATTGCTTATTTTAGGTGATGGATGTATTACTTAGGCATCCACATTCTTAGGTCAGATTCCTTGGTGACCTATGTCACTTACTATAAATCAGTAGATTGAGATGTAGTCAGGGATGCAGTGGAAGTCATGTCTCACACAGTTTTTGGGTATGAAAGTATCTTAGCAATATGGGAATTTCTCCTGTGACCTTGAACTCTGTAGTCTTGCAGTTTGATCCAGTGAGCTGATTTGCTTCAACAAAGTAAACTCATTTGTCTGGCCCAAGGGAAACATCTTGCCAATTTTACACTTGGATAATTCCTTTTTTAAAAAAATACATTAGTAGTTATTTCAGCATTAAGATTTCCCATAAATTAAATCTCTGTAGATTTCCAGCTGAGCTAGAATTTCACCAAAATGATAGAGTCCTCCTAATTACTACGTTAAGTAAATCTTCATCCTCTCTGTAAATAATGTAGGTGGTAATTTACTCTTCTGTAGATGTATATATTAAGCCACCAGGAGGTTAACTAATTTGCTCAAGGTCACAGTGTGTGGCAGGATTGAAACGGAATTCAAAAACCTTGATTCCCAACTTTTTAATCAAATGATCTCTTTTTCCCATGTTTAGCTACATTTATAAGTAAAAACCTATATATAAATAATAGCTTATATATAGAAATAATATCCTATTTCTTGAAATAATTTATCTCTCTCTATATATATCTATTGTAATATCAATATGAAAATATTAATAGTGTTTGGATTCATCCATCAAGATCTATCAAGAGACTATTTTATTCTGATGATCTTTAAGAATAGAAGACCTGGGGAAGTTCTTGTCATGGCTCAGTGGAAACGAATCTGACTAGCATCCATGAGGACGCAGGTTCGATCCCTTGCCTCTCTCAGTGGGTTAAGGATCCAGCATTGCTGTGAGCTGTGGTGTAGGTTGCAGATACAGCTCAGATCCTGTGTTGCTGTGACTGTGGCATAGGCCAGAAGCTGTAGCTCTGATTGGACCCCTAGCCTGGGAACTTGCATGTGCTGCAGGTACAGCCCTAAAAAAAGAAAAAAGAAAAATCTGCATAGGAAACAACTAGGAGTGAATCTTAGAAATTATGCATGTATAAAGTAAATTTAATTTTGGAGGGTGTTAATTTGGAAAGATCAAGGAGATTAAAGGGAATAAATCGTTGCATACAAAAGAAAACCTTAATCTTATTTTCTGGGTGAACATTTTTCCTGAAAGATTAATTTCTTTTATGGAAGTTTGGCCAAAGTGGATTACAAATATCAACTTTAAGTAAATGCAGTTTGCCTTCCAAATCTCTCACATACACAAATGCAGAACACATCTTTATTTTCAGGTCTTATTGATGATTCCAGAGAGGCACATATAAAAAAGATAAAGAACATATGTTTATATGGAAAAAGTAGAACATATGTTTCATGTTATATGAACTACTCTAAGGAAGTTCATTAGCAAACTACATAAGCAAATAATATACTAAGAGACAAATGAGGCACATTGTACAATCAAGAGAACTCTGAGGACACAGGCAAACTCATCCAAAGCCCTTGAAAAATTTTGTAATACAATGATGAAATATACAAACAAGTTGTAATTTCTCCTCCATTACAAAAACAAATCACTTTTGACCCAATATCTCCCTTAACCTGCTGTTTCATTTCTTTGCTTCCTTTTATTTATTTATTTATTTATTTTATTTTTTGTCTTTTTATGGCCACCCCCATGGCATATGGAGGTTCCCTGGCTGTAGCTGCTGGCCTACACCACAGGCACAGCAACACAGGATCTGAGCCTTGTCTGCAACCTACATCACAGCTCATGGCAACACCGGATTCTTTTTTTTTTTTTTTGTCTTTTTGCTATTTCTTGGTCCGCTTCCCATGGCATATGGAGATTCCCAAGCTAGGGGTCTAATCGGAGCCGTAGCCACAGGCCTACACGAGAGCCACAGCAACGCGTGATCCAAGCTGCGTCTGCAACCTGCACCACAGCTCACGGCAACGCCGGATCGTCAATCCACTGAGCAAGGGCAGGGACCGAACCTGCAACCTCATGGTTCCTAGTCGGATTCGGTAACCACTGAGCCACGACGGGAACTCCAACACCAGATTCTTAACCCACTGAGCAAGGTCAGGGATGGAACCTGCGTCCTCCTGGATGCTAGTCAGATTTGGTTTTGCTGAGCCACAGTGGGAACTTCTCTTTGCTTCCTCTTATAACAAACCTCTTTGAAAATGTCTCTAGTTCTTATTCTTTCCTTTCATGTTAGAACCTATTCCAATCAAATTTTTGCCCTCACTGTGCCATTGGACTAGCTCTTGTCAGGGTCACCATTGACCCTCTTTTTGTCAAATCAAATGGTTGTTTCTCAGTCTTCAACCTACCCGATGATTTAATAGAGATGATCTCTCTTTCATAAAGCACTTTACATTCTTCCCTTGGCTCCAGAAATAAACCATTCTCTTGGTTCTTCCATTATCTTAGTGGTTTTTCCTTCAAAACTCTTCAATGATTTCATCTCATTCAGAGCAAAGTCCTTACAATGGCCCACAAGGCACCCTGTTTGTCTCCCAACTCCCTCTCTGTCTTACAAATTTTGTTTTACAACTCACTCAATGTCTTTTACTCCTGCCATTCTGGCTTCTCTGTTTTTTTTTTTTTTTTTTTTCCTGAACAAGCCAGGTATGCTTCTATGTCAGAGTGTTTGCACTGGCTGTTCCTCCTCCTAGAATATCTACATGAATTGTCCCTCCTCCTTTTTTTTAGGGCCACACCATGGCATATGGAAGTTCCCAGGCTAGGGGTTCCAGTTGGAACTGCAGCTGCTGTCCTATATAACAGCTTATGGCAATGCTGGATCCTTAACCCACTGAGCGAGGTTAGGGATTGAAACTTCGTCCTCATGGATACTAGTAGGGTTTGTTACTAATGAGCTATGATGGGAACTCCATGAATTGCTTCTTTACTTCCTTCAGGTTTTTATTTACTGTGTCTTTGAGCCCCCAACTCTCTCTATGCTCCTTGTCATATTTTAATTTTTCCTTAGTGCTTATCTTTATCTGACATCTGACATACTTACTTTTTTTTGTTTTGGTTTTGTTTGGTTTTTGGCTGCACCCAGGGCATGTGGAAGTTCCCGGACTAGGGATCAAACCCCAGCCACAGCAGTGGCAATGCCAAATCCTTAACTGCTAGGCCACCAGGGACCTCCTTTTTTTTTTCTTTTTTTTTTTTCCTGAATTGATCATTTGTCTCTATCACAAGAATATAAGTTCTATGGGCAGAATCATCAGTGTGTTCCACACCATAACCTTAGAATGATGCTTACCACAACATCAGCCCTCGATAAAAATTTATTGGAAAACGAGTGAATGAAAGAATGAATGATTGACTAAATGAATAAATAAAAACAATTTTGTTCATTAAAATACCTGGTAGCAAAGGATAATTACTTTCTAAAAAGTGTCCATTATAATAAATGGGGATTGCTTTACTTAACCAGCTTTTTTGATATTCTAGCTGATTCAGGATTTCCTTCCGCAGAAATAAAAAAAGTGCTGTGATTTGAATCATAATGATTCACTCAGTGAACTAAGGAGCATGGTTTCTCTTTATTGTAAATTTATAGACTGATCACCCTGAGAAAGAAAACCAGCTTTCCTGGAAAAGAAAAATTCATTTAAAATTTTCTACACTAAAACTTAAAAAAATTTTTTTTATCATAGTTGATTTACAATGTTCTGTCAATTTCTGCTGTACAGCAAAATGACCCAGTTATACATATAAATTATTTTTCTCACATCCTCCATCACGTTCCATCACAAGTGATTAAATAGAGTTCCCTGTGCTATACAGCAGGATCTCATTGCTCTACACTAAAACTTACAGCAATTTTAATGAACTGGCTGGTATCATTATTGATAGAGACTGAGTATTCTACTTAAGTACTCTGCTTGCAATTTGGGGAGTTGCTGAGTTTGATTACTTTGGCTCAATAGTTCGACTTTCCTAGGTATAGAGATAAAACGTAGGTAAAATAAAGCACAAAAGTGATTTTGAAAAGTATTTAGAAAAATAAAATAAAAGTAGCCATTTATCCACTCATTTATCACCACCATTTGCCTGCTTCAGTTCAAATCCAGAAACCTGTATAAAAAAGCTGAAAAGATATATAAGCACCAAGATTCAGTGTGATGTACTTTTCCCCTCACACTCACTTCTGCTCAGTCTTTTTGCATTTATTTTCATTCTGTTATTCTTCCAGCTAATGTATAGCTTAGTGCTAATATTCTTTAGAGATCAAAAACTTTCAGGCTATGATTCATTTCCTTCTCTGTACTACTCTATATTCCTGTTATATACTTATTGACCGTATTGCTTTTTTTGCCTTCAAAATAGCTGTCTCCCATCAGACTGTGAGTTTCTTGGCAGGGCCAAGACCAACCATGTCTTTGTACTCCTGATGCCTAGTACAGTGCCTGGTACATAGTAGGCACCCTATAAAAAATCTGACAAAATAAATCTATTTGGCCTATTTGCACTAGTAACAGGAGGAGAGTAAACATCTGCTACTTTCTTGTTTCTAGAATTAAATACATTAATTAGCTGCTTACTTAGTTATTCGAAGTAAATTCTAATATAATTGCTTATAATTCAGAGGTTCAGGCCTAACATTTTCAGCTGTGTACCTCCTGGGCTTCAGTTTTCCATGAAAATGGTCATAATAATAGTTACTCATAGAATTATGATGAAGAATAAATGCGACTATACACACACACACACACACACACACACACACACACACACACACACACACACAAGATCTTGCAAGGAGTCCAGAACATAGTAAATACTCAGTTTACATTAGCTATTATTATTGTTGATGCTACTTTTGTTCTTCTTCTTCTAGTTTTGGTTTGGCTGTGGTAACCAATGCATTATAACAGATGTTCTTCATAATAAGCATTCAGTTCATATTAATTGGAATTATTATTGGTTTGGTTTTACTCTTAAGGTATTTATAACTAGTTGTAGAATGACTGCATGTTTGCATAATTTATCATTATTAATGAGTATCTGAAAGAATTTTCAAGCATAGAAGTTTGCCCTTCTCTAAGTTAGACTTGGGGTGTGTGTGTGTGTGTGTGTGTGTGTATTCTCTTCTCTGGCAAGAGTGTCAGAAGGTTACTTAAGCCTCCTCTAAGAAGGAAACTGACCTCTGAGTCCTCGAATCAGCTCCCTTATGAGGTGTGAGCAACAGATTGTCTGTAGATTGCTTTGGGTAGTTTGGACATGTTAACAATATTAATATTTCTAATCCATAAATGTGGTATCTTTCCATTTCTTTGTTAACATCATCAATTCCCTTCATCTGTGTTATATAGCTTTTAGGGTATAGGTCTTTCACCTCCTCAGTTAAATTTATTCCTAAGGTTTTTTTTTTTTTTCTTTTTTAATGGTTGCACTCATAGCATATGGAAGTTCCTGGGCCAGGGATTGAATCTGAGCTGCAGCTGCTTTTAACACACAGCACCAGGCAGAGGATTGAACCCATGCTTTAATGGAAACCTGAGCCACTGCAATTGGATTCTTAACCCACTGAGCCACAGCGGGAACTCCAATTCCTAAGGGTTTTTTGTTTTTTGGGTTTTTTTGGATACAGTTTATTTTATTAACTTCTGGCTGCACCCACAGCATGGAGAAGTTCCTGGGCCAGGCACAGAACCAGCACCAGAGCAGTGACCAAAGCCATAGCACTGACAAGACCAGATCCTTAACCAACTCAGCCACCAGTGAACTCCTTGGATGCAATTTTAAATAGAATTGTATTCTTGCTTTCTCTTTCTGATAGTTCAATATTAGTATATAGAAAAGCAACAGATTTCATGTGGTATAGTGTGGATCTGATGGTGATGAATTCTTTTAGCTTTACATGTCTGAAAAAGTCTTTATTTGGTTTTTGTTTATGAAAGATATTTTCACTGAATGCAGAATTCTAGATTGACAGCATTTTTCTTTCAGCATTTAAAAAAATACTTTTCTGTCCTCTAGATTGCATTATTTCTGAGGATAAACCTGGTGTCATCCTTATCTTTGTTTTTTAGTACATAATGTGTCTTTTTTTTTTCTCTTGTTCCCTTTTTAAGATTTTTGTTTTTATTACTTCTTTTGAACAATTTGCTTATGATATGTCTTGGTGTAGTTTTCTTCTTTTTTAGGGCCACACCTACGGCATATGGAAGTTCCCAGTTTAGGGGTTGAATCAGAGCTATAGCTGCTGGCCTACACCACAGCCATAGCACTGTGGGATCTGAGCTGAGTCTGCGACCTACACCTCAGCTTGTGGCAACACCAAATCCTTAACCCACTGAGCGAGGCCAGGGATGGAACCTGTGTCCTCATTGATAGCTGGGTTCGTTACCACTGAGCCATGAAGGGAATTCCTGATTTTTCTTATATATTTTGTATTTCTACTTTTTTAACAGCAGGAGCACAGTGATAACTATTGTTTCAATGTCTTTGTTCATTGTAGCACCCATTCAGTCTGGATTGGCATGAGTTGGTTAATTTTCTGCTTATTATAAATTTGTGCTTCCTACTGCTTTGTTGCCTGTTTCTTTGGATGACTGATGCGTAGACATTGTGAGTTATACTGTGTTGGTTTTGAATATTTTTGTATTCCTATAAATATTACTGAGATTGGTTCTGGAATATGCTTAAACTACTTGAAAACAATTTGATCCCTTTGGATCTTGTTTTTAAGATTTGTTTTGTGGAATCAATAATGTGTTTCATTTAGGTCTGATTATTCCCCACTACTGAGGTAAGAGTAATCTACCGGAACCCCCACAAATTCCAAGGCTTATCCATTCTAGTTGGAAGTATAGACTAGCCCTGATCTTGAATGAGTGCTGGACCTCTCTTTAATCCTCTAGTGGTCCTTTCCAAGCCAGGAAGAATTTCCTCACATTCTGACACTGATAAATACTCTGCTAAATACTCCTGAGGGACTCTGCAAATCCCTGGAGTTCTTTTTTTTTGTGTGGTTCTCTCCTCTCTGGCAACACTGCCTTGCGAATTCCACCTGCCTTAAATCTCCTTCAATTCTCAGTTCTATTTCCTCAATTCAGGGTACAGCCTCTTTGTGATGTGGCTTGGAGACTTTCTCAAAGTAGTAAGTCAGAGTGCTTGCAGGGCTCATATCGTTTATTTCCCACATCTCAAACATCACAATGCTTCATTGCCTATATTAAACTGCTGTTTAATATATTTATATATTTTTCTGTGTTTTTTGTTTGTTTCAGCTAGGAAGGTAAATTTGTTCCTTGTTATTTCCATCTTTTCTGGAAGCAAGAGTTCCAATTTAGCGCCTTTAAAAAAAAGTACGACCAGGGGAGAAGAGGCAATAGTGCTGGCAGTGTTAGAATAAACATTAGAATGTTGTTAATTATGGCTTAGAGATTGTATTTTGCCTATACTAACCAGCCTGCTAAAATAAAAAAGAATATGGCTTTGCAGTTAGTGATCTGAATTTCATCTCTGTCACTTACCAGTTGCATGACTTTGAACAAGTGACTTAGTCCTTCTGAGCCCTGTTTTCTTGATCTATTAAAAAAAGAAATATGACTATCTGACTCATGATTCTATTAGATGATGATTAGATGAGACGATATATGCAAATTACTTGCTACAGTGTTTGGCAAAAGGTAGCCCCTAAACAAATGTTTATTCTTTATTCACCTCTCTTCTTCCCCATTCTCATTTCTTCTACAAAATCATTGTTCATTTTTTCTATCATGGTTTGAAATAGTCTGGAAGAGAGCAAAAGATTTCATTATAAATTTCTTCAGGATATAGGACAGCATTTTTGTTCCTTTCTTCCTTTATTTCTTCATACATCAAACATCCACTATATAAAAGGCAATGTACTGCAAACTGTGGAATAAAAATATGCATGGCAGAGTCCTTGCTCTCTAAGAGCTCACAGACTAGCCAGCGAGGTGGGCAAGTAGTCCACAATGTGATAAGATGGCACAACAGAAACACTGTATCTATTTGCAAAAGAGAAAGTTGGTGGCTTGCTGGCTGACAGATAAAAGCACCATGTCTGTATCCAATCTGCCTTAGCTTCTTTTGTTGTTTACTTCTTCAATATCTGATTTATTTCAAGGCTCAGGCTCTGATCCAGCTGACCCTGTCACTGCAGAAACCATTTGAGTCTTCCTATTTAGTGTCTTCAAAAGTCACTTTGTGGTGGACCATATCATTAATGAGCTGACAAAGCTGGGGCCAGAGTTCCCTGAGTCATGGCACCTCATCTAGGGTACTCATTGCCTCTGGACAAGAAGTGATTACCTAAGGCACTGACTTTAGGAAAAGATGAAAGGCATCTCTTTATAAGCTTCCCTTGATCTTGACACTGAAGGCCTAGATGTCATTCTCATCAAGTTTTTACTAGCTCATCACCAACCAATCAATAGGAATTTGGCAGAGAGGAAGAAAGAAGGACAAGATTCTTCTTCAGACAGGGAATTAAATCCAGCAGAGTTAAAGAAAGGCATTCTTACAGTGGGAAGAGCATAGGACTGGGAGTGAGGAGACCCAACTTTCAGACTAGCCCTTTTATGTAAAATGGCATTAGACCATTGCTTTGAAGTTTAAAAATTATAGGCTTTAACTGTTGAAACAATTAAATACTGAAGTTCTATATATTTTGGGAAGAAAGCCCAATAAAATTTTATTATTATATTTGTAATTTAAGAAGCATTTTATTTTCTGCAGTGTAGCATTTAATTTGTGAGACCAGGCAAAATGTAATTTTCCTTTTTACTAAAGGAAATAAATGTCTCTTTCTGTTAATGTCACTTTAATGGAAATAGATTGGGAGGTATCTACAAACCAGAGAAGTAGTTGCACCTGTTGGGGAAACAGATTGACTATCTCCAGCACCACCTGAGTGTGGGTGACTTGGGTTGTTGGTTTGTCTCTTTGACCTCACATCCTGTCAGGAAATTACCCCACTGGCTGCAAACCCAAGGTTCAGTTAACTCTTCTGGAGTAGGTGCAAATGGCAATATGACACTGCATCTCTCTGAACTATACTTTTTTTTTTGCCATACTCACAGTATACAGAAGGGATTGAACTTGCATCACAGCTGTGACCTGAGCCACTGCAGTGACAACACTGGATTCTTAACCCACTTAGCCACCAGGGAACTCCTGAACTATACTTTCGGATATAAACTCCCTGAAGCAGGAACCTTTCCTAAATATATTTGTACTGAATAACTGCCAGACACCCAAAGATCACCTTAGTTTCTGAGAGGCAGCTTAGAATGATGGCTCACCAAGTGGTTTTTTTTTTTTTTTTTTTGCCATTTCTTGGGCGGCTCCTGTGGCATATGGAGGTTCCCAGGCTAGGGGTTTAATTGGAGCTGTAGCTGCCAGCCTATGCCAGAGCCAGAGCAACGCGGGATCCGAGCCGTGTCTGCAACCTACACCACAGCTCATGGCAACGCCGGATCCTTAACCCACTGAGCAAGGGCAGGGATTGAACCCACAACCTCATGGTTCCTAGTCGGATTCGTTAACCACTGCGCCACGACGGGAACTCCAACCAAGTGGTTTTTGAAGTTGGATTCCTGCTCTGCCACTCACTGGATGAGTAAACTGATTAACCTCACAGAGGTTCAGTGTTCTCATCTGTAAAATGGGACTCACAGTTACCTCACTAGGTTGGTATAAAGATTACAGGAGATGATACAAGTCAATACCTGACACAGGGCTGAGGAGACATTCATTAAGCCCAAGCAATATAGGTGGAGCCAGGGCAGAGAGGAGGATGATAACAGTCAATAAATTAGGGTAGAAAGATGAGAAAATGAGGTTCAGTGAACTTAAGTAGCTTATCTCAGGCACACAGCTAGGAAGCGGTGGAACCAGTGCCAGACCTCATGGCTTTAGACTCCTAAGTCAGTCCAGTGCTGTCTCCATAATGAGTTGTTAAAGATAGATGGAGGTGGGCCAAACTTGACCTTGGAATATGGGGTAATCTCCCTGCTTCCCACCTCCCAGTATTTCAGGTCAAGTGGTATGTACCATATTTAATCAAGAGACTGCTTACAGTTTTTGTTGTCAGTAAATGGAACTGTGATATTTCTGCAAGTTTCTATAGCATCCGAGGCTCAGGCACCATCAAGAACTTCCATTTTTACACTCCAGCTGACATTCAGTTTTCAAACAGCAGAGACCTCTTACAGAGGTCCCTGACAGCAGTCATTATATGCTCTTAGCTAAGAGCTGAGAATTGACAGAGGCTGACCTTTTGATCCTCATTGGATATGGCCATAAAGCTATTCTTTAAGACTAAAAAAAAAAAAAAATAGTTAACTCCCATTGAACCAAACATAGTAGATGATTTATAGACTTATTTGTATCATTACCACATTCCAGAGAATAAAGTATATTATCTCTGCTTTATGATTTTTTCCCCAAGGTTATACACCATGTAAGGGAGTTAGGATTTGAATGGTGACTTCAAAGAAGAGTCTTCTAAGCTCCTCTTTGAGTATACCACACTGCCCTGCTCACAAATAACAAACTAACAAACAGATATTTCATTCCATTTAAAACGCAACTAAAAATTTATTTGTTGAGATGTTACTCTGTCCAGCCCTGTGTAATAGCATCTTAAAACCTTGCTATGAAGTCTCAAAATCTTTACTTTTTAGATTGTGCTATTTTTGGGCAAGTTATAATTTAGGTTACTCAAAGTTACTGCGTGATATATCTACTAGACAATAATTATTTTGTGGAGGTGGGAGATGGAAAGATTAAAAAAAAAATTCATGCCAAAGAAGGACCTTCGTTGGCTCTTTAGAAATAGTATGAAATAGAACATGAGATGGCATGTATTTTATTGGGATAACACACTTAGGGTGTAACATCAAATTCTGAGCCAAGAACCAGATAGTGTAACTTTTAGACATTCTTGTGTCACCATGAAGTAATTTAGGGCTGGAGCAGGGGTGGCAAAATACAGCCTGCAGGCTAGATTAAGCCCACAAGGATATCTAGCCTGCACTCAGCTCCTACTGAGAACAAGCACCAACACCCAGCTGTGGGTGGATGCTGATTCACCGACTCGGCGGGTGCTCAGAGCCCCACCAGTGCCAGCTAGCTACAAAGAGATGGGAGAGGGCAGTGTGAATCTGGCCTCCAAGGCCCCTTCTGACTAGTAGCCTCCACAACTTGATGATGGAGCCCCGCCTACCACAGACCCTAGACTGGCCAGGCTCACTTGTGGAGACAGGCATGTGAAGTTGGTAGGTGGCAGTAGCAGAGGGGAGAGTAGCAGAGCTGCTGCAGAGAATGTTTGCCCTGCTTTTGCAAAACTTCAGTTCGCCTAGAATAACCCCTCAGTGTGTCTGTGAGGAATTCTTGTGTGCTTGGCACCAGTGTATGCCGGCTGGCTGCCACCCCTCTCAGGAATCTGCTGCTAGTCATTCACCAGGAACCACCAGCTCCATCAGAGCTGAATCAGGAGCCCACAGAGGCCACAGCTGCACCTTGCTTTGCTGCATAATGGGGAAAAACGGTATTCTTCCATTTTGTGTTACGCTTTGTTTTTGCACATGCACTCTTCAACCCCCTCCCCCACCCCAGCCATGCCTCAGACACAACACCTTGGGGGTCAGCCCTAAGACAAAGCAGAGCAATAAACATGATACTGGACTCAGAAACATTGCTTTTGCTGAAGGCCAAAGCTTTGTGCCTGCCTTCCTGTTCTGTTAGGGCTGAGCCTTTTCCTAAGGGACTCAGAGTCCCTCATGCAGAAAGGTCTCTGGAGGACCAAGCTACCATCTTGCCAGATATATCCATGTCTGGATGAACCCTAGTAGTGGGCACAGTCTAGGTCACTAATCCCATTTGTGAGGGCTAGACCCCATGAACGAATCACCTCCAAAAGGCCCCACCTCCTCATACCATCACACTGGGGGTTAGAATTTCAACATGTGTATTTTTTGGGGGTGTGGACACAAACATTCAGTCTATAGCAACAAATTATTAATGAAATTGTTAAAATCCATCTGATACTGTCCCTGAGTCAATCCAATGTAAACAATTAGAATGCTAAGATTTTGCCTTATAATCACGGAAAATTATTTAAAAAAAACCCCAAGACTGCATATGACATAACATGAGGTGAACAAATGCAAAGGAAAATAAAATATGACACAGATTATATGGGAAAAGTAGTTGATAGGATGGAAAATATTAAAGGAACTAATTTTTAACTCATTTTAGGCTTAAGAAGGATTACAGTTTTACAAAAGGGTCAAGCATGATGCACTTGCATTCTGTAAATAAAATTAACTTTAAATTTAAAAAATCAATATGGACAATAGAAAACTTTGACATATTAAACTATAGAAGAAAACTAACAGTAATATAGATTGGAGAAGACTATGTACTTAATTGTATCAGTCTCTTTTAACTTTCATTTTCAAGGTTATCACCCTTCAGTGAAGATAAACACTACTAAAAGCTTGTCAGCTCTTTTTGAGACAGGAAAAAGAATTCATTTTTCTGCCTGTCTCAAGGAGATAGGTGTGGACATTGGTGTCCTTCTACAAAGCAGTCGATGAGTCTAAACAAGATGAAGTGGCAGCATGTTGATAGAGTATATTCAGAGGTGACAAGCAGTCTTGCAGACAGTGATGTTTTCTTCATTATTCTGTAGACAAGACTTTAGAGAGCTCTTACAATAGGAAAAGGGAAAAAAGTGCCATGCCAAGGTTGGAAGTTAGAGATGTACCGTGCCTTGAAGAGGGCCAGACAATGGATGTTTCTTTTGCTTGAAGGACAAGAAGCACTTTAAAAATTTTATTTATTTTTTATTTTTTGCTTTTTAGGGCTGCACCCCTGGCATATGGAAGTTCCCAGGCTAAGGGTCCAGTGGGAGCTATAGTTGCTGGCCTATGCCACAGCCATAGCCACAACAAGCAGGGATCCAAGCCGCATCTGTGACCTACACCACAGTTTATGGCAACTGTATCCTCGACACACTAAGCAAGGCCAGGGATCGAACCCACATCCTCATGGATACTGGTTGGATTTGTTTCTACTGAGCCATGATGGGGACTTCCAATAAGCACTTTTTTTAAAAAAAAGGGAGGTATATTAAACATTAATTTAGAGTATTCACAGATTAAAATACGCTTCAGACTTTTTTTTTTAAGGTTAGATTCAGAGTTCTTTTAAGAGAAATGTTGCAATTCCCTTGGCAAAGAGTGTCCTGGATAGCTCTTTGAACCATAGAAATGGTTAGAGCTATGAAGCTTTTAAAATATTATCTGGTCCAGTTGCCTCTTTTAAGAGAGTAGGAAGCTGAGGCCCAGTGAGTGTTAAGTAACTTACTTGGAGTAACAGGGCAGGGCCAACACTAGCACTTTCAGTCTTCTAAGTTTGAGTTTATGCTACACTGCATATACATGATGGCATGCGAAATTATAGGACCTGTGTGTGTTTATGGTGCATGTATATCTGTGTGTGTGTGTGTGTGTATGTGTGAAAGAGAGAGAGAAAAATAAGTCTGTTCAGCTACCACCTCTTGCCATTTTTTCCTTCTGTTAAGGCTCCCCCTGCTGGGTAATATGTAGGTGGGGCATAATCTGCTGAAAAACACTTGGCTGCCATTTCCTCTATGTACTGTGTGGGATCGGTCAAGGTACCAATGTTGTTCTGTGGAGAAGGGTACCTCTACCCTTCTCCTCTTTTTTTGTCTTAAACTCTTTTTGAACAATTTTTTTTTTAATGTAAAGTTTTTGGCATAAGCTGGCATGGGCCTAAGGCTGATTTACATTCCTTTGACCCTTCCTTCTGTTACTACTATTTCCACTGCACAGTGGCCTCTGTCCTCTGTACATTGGCAAATTGGCAGGAATTAGAGTAACATGTGGAATGGGTTGTTGTTGCTGCTTGAGTGGCTTTTATTAATTCCAATGCAAAAGCTGTAGACATCTTTTCTCTGGAGGAAAATTGGGCCTTCAAAGGGGTCAAAATTGTTAGCAAAAAATCTGTTTTGATAGTCAGCAACTGACTCAAGGAGGAGATCTGAGCATATTGGGAAGCCAAAGGGCTGGACTACGGTGGATCTTATTTGTTTTTTTCTGCCTAGTATCCATTCCAACTTTCTTTGACAAATTTTTTTTTTCAGGAATGGTGTCTTTCTATGTTGAAAAATGGGAGGAGGGTGTATATGATTCTGGTTATATTAATCAGATTTGTTCAATAAATGTGAAGCTTTAGTAAACAACAGAAAAGACTGAAATTGGTTTGAACAAGTTCATTTCAAGGGAGGGTGCTCTGGTGACTCCTGGAGCTCCCTTGGGTCTGACTGTTCGACTTGCCCATCAGTTAAGTGAACTGTTGCAGATATGCCTCTTTTTGTATAAGCAAATCAGATTTAGGGAACTAAGAGCATATATTATTTAAGTAAACTTGCAAGCTCTTGATAGAAATATGAAAAAAAAAAAGATAATGGATGAATTTGTATGTTGGAAATTTTGCTTTGGTTTTGCT
This sequence comes from Phacochoerus africanus, assembly GCF_016906955.1. Classification (NCBI taxonomy): domain Eukaryota; kingdom Metazoa; phylum Chordata; class Mammalia; order Artiodactyla; family Suidae; genus Phacochoerus; species Phacochoerus africanus. The sequence continues at coordinate 165,046,045 of NC_062546.1, read as the reverse complement.
TATCTGCTACATTTGTGTTTATCATTCATAAGCATATGTGAGAATGTGTATCTGTGTGAGGATTCATATTTATCATAGGTCGGAAGTGAGAATTTGAAGATAGGAAAGTGTGATAGTGAGAATATCAGCAGGTATGTGAATGCTTTATATTCTTTATATGTTGTGAAGCTCGAAATATGGCTTAGAAAGTGTAAATTGTGGAAGCAGCATAATATAAATCCATTTTTTGAAGAATCAAAGTAAGTTAGATATGTGAGTTTTGCTCTAAAAAGGAAATCAGCTTTAATAAAAGAAATTGTGAGGCAAATGAGACCTAGAAGTACTCTTTGTTGATTCAAGCATTACGTTGTTAATTGCTTCTCTTTAATGATAAAGAAAACCATTGGAACAGAAATCTGTAAGCCCATGGACCTAAACAAAAAACTTGTCTTTCAGAAGATCTGGTTGATACAACCTCTCAAGTAAGACTAAATTCTGGTTCTGCTCAATGGTAATTGGCAGATCCTTGGGATGTGTTTCCATTTATTGTCAAAAAACACAGACTCTCCTGCTCTCATACTGTTTTATTAGCCAACTAGAATGTCAGCCTTTGTTTTGTCAAAATCATGAAACATATTTGGATAATTAGAAAGTAAGAAGCATAGAAGAGAAATGATGACAGGAATAGTACTTAGCTTTCTCCAGACAAAACCAAATTTAAAATTAATTGAAGCTAAGTTCTTGGTTTTACCATCTCTACAAATTTGGAATAGTTTTTTGGTTTATAATGATGATCCTTTTATTTCACTGTCTTCCTTTTTGCTCAAGATGAAAGAAAAACAAAATGAGAGTGCTTATGACCATTTCTAAATCTGCAAGTAATTTGGGACTTTGTTTATGCTTCCACAATATATACTCCCCTCCCCTCTGTGGCGGGGAATGAAGCTACTTCTTCCCACCAGATGAAAGGAAGTTGAAGGGGGTCCCTGGAGCAGAGCTTAAAGACTCATTATAGGCCGTTGTCTGTTTTGTTAACAATAAAGTCATTAATATATTTTCACATAATACTTAATAAATTATGAAGTCATTTCTTATTGTGTTATCACTGCTAACATAGATTGAGCAAGAGATTTGCAATTGGTACTACAAGGACCAGAGGAATCTTGGAGTTGGAATATTAATTTCATTTTAAACCACAGTTATTAGTTGCATACCTATTGTTTGAAAATGTCTAGCATATAATTATTTAAGGATTTTAAAAACATATTCAGATAATTTAAGTAGGATTGTATAGGTGTCAGGATCAATAACTTTTAACTACTCTCTTTTCTAGATTAGATTTCAATAAAAAGGACCTAAAATATTTAGGTTCTCTCATTACACTGGCAAAGAGAATAATAATTTCCATAAGTGTTTTGAGATAAGGCAGTACATCTGCTTGAGCCCTGCCATCAGTCTTAAGCCAAGAGATATCCCTCTATGAAGTGTCAAATCACTGGCTCCAAATCAAATTCTATCAAATATTCCTCATGTAATCAGTTATTGTCCTTGGTAACTAATAGGAGACAATGCCCTACTTTTATTTTGTCCTTGCTTGAGTGTTCCAGCTCAAGAGGCTGGCTAAGACCAAGGACAAAACAGGGAGTCTGGCTTGCATAAAAATAAAAAAATGAAATTTCTGCTTCGTTTCCTCCCCTTCCACACTCCACTCCCCCCTCGTCTTCTAGCACATCCTGAGTCCTCCTCCATGCCAATGAAGTTCGTTAGAAGGAGATATATCACCTTACTGTCCTATTTTACTTCACTCAGCTTTACTATCATCCTGGCATCACTAATCAGGTCATTCAGGGGTTTCATCTCTTTAGAAAGAGGAATGAGACTACAGGTAGCTCATCTCTGGAGAATCCTAATTAACCCACTATCTTGAACCATCTGTGTGGTTATTGGGTGAGACCATAAGCTCTGAACCATAGTTCTTTCTATGCTTGGCATACTTCCTACTTTTTTTTTTTTTTTAAGGGAGTGTTAATCTCAATTCTCTGCATCTATTATTTCCTTTTTAAACAAACAGAACTGTACATAGTCATAGTTTATATATAGATACGTTTAATGCATGAAACAGGATAACTGTACACATTGAAAGAGGAACAAATCCATATTTCATAACAAAATACCCATCCATATATCTTAACTACGATCACCATTATTTTTTCATTTGCAAAGAGAGCAGATATTCTATGAAGTTATCTTTACTGAAGATTGAAAATAAGGAAGTAGGTAAGAAGAAGGGTAAGAAATGTTGTTTGATAGTTTTTAGGTAGTATCTCCTAGATTCATGTAACAAACTAGATAACTTATCAAGGTCCCTTTCACCTTTATAATGACATAAAAAAGATGTTGTTACTTCCTGCTTTTAAACAGAAAAAGAGCAAAGTCCCAGCACTGCTTCAAAGAAGGTTTTTGTCTAATTTTATGAGATTCAGTTACTTTAATCTTTTTTGTAGCCTGAAGTTTCACAAAAGAAAACATTAAGTGGCTAATTTTCTATATGTTCTTAAAAGAAATTTGAGAGGTTGTAACATAAAACAGGTCAAGAGATAATAGGAGGACAAAAAATAATGGGAAAGCCCTGTAGGGAAAAGAAAGAGGAAGGGAGGAATTTACATGCTATTTTCAGTGTATACTGCAGTTCCAAAGATGATGATATATCATCTTTCAAAGATGATTACATTACTCTAATAGGGGCTTCGGAGGTCCTTCTGAGTTCAGTACAGGGTAATTTATTCTGATGAACAAGAAAGAACAAAGCATAAAAAATAGCTGTTACTCAATCATCTGGGAGAGAAGGCCATATTTTCAATTTGTTCATTTCTTGATGGAATATTATACATCTGATTTAACATTAACAACTTGGGAATCTTAGTTATTGATATAATTTTCCTCTTTTGTTACCTGGCATTCTCTTTTCATAATTTCCATGCTTTAATTATTTTTAAACTTCTCATTTCCCTTATTTATGTGTTGACTTCATTTTTGGAATAAAATGAGATTTGTATGTAGCAGCTTTAACTTGATGTTTTAATTTTTGTGACAGTCTGGCACTGAATTTAACATTTAGATCTGGAAGAACATTTTTGATGTTATTATAGAGTATTGGGAAGACCTTATTCCCCCTATGCCCTCTCCCATCCCAACCCATTTCTCCCTGATTTGACTGCTAATATTACCTCATATATACACAAAATTAAGGAAATAGAAAAAATTCTTTCCCTTGTGGTGAGAACTCTTAGGATTTAATCTCTTAACCACTTTCATATATAACATACAACAGTGTTAACTATATTTATTATATTGTACATCGCATGCCAAGTATTTATTTAGCTTATAAGTAGAAGTTTGTACCTTCATCCAACTCCACCTCCCTCCACTCCCCTACTCTTGTAACCACAAACATAATCAGTTTTTCTATGATTTTGTTTGGTTTTGAAGTATAAAATTGAGTTACAACAAATACTATGTTAGTTCCTATTACACAATGGTGATACAATATTTCTATACACTTCAAAATGATCACCATGATAACCATATAACCATATAAAGATATTACTTAACAACTGACTGTATTCTGGGCACCATACTTTTCATACTCATGACTCATTTATTTTGCAGCTGGAAGTTTGTACCTATTAATCTCCCTCACCCATTTTTCTCTTCTTCCTGCCCCCCTTTCTTCTGCTAACCACCTGTTTGTTCTCTGTATTTATGACTCTGATTCTGTTTTGTTATGTTTCTTCATTTGTCTTTTTCTTTAGATTCCACATGTACATGAAATCATATGGTATTTTTTTTTTTAAATATCTGGTTATTTCACTCAATGCAATACTCTCAGTCCATCCATGTTGTCACAAATGGCAAGATTTTATTCTTTTTATGGCTAAGTAGTATTCCATTGTGTATATATAACATAACTTCTTTATCCATTCATCTAATAATGGGCACTTAGGTTGCTTCCATATCTTGGTTGTTGTCTATAAAACTGCAGTGAACACAGGGCTGTATATATCTTTTCTAAATAGTGTTTTTGTTTTCTTCGGATATATATCCAGGAGCGGGATTGCTGGATTGTATAGTAGTTCTATTTTGAATTTTTTGAGGAATATCTATAGTGTTTCCCACAGTGGCTGCATTTATTTACACTCTCCATCAATAGTGCATAAGGGTTCCCTTTTATACACATCCCTTCCAATGCTTGTTATTTGTAGATTTTTAGCTAATAGCCATTCTGACAGGTACGAGTGGTGGCTCATTGTGCTTTTGATTTGCATTTTCCTGGTGATCAGTGATGTTGAGCGTCTTTTCTTGTGCCCGTTGGCCATCTATATGGATTCTTTGGAAACATGTGTATTCAGATCCTTTCTTAGGGGCTGGGTTTTGATAAGTGGTAGAAATTAAAACAACTCAGCTCTGGCAACTAGTGCAGCTGTTATTTCTATAGTGATGGCGGAAAGACTGTTGGATGCATAGCTGGGGCTGCCACTCACTAGCTCTGTAAACTTAGAGTCCCTTCATTCTCTTGAGCCTCGGCTATCACATGAAATATGGGGTGATCATGCTTGCTTAGTTTATCTACCAGGATTATTTGGAGCCTCAAATGAGAGTATATGTCTGCCAAAAGATTTGCAAACCATGAAGTTCTATGCAAAGTAAACGAAAGACTAAAGTGGAAAAGGAATGTGGCCAAGGCAATGTCTACCCATGTCACAACAAAAGTGGATCCTGGGGCCACCTTAAAAATCACACTCAGAATCTTGACAATTAAGATGATCAGGATGCATATATTGCCTTCTATATATCACTGAGTTAAAGTAAGCCATTTTTCTTTTCTCTCTGCTTCCCTTCTCTAGGCCAGTCCATGCTAGGAAGAATGGAGAGGAAAGCTACTGAGCATAATTTATCCTTCACTTTAAAGTTTTGTCTTTGCCTGTAATCTGAGTCTTTAATAGGAGAGAGTTATTTAGGTTCATGGGAAGTAGTAATTCTTTAGGAATAGTCTTCTTCAAGGTCAATCTGAACTAAAATTGGTAAAGTAATATAGCAAAATGGAATGGTATTATATTTCAAAGAATGCCCTAGCAGCTTCAAATGAAGAACCTATCATTTAAACATGATTAAGCTGCAAATGTATTAGTTGTTCTCCTTTTTCTTGTTCAAGAAAACCATTAAGCACTGATAAATGAGAAAATGCTTGCTACAGTGCAACCATGTGCACCAAACAGTGCTGTCCATGTGTAGTAGGCAGCATAATGGACTCCAAAGAGTCCACATCTTAAATCCTAGAACCTGTGAAGATGCTATGCCACATGGCAAAGGGACTTTGCAAATTTAATTAGGACACAGATAATATCTGTGCATTATCCATGTCTGCCTAGTCTAATCACATCAGCCTTTAAAGCGGAGAACTCCCTTCAGCTGGAGGCAGAAGAGAGATGTGGAAAGATAACTCAGAGAGATTATAAGTGTGGGAAGGATTTGACATGTCATTTCTGGCTCTGAGATGCAGGGAACCATCAGCAGGGAATAGATATGGGTCTTTAAGAGTGGAGAGTGGCCACTAGCTGACAGCCAACACTGAAATAGGAACCTACAACCACAAGGAACTAAATTCTGCCCATAACCTGAGTGAACTGGGAAATGAAGTCTTCCCAGAGCCTCTGAATGAGTCCAGTTGGCTGCTGACACTTTGATTTTGGCCTTGTGAAATTGGGAGTGGAGAAACCAGCTCAGCCAACCTGGTATTCTGACCTATAGAAATTGAGATATAAACTACTAAGCTTTTGGTAACCAGCATGGTGACAATAGAAAATTAATAGACCATGTGAGAGGCAGCTAGACAGCAAATCGATGGCTGCTATTTCAAATAGCCACCTGTATGATTTTCCATTTGGCCTTCATATTTGAATCTTTTTTTTTTTTCAGATCACAGCATATGAACATGTGGAAAATGGCTCTTTAAACTAGCAAGTACCTTGGTTTCAGATGCTCTATATCAGAGCACAGCATCTTTCATCTTTTAGTTATTCCCTCTGAGGCCCCATGTGGTGAACTTTGTACATGGTGCTTTTTCTCTATATGGAACTCTTAAGAAATTGGGATATAACATACTTTCAGAAAAATGTACTATTATTAAGTGTAGAGCTTGATGAAGTTTTCATGTGTAAACACTTGAGAACCACTACCTAGGATCAAGATAAAGAATGTTTCCATTGCTTCACCACATCCCTTTGGCCTTTTCTAGTCAGTACTTTCCCTACCCAGAGTCCTCCATGATTCTGACTTAAATCATCTATTAGTTGACCCTGTTGAAATTCATTGAAATGGAATCATTCTGCACTTTCATACGTGGCTTATCTTGCTCAGCATGTTTTTGAGATTTTTTCATGTTGTAGTAGTAGTAGTTCACTCTTTTTTAGTACTGTCTTCTACTGTGTGCATGTTTGCCTAGTCTCCCGTGATGGCTATTTGGGTTGTTTCCAGTTTTGAGTTATAGTGAATAAAGTTGCCACAAACTTTCTCGTCCATGTCTTCTGGTGGATAAATGTACTCATTTTTCTTGGGTGTATGGCTATAAGTGGAGTTTCTGGGTCACAGGGCAGATCAACATGTCTTTTAAATCAGGTTATCCAGAGTTCCCGTCGTGGCGCAGTGGTTAACGAATCCGACTAGGAACCATGAGGTTGCGGGTTCGATCCCTGCCCTTGCTCAGTGGGTTAACGATCCGGCATTGCTGTGAGCTGTGGTGTAGGTTGCAGACACGGCTTGTATCCTGTGTTGTTGTGGCTCTGGCGTAGGCCAGCAGCTACAGCTCCGATTCGACCCCTAGCCTGGGAACCTCCATATGCCGAGGGAGTGGCCCAAAGAAATAGCAAAAAGACAAAAAAAAAAAAAATCAGGTTATCTTAAACACATACTTTGAAACTGGTGAGTTATGTCTAGCTATTTTTATGTGACATATTACTAATAGAAATAATTTTATTTTTACAAGTAACCTACAGATATTATAACATCGGAATGCTGTCTGCATGTAAGAAGAGCTCTATTTTTTAAATGGAGTGTTGAATCAGAAGAACCCTCTATGAAACCAAAAATAGAACTACCATATGATCCAGCAATCCCACTCTTGGGTATATATCTGGACAAAACTATAATTCAAAAAGATACATGTACCCTTATGTTCATAGCAACACTATTCATAATAGCAAAGACATGGAAACAACCTAAATGTCCATCAGCAAGTGAATGGATTAAGAAGAAGTGGTACATATATACAATGGAATACTACCCAGCCATAAAAATAATGAAATAATGTCACGGGCAGCAATGTGGATGCAACTTGGATTATTATACTAAATGAAGTAAGTCAGAAAGAGAAAGACAAATATCATATGATATCCCTTATATGTGGAATCTAAAGTATGGCACAAATGAACCTATCTATAAAAACAGAAACAGACTCAGACATAGAGTCAGTTTGTGGTTGCTAAGGGGGACAGGAGGGAGTAGGATGGACTGGGAGTTTGGGGTTAGTAGATGCAAACTATTACATTTAGAATGGATAAGTGGAGTTCCCGTCATGGCTCAGTGGTTAACGAACCCAACTAGGAACCATGAGGTTGTGGGTTTGATCCCTGGCCTTGCTTAGTGGGTTAAGGATCCAGGGTTGCCGTGAGCTGTCGTGTAGGTCGCAGACGTGGCTCGGATCCCGCGTTGCTGTGGCTCTGGCATAGGCCAGTGGCAACAGCTCCGATTGGACCCTTAGCCTGGGAACCTTCATATGCCATGGGAGCGGCCCTAGAAAAGGCAAAAAAAAAAAGGAATGGATAAGCAATGAGTCCTACTGTACAGCACAAGGAACAACGTCCTGAGATAGACCATAATGGAAAATAATATATAAAAAAAAGGATTTTTTTTTTAAAGTGACCTATTATTTAAAACAAGGAAGATATAGGAAAGTTTGATTTCTCAAACTTAGAATGACCTCCTGAAGGCAGTTCTACTTCCCTCTGTGTTGTATTTTGCTTTGCAGTATTTTCTGCTTTACTCAATAAAGACCTATGCTTCTCATCTCATGACATTTTTGCTCTGCATGAGGAAGCACAACATGAACTTTCCTGATTTCACCAATGCAGTGACCTTCCCTTCCTTATTTCTGGGTGCCTAGGAACCCAATCCTCTGTTTTGGAAAAATATTTTTTTATTTTTATAATTTTTTTTTTGTCTTTTTGTCTTTTCTAGGGCTGCTCCCACGGCATATGGAGGTTCCCAGGCTAGGGGTCTAACTGGAGCTGTAGCTGCTGGCCTACACCAGAGCCACATCAACCTGGGATCCGAGCCGAGTCTGCGACCTGCACCATAGCTCACAGCAACGCCGGATCCTTAACCCACTAAGCAAGGCCAGGGATCGAACCCGAAACCTCATGGTTCCTAGTTGGAGTTGTTAACCACTGAGCCACGAAGGGAACTTCTAGAAAAAGATTTATAAGAGCTCTGGACCATTGAAAAAGAGAGGTTGCTTTTACACTGGGCAGTTGGATTGGTTTCTGAAAAGTTCAAGAGAATAGTTCATGGGTAACATATGGGCAGTTATCGTGGACACATATATGGACACATTTAGGTCATATGTGGTTCTCCATCCAGGTGATGTGAGTTGCCCCCCTGAAATGGTCTCCTCCAGGTAATGGTTTGGCCCCTAGCACTGACTGTTCCACCACAGAATTCTTTGGACTCCCACTGTTAGCCTCGCTCCTTTCATTGTGCCCTACCAAGTTTTGCCCCAACCTTCTTGCTTTTTCTACTTTCTTTATAATTATTTTGTTATTGCAGAAACTCTGGGTCTTACATCTTTAAACTTTCCCTTTCGATTCATTGACAACATTCAGAAGTCAAAAAATAAACATTGCTTATCATTCTCAAGGTATGTGGAAATGTGGATGGCTCTGATGATTGAAGGAAGAGTATATGTGGAGGGGAAGAGAGGCAAAAATATTATTTCAATTATGTCATGTATTAGGGTTCTCCGGGGGATTTATCTATTTATTTATTATAAAGAATTGTCTCACATAATTATAGAGCCCGGCAGTGTGGGCTGGCAGCGTGATCCAGGAGAGCTGATGGTGCAGTGCAGTTCTGAGGCAGTCTGCTGGATGGAAAGCAATACAGTCTTCTATGCTGCTGCTCCTCTTGCTCTAGGAGCCTCGCCTTTTTGTTCTATTCAGGCATTCAGCCGATTGCATTAGGCTCACCCACTTATGGAGGGTAATCTTATTTAATAAATGTTCACTGATTTAAATGTTAATCTCACGTGAAAACACCCTCCAAGTTGACATATAAAATTAACCATCACATATCATTACACTCATGACCTTCAGGAACACATTGTCTAAATTGGTGTCTATGTCCACTAGTGTAAACTCTCATTTTAGTGGGAAGGATGCTTTGTCAATTAAGATGATATGAACTTGAATCCCAGTGATCCTTAGTAGCTATGTCATTTGGAAAGATCTGTAGCTTCAGTTATTTTATGTTTCTGCTTTTCTTTCTTTTCTTTTTATGGCCCCATCTGCAACATATGGAAGTTCCTGGGCTAGGGGTGAAAATAAAGCTGCATCTTTGACCTATCCTGCAGTTACAGCAGCACTGGATCCTTAACCCACTGAGTGAAGCCAGGGATTGAACCCTCATCCTCACGGATACTATGTTGGGTTCTTAACCCACTGAACCATAATGGGAACTCAGCTTCAGTTATTATAAAGCAGTGATTGTTCTGTGGGGGAATTCGTCCCTCCTTTATCCTTAGAAGACATTTGATAAGGTCTGAAAACATTCTTGATTATTACAAACAGGGTGGGGATGGGGGGACTTGCTTCCTGCATGTGGTGAGTAGAGGACAAGAATCCTGTTAAACATCCTACAATGGACAGGGCAGCCTCCCTCAACAAGGAATCTTCTGGCCCCAGATGTCAACAGTGCTGAGGTTGTGAAACCTTGCACTAGAGGTAAGGTCATCAAGCTAGGATACAATAAAATTAGAGAGGAACGGAAGATGGAAAGGTTAGAAGGCAAGGCAAGCAATAAAATGATGCTCAAATTTCAAAAGCAAGGGGTAAACACTTAATCTTGCGTTTTCTGCCAATTTCTAAAGAGAAATATTGGGAAGGTGATATAAGTTTAAAAAGCATTATTGGAGGCTAAACTATACTTGGGGAAAAGAGAGTGGAACTTAGGTTGGTAGGAACATAAGAAAAAACTTTATTTCTCCCTCATGTCATTGGCCCACAGGACACTACTAAGGTTTGAAGCCCTGGGAAGACATGGTGAAGGCAATATCACAGTGAGAAATTGTCTCAGATCAAAAGAGGGGGATGAGAAGTTCTCTTGTGTGCTTCCAGTTAAAGAACCGGCATGGTCACTGCAGTGGCTTGGGTCACAGTTGTGGCACAGGTTCAATCCCTGGTTCAGGGAACTTCCACATGCTGTGGATGTGGCCAAAAAAACAAAAGAAAAAACAAAAAAAGAGGAGGATGAACTGTGACTAAGAAACCTAAGAGAATATTTTTGTAAGAAGATGTAAAAATATAAGTACAGTATGACTTACCAAATGCCTTAAAGTAATAGATAACTATTTTGTTAGTTCATAATTTATTCTGGCAGTCTGTTTAACCATATGCACAGTCTCCTGAATATGATTTAAATGTTAAATTCTGATTATGAAACTCCAATTCAAAATAATTTTAAGCAAGCCTGTCGAGAATTAATGTGAATGCAAATCATGAAGTCAGTCTCATTAGGGAAATGCACATTAATTTTAATTTGGGGCAGGTGTAAGCCTCTCTGAACTAATATCAAGTAGACCTAAATTAAAAATAGAAATGGCCAAAACTTTAAAAGCTTATTGTTCTGCTAACTTTGAGGAATATGTAAAAACCACCTAATCTCTTTACAAACAATTTTGAGATAATTAAAAAATATATAGATTATTAGAGGATCTTCAAAACTTTTAGGACTGATTTTGTTGGCTTAGCTCTTGTCTTGTTTCAACAGGCTTTCTTTGTACATATTGGATTACTGAAGTCAACTAACTTAGTATGCTGTGAGGTCACCACACATGCTTTTTTGTTTAATTAGCCTCTGAAAAAGACGAAAGACAATTCAATTCTACCAAATGAAACAAAGAGAAAAATGAATGCATCAAAGCTAGTGTGAAATTCTTTCCAGTTGGCATGCACAATGAATGTAGCTAGCAATAACTTCTTGAATTTTCTGTCAGGCAGATCAATATATCTCTTTTTTTGTTACAGTCAATATTGTAACATTTTTGGATAATTCATTCATTATCTGCTCACTGACCATTTACTGAAATCTTAAATTTGTGCTCAGCCACTGCACTCAGAATGGGGATAAAGAAGCAGCTAAAAACTGCTCATAGTCCAGTGGGAGAGATTGATGATACAAAGCACAATGGTGCTCTGCTTTCTAGGACAGAGATATTTATGGAGGAGAGCCAAGGGATGCCCCTACATAGGTAGCCTGGGACAAGGAGAGTGTGCCTATAAATCCCTAAGGCACTGGGATTCATTTTGAGAAATGATGGTTGCTTAGTTTGGTTGTCAAGAGGGTGGTAATGGGAAGTGATCTTACCTGGATATATTTTAAAGGTAGAGCTAACAGAATTGGGGGATGAAATCAAAAGAGAATGGTTAAGAGTGACTTCAGAAATTTTGGTGAAAACATCTAGTTTGGAGTTGCTGTTTACTGAGATTGAGAAGGCTGAAGATGTAGGTTTGGGAAGGAAATGTATTTAGTTTTGGATATGATAAGTGTGACACGACAATTAAGAGAGATGGGATAAATAGGCTTGGAATTCAGGGGAACAGTCTGTATCAAGCATTTATATTTGGGAATCTCAAGCATATGGATGGTATTTAAAGCCATAAAAATGGGATAGTCCCCTTGGGCAAAGTAATGTATAGAGGCTGGAAGATGAAGAGGAATCAGCAAAAAAGACAGAGAAGGCGGAACCATTAGGGTAGAAAAAGAATCTCAAGATGGTGTGCTGTCCAGGACTGCAAGTGAAGACAGTGTCATGAGGAGGGAGTGATGGACTGAGTCAAAAACTCCTGATGGGTTTAGTAATATGAAGACAGAATTTATCCCTGAACCCATAATGTGGATGTCACTGTAACCTTAATAAGGACAGCTTTGGTTGGCAGATTGAGATAAAAGCTCTATTAAAATAGCTTCAGGAGAGAATGGAAGATGAGGAAATGGAGAAAGCACAGAAAATGACTCTTTGAAGATATTTTCCTGCTCTGGAAAAGGAGCAGAGAAATGGGGTTGTAGCAGAACACGAGTGAAAGCAGATTTGATGATTGTGTGTGTAGAATGGTTGGCAGTATAGGTTGCTGGAATGTATGTTAGCATATGTAAGCACTAGCATTGCAGCAGAACCCTTTTCTTCCACTTTTGTTAGTCGTAATTGTATATTTCCCCTGAAAGCCTAGAATGTTGTGAATCCTGATTACATTTTAGAATCCCATGGAGAGCTTTCGAAAAAATTCTGATTCCTGGAGTCCACCCGCAGCATTGACTGGTCTGCATGCCAACATTAAAACAAGCAAACAAACAAATAAACAAACAAACCCTCTCCAAGTCATTGGGAACCACTAGGTTAGATATTGTAACATTTTATATAGGGAGTGACTGGAAAATCGGGCAATCCTGAATGATGGTGGTATCAGTACTGTAAGAAACAGGACTATCATATTTCAGGAAGATAATATTTTGCTACTGCAGGTTGAGTTCTCAAGTAAGCAGATGTTGAGACAGGTTGGTGTGTAGGATGTTTACTGTGAAAGAAAGGAAAGAATGCAGGTCTGAACTGAGTGAGAAGTCGAGCTGCAGAGCAGCTCTCCAGTGACCCCTGCAGATCTCATGGGGAGACCCAGAGCTAAAATGCTGTCAGCTATGTCGAGTGTTGGATTGAATATCCAAGCTTGCATGGCTCAATCTCTGGATGAGGATCTCCCCAGGAAGGGTATGGTGGTAGGCAAGGCAACTCTCTGAAGTGGAAGCTGACACTGAAGGAGATGACAGTTGAAAACTGCCTGCCTACAGTGAGCCCAGCAACTTGGGCCAAAAGTCTCTGTAGGAGGGGCCCTTTGGGGAGAATCCCAGTGTCCACTATATTTGTTAATGTTGCAGGTTCATGTACCTGGTTCTGGTCTGTGAGACAGGCTAGCAGGACAACATGAACTTCCTTCTTGAGTTCCAGGCAACTTCTCCAGAGCTAGAGTTGTGTTTTTTTGTTTGTTTGTTTTTTTCTTTTCTTTCTTTCTTTTTTTTTTTTTTTTGAGAAACCTGTTTATAACAGTTCCTGAATCAGTGTTATTATTTTTTAAAATTTCTGTTATGCACATATACAAACATATTTGTTCACAAACCTGATCAAAGTTCATCTACAATAGCAGCTGAAGAAATATTAGCACCACTTCCTGCACCATGTTCTCTGATAACAAAGAAATACTGAAATTGTGGGAAGTTTTATACAGTTTTTTTCTTACTGTCAATTTACATTTTAAATGTGTTACAATTTAAAATTATAAGGACAATCAGGAAGATGGACCAGTGGGCAAAAATAGAATGTTTGAAATCAGTGACAATGTTCATGGTCATGAGGAAAGTTTAGAACAACCTGAGATCTAGGGGGCCTGTTTGGTCCCTGAGACCCTGTGCCCTGGGAATGGCAGCAAAGAAGGTGAGAGCACTGCTCCAACCATAGTGAAAAAGTGCATGGGGAAACCAAATGAAAAGAGACAAGATTTCCCCTTGTGGCTCAATGGGGTTAGGATCTGACTTTGTCTCTGTGAGGATGTGGGTTTGATCCCGGGCTTTGCTCAGTGAGTTAAAGATCCGGTGTTGCCACAAGCTGTGATGTAGTTCCCAGATTTGGCTCAGATCCTGTGTTGCTGTGGCTGTGGTACAGCCTGTAGCCACAGCTCTGATTTGACCCCTAGCTTGGGAACTTCCATATGCCAAAGGTGTGGCCATTAAAAAAGGAAAAAGAAAAGAGACAGTAAGGGAGAAAGACATATTTAGATGTTTCTTTAAAATATGAAGCTTGTCACTGAAGAGATGCAAATGAGTCTAACACACAGTATTTCTTGTAGCCATTACCATTGCAATGATTATTTTTCAAATACATATTTTAAGAGAAAATCACAAGAAATCTTTCAGCTAAATAGAGGCAACATAGCTAGAAGTTATATAATGAAAAGCATAATCCCCAAGCAAAAGGCTTGCTTGAAGTTCCCTGCCTCATTGCTATGAAGATTGGAAAGTCTTCCTAATAAAGCAGATGCCATTATAGGAAGGAGGAGAGAAAAATGCTTAATAGGGAAGTATACCTTGAATTGTCTCAATAATTACTCTAAAGAGTCTGAAGCAAGAATATGTGAATTAGCTTTAACTGGGAAATTTAATTAAATGGACATTGTCCTGCCCCTATCAGTGTGATGGACTATAAGGTGATTTAATTCATTTATAAAAATTAAGAATACTACTTTATTTTACTTTTCTGTGTGTAATATTACTTTTTCAAGTGACAAATATATTAGTTATTTTATCAAAAAGAGTAATTATCCAAGTGAATTTAAATATTTAGCTTGTATTTTGTTTATAATGAAAATTACAATATTTATAATAAAGATCATCCACCATCTTTATACACTGGAAAAGTAATTTAACAAGCCTTTCCTTTGAAACTAAAAAAACATTGTATCATTGAACACATGACACCAAAGATTCAACTTCTCAGCATACTGGTATGCTTATAAAATTATTCACCAACAAGTACCTAAAATTATTTTTCACCCACCACAATTTTGGCAATATCTGGCAATGATTATTCTGACACAGCTCATAAAGTAATAATTAAAAAATAAAACGATTGCCATTTGTATCTACATAATTATGTGAATCCCAATTCTCAAAATATTATGACACTCATTCCCAGAAGAGAAATTGATTGGGTGTCAAATCTGAAGTGTGTAGTAGCAGCAGCAGCAGTAGTAGCAGCAACAGCAGCAGCAGCAATCTTTAATTCAGCTGGATTTTATTTTATTTTATTTATTTATTTATTTTGCTTTTTAGGGCGGCACCCTGCCATATGGAGGTTCCCAGGCTAGGGGTCAAATCAGAGCTGTAGCTTCTGGCCTATGCAATAGCCACAGTAATGCAGGATCCAAGCCACACTTGTGACCTACACCATAGCTCATGGCAACACCAGATCCTTAACCCACTGAGCAAGGCCAGGGATCAAACCTGCGGCCTCATGGATGCTAGTCAGAGTTGTTAACCACTGAGCCACGACGGGAACTCCTCATTCAGCTAGATTTTATTAGTAGACGAATTATTAGTAGTTAATTTCTTTCATGATTTCATTAATGCACTGGCTTCTCATCTGTTACAGTGAAGGAGGTAGGAAGCTTTTGTTGTTTAATTGGATGGCAAGACATTTTAAACCTTTATATATTAATAGAAATTTGATGCTGTTACGTAAAGGGTGGCAAAAAATCATATACATTTTAAAGATAACACCACAAATTAATTTTTAACTTGTTTAGTCTTAAGTTAACCCCCCAGAATTCTTAAGAATAGCTCTCTAGCCTCTACTGTTAGTAGTATTTGGTAGAGAAATCTGAGAAATATTGATGTGGACAAATGGGATGCAGAAGAATTAAAGAAAAAATAGATCTTAATTTTTAGAGCAGTTTTAGGTTTGCAGCAAAATTGAGCAGAAGGTACAGAGAGATCCCTTAGATCCCTGCCCCACACATGCATGGCCTCCCCTGTTATTGACACCCCCAACCAGAGTGGTGTATTTGTTATAATTGATGAACCTTCACTGACACAGTATTATCTCCCAGATTCCATAGTTTACACTAAGATTCACTCTTTATGTTGTATATTTTATGGGTTTGGACAAATTTATGGGGTTTTACGTAAGGGAGCAGAGTTGTTTTTAGGATTATTACTTTTTTTGTTTGTTTGTTTTGTTTTGTCTTTTCTAGGGCCACGCCTGTGGCATATGGAGGTTCCCAGGCCAGGAGTCTAATTGGAGCTGTAGCCACTGGCCTACACCACAGCCACAGCAACACGGGATCCAAGCCGCATCTGTGACCTACACCATAGCTCATGGCAACGCCTGATCCTTAACCCACTGATCGAGGCCAGGGATTGAACCCGCAACCTCATGGTTCAAAGTCGGATTCATTAACCATTGAGCCATGACGGGAAGTCCAGATTATTACTTTGATAATCATATAGGTTGTGTTGTAAAACATGGTGGCAACTAAACATATGTGTCTACTTAAATTAAAATTAGTTAAAATTAATAAAGTTAGGGAGTTCCCTTGTGGCTCAGTAGTTAATGAACCCGACTAGTATCCACGAGGACACAGGTTCAATCCCTGGCCTTGTTCAGGGGGTTAAGGATCTGGCGTTGTCATGAGCTGTGGGTGTAGGTCGAGGATGTGGCTCGGATCCTGAGTTGCTGTGGCTGTGGTGTAGGCCGGCAGCCATAGCTCCGATTCGACCCCTAGCCTGGGAACCTCCATATGCTGTGGGTGTGGCCCTTAAAAAGTAAATAAATAAATAAACTCAATAAATGCATAAAGTTTGAGCTACTTGATTACTATAGTCACATTTCATGTCCCTAATAGCTTAATAGCTACCTGCGGCTACTATATTGAAGAGCACAGATAAGGCACATTTCCATGATACAGGAAGTTCTATTTGACAACACTGATACAGAGGATGGACTGGGAGAAGAAATAGCAGGAAAAACAACTATGTATTTACTAATGTAATAAAGTATTGACTCAAAAATGAGGTAAAAATTTGTACTCCACAATACTTTTTTACACATTTTTTAAAACAATCATAGTCTATAAGGAGGAAGAAAGATAAGAAAGTAATTTACTAAAAAAAAAAATGGTGGTTCAGACTGAAGAAAATATTTTGTTATAATCACAGAAGAAATGGGCTTCAAAGTCTTCTTGTCTAACCCTCCATTTGACCGAATCCACTTTAACTGGCCATTCAGTTTATGGCTGAACATCCCCAGTAGCAGTGAGCACATGGTCTCCTGGGATATGACATTTCACCTTGGAAGACTGCCCAGGTGGAATCTGTCCTGAAGTGACTGAGGCAGCTTCTAGAAAGCTCAAGGCAACTGGTTGTGTGTGCTGATCACCAGTGAGTGAAGGAACTGAGCCAAAGTCAGAATGACTACTAAATCTTGGACGGAGCTCCATCTCTGAAAACAAAGGCGATCTCTTTTCCTATTTTCATCCTCAACTTTAAGCAGGAAAAGAAAAGAAAAGAAAAAGCCGAAAAACTCCAAAACCCTCTATAAAGAGTCACAGAATAAAATTATATGGGTTAATGTGCTTTGAGAAATTTGAAGTGCTGTACATGTATAAGTTTTTATTATTACAAAGCCCTGGGGAACTGTGGCAACATAATTAAGTCCAAGAAGGCTGATATTATAGTAGGGGAATCCCTTAGGGAGCTGAGGTATTGTTTTAGCAGGTCTACTTATAGCAGAAACTTGTGAAACAGTAAGATGTATAAAATTCTATAAGGTTATCAGAAAATGCATAAGTAAAGATGAATATATTCCTTGTCCAGGAGCTCAGGAAGAGGCATCCTCTTAAATATATTTTTATTATTGGCTCAGGTAAGAACTTGAAAACTCAAGACTATAAAGTAGTGCAAAAAGCCTTAAGACAAGTAGACTTGGAGAACTGAAACTGCTATAAAACAAAATTATACTTTCTTTTAATAGCTGAACTCTCCCTTTGTTATTTTATTTTATTTTATTTTTCCTTTTTAGGCCCTCACCCAAGGCATACAGAAGTTCCCAGGCTAGGGATGGAATTGGAGCCACAGCTGCAACGAAGCCAGTTCCCAGCAGCCTCTGTGATCTACACAGTATTAGCTTGCAGCAACACTGGATCCTTAACCCAATGAGCAAGGCCAAGGATCGAACCCACATCCTCATGGATACTAGTTGGGTTCTTGAGCCACTGAGTCACAACAGGAACTCCCCTTTGTTGATTTTTTAAAATGGATTTTTCTCTTTATTAATTTCTTTCTTTCTTTTTTTTTTTTTGTCTTTTCTAGGGCCATACCTGCAGCATGTGGAGGTTCCCAGGCTAGGGGTCTATTCGGATCTGTAGCTGCAGGTCTATGCCACAGCCATAGCAAAGTGGGATCCAAGCCGTACCTGTGACCTACACCACACTTTATGGCAACGCCGGATCCTTAACCCACTGAGAGAGGCCATGGATCGAACCCGCAACCTTGTAGTTCCTAATTAACCACTGAGCCACGGGGGGAGCTCCTTCTCTTTATTAATTTCAACAGAATTTTTGTGCACTTGGAAATAGTATATATGTGAGATGCACAAAATGTTACGTGCATTTATGGTTTCAGATTTCTTATGGAACTGTATAACTTCTCCCCACCCCCACCAAGGATCTTTTGGACATAGGCTGAGGGCCCACCTTCTGCACTAAGTCTGTCCCTTTCTGGTCTACATTTAATGGGCCTTCACTTTGGCTTCATCATTGTCATTTTTCTAAAGACCTATGAATCTTGACATGAAGCATTGATCAGGCACACTCTTCTCCTTTTGGTTCCTAAGACTGAAGAATGTCTACCAACTAGTCATCAAACATAGCTTAATAATTTAAAAAAATCTTTTTAGTTGAGATATAATTGCCATAGAACAAGTATTAGTTTTAGATGTACTAAAGCTTTTTTAGAATGACTTTACAGAAATAGAATGAGAAAGTAAAATGTCCTGATATTTCCCAAGAAAAACCCACCAGTTTTAACATCAGGTCAGTTTCCATAAAGGGAAAAGTCCGGCAATCTCATTTTCCAGAAGTAAAAACAATGACTATGCTGACACAATTTGGATTTTAATGAAACAAACAATGGCTGAGGTGCTCAACTGTTTTACCACATAAGGAAAGTTAGAAACAATATCCATAAATACTGTACTTTGCTGTATTTCAGTTGAGATAGAAAGAAGAAAGTAGTGCCGGTTTTCAAATTGGGACTAACAATATGAAAAAATTGTATATGAAATAAATGCACATTGTTAGAATTTGGGCTAAGCAATTTTCCTTCGTAATTGAATCTGTCCTCATTTATGAAACAACTATCCCGTGAATAGTATCACTTGGGTCCAGGGGGAGATTAAAAAGCAGTAGAATAAGAGGTAATTTCTTCCAAATGCTTAAAATCTTTCTCTTACAAAATTGGGACTGGCCTTCCAAAGAAAACTGCCCTGCTTCTCACCTGACAGGCTTCTGCCTGTCTAGTCTTCGACAGTCACTTTTTCTGGCCTCAGCTTTATTTTCTGTATAATTCAGGAACTTGATTAGGTGAGCTGTGAAGTACCGTTATGGCTTTAGTTCTATTTCATAGCAATGATTGTTTAATCTTTTAATAAGTCATTTGTTTACATATTTTAACACACTTTATTTTCACAAAATTCTGTAAGGCGTTATTTATTGTTCCACCATTTTGTAGCCCTGATGTTGAGAGAGATAAAGTAGCAAATTCAATGTCACAGATCTTGCAGAAAGCAAAGCCAGGGTTTGATTCCATGCCTAGAACACCATGGATTGTGTGCTTTGCAGTGTTAAACACTTGTATGGCATAACCTATGATTAACCAAAATAAATTTCTCAACCTGTTGAGGCAGAATAATAACTCAGGTAGTCAGTGTAGGAGCATGGGCTTTGATGCATTCTTTGATATGGCTATTGATTAATATTTGTGGCTTCAGGGCTCCAGGGAGTAACATCCCTTCAGGCTTTGTTAACTATAGAGAGGGTACCTACCCACAGATGGATGTTAATCCCTAACATCCTGTGACTCAGTTAATGGGAAGAAAAGGCCAAAGAAATCATGAGACTTATGGGACATTTCCACCCCTAAAACCCCTATTGGACAAGGACTAATATAGGTTAATTGGGTAAGGCCAATGGGAGAAAACCAGCTCTTTCTGGAGCCCATATTGGTACCCCCCCATTTTTAAGGGATAAAAACCCCTATAAGACAATAGAAAGGGAGGCTCTTCTCCCCCCCTCCCAGCAGTCCTGGGAGCTCTTTGCTTTCTTATAATAAAGACTTTGCTTGCTTGCTGCCTGCATGTTCTTGAAGTTCATTCTTCAGCCGCGTGAACAAGAACCTGGATTCTGGTAACATCCTTCTGGTATCACTGTTAGCTACCAGGGGACCACAGCAGGAGAAAGTAGCCCTCAAACACTGTTTTTGTGTCTTTTGTGTCATAAAGGGCCAAAAGAAGGTGAAATAAAGGAAATTCTCTGGTTCAAGTGGTTAGCAGTGGTGATGTGACTATCTCAGTCTAGCTTACCTAAAAATCATTCATTTTGCTTGACATTCAATTAACTTTTATCAAAAACATTTTACTTTGAGATAATTGTAGATTCACATGTGGTTGTAAGGGAGAAATCCTATATACCCTTTCCCCAATATTTTCGCCATAGTAATTCCTGCTTTACTATCAGAGAAGAAATTTTCTTCTACCTTTCGGGGTTCTTATGGCTGGTTTAAGAATTAAATTGACATGAGACAGATTAATAAAAGAAAAATCAAACAGAAGTTTAATAACATGAATATGTGAATGAGACCCTGGAAAACTAATTCACCAAAATGGTCAAAATCTTCATCTTAAATACCATCCTTTGCTGAAAACAAAAGAGGATATTGAAGGTGGGGAGAGTCAGTTATGGGAGGTTACCAGAAAAAGCACAGTAAACAAAGGGAAGGTTGTTATGTAGATTTAAGTCTATGCCTTCTCCATTGATAACAGTTGCTATAGATTTGGTTATCCTCTTCTTTCTGATACATTCAGGGAGATATGCTTAAAAATGGAGATTTCCCTTACAAATGTAAATATTTCCTACAGAGGGGTAATTCCTCTTTGGTTTTCAGAGGTTTCCCAAGTCTACTGTTTCTTAGGAAATAACAAGCCTAAAATAATTAATATTGGAGTTCTCCTGTGGCAGAGTGGGTTAAGGATCTAGTATTGCCATTGTAGCAGCTTTGGTAGGGGTTCATCCCTGGCCCAGGATCCATACCATAGATGTGGCCAAAAAAAATTAATATGCCAAAGAAACATAGTTTGGGGTGACAAATTCTGTTCCCCTGAACTGTAGTATAAAATCACAAATAGGAATTTGACATAGGTGCAATCCATCAATTCAGATTTCAGCACTATTACACACACTTATTTGTGTGCATGTATTTTGTCCTGTGCAACTTTATCCCATGGGTACATTCATGTGACCGCAACTGCAGTCAATATACAGAACTGTTGTCTCACCAGGATCCTTTGTGCTACCTGTTTGTTTGTTTGTTTTTGTCTTTTTAGGGCCATACTCTCAGCATATAGGCATATGGAGGTTCCCAGGCTAGGGGTCGAATGGGAGCTGTAGCTGCTGGCCTACATAACAGCCACAGCAATGCCAGATCCAAGCTGCATCTGAAACCTACACCAGAGCTTATTGCAACACTGGACCCTTAACCCACTGAGCAAGGCCACGGATGGAATCTGCATCCTCATGGATACTAGTCAGGTTCATTTCTGTTGAGCCGCAATGGGAACTCCATGTGCTAATTTTTTTTAGCCAAAACCACTTATCTCCAAACTCAGACAACCACAAATCTGTTCTCCATCTCTATCATTTTGTTATGTCAAGAATGTTATACAAGTGGAGTCATACAATATATAATCTTTTGAGATAGACTTTTTTTTAACTTCACATAATTTTCTTGAGATCATCTAAGTTTACTGTATCAACTTCTTTTCATTGCTGACTAGTGTTCCATTTTATGATGGACCACAATTTTTTAACCACTCATCTATAGAAAGACATTTGGGTTGTTTCCATCTTTTGACTATTATAAAGCTGCTATGAACATTCATCTACCAGTTTTTGTGTGAAAATAAATTTTCATTTTTTTTGGTGATAAATGCCCAAGAGAGCAATTGCTGGGTTGTGTGATAAGCATGTTTACATTTGTAAGAAACTGCCATGTTCTTTTTCACAGTAACTGTACTATTTTTCATTCCCACCAGGAACTCATGAGTGATTTGGTTTCTCAGCATGCTTACAGAATAGAGTGCCTTGCCTGAGGTAGAGCCTCTACTCTCCAAAGGGGTTTGGGTGGAGATGGGAGCCCTGACCTACAGGCTTTAAGTACCTTCCTTGAGCATCTGTAACATGGATCTGGGGGTAAATATGAGAAATGCTGCTGACCTGTCCTTCCTGGGGAGATCCACAGCCCTTGGGTTTGAGCTGGAAAGGGAGAAATAACTGTTCTTGGCTGTGCCCACCTAGCATGGAAATTCTGACATGCTGAGTTGGAACAGAGGACCAGGGAGAGGGATATAGTTCATGTGATAGACTTGCTGTTCTTACTGAGATTTAATAGATTTTCTTGAATAAATTTTTCTTCCAGAGACTTTTTTGGGGAGTAACTTTACCAGCTGTGATCGTGTTTTGGGGGGATAGGACTGCAGAGTCCCTCAAGTCATGATTCTGGGAGTGGCATGTAGTATTTTGAGTTATTGAGGTTCTCTATATATTCTATATACAAGTTCTTTGTCAGATATGTGGTTTGCAAATCCTCTGCTGCTTCCCTTTTCATATTCTGCATAAGTTCTTCTGCCAAGCAAATATTTTAAATTTTGATGGGGCTCAATTTATCACATTTTTCCTTTTTACAGATTGTGTTTTTAAGTGTCAAATCTAGTTCTTGGTCATGAAGATCTTCTATGTTTTTGTCTAAAAGTTTTATAATTTTTCATTTTTACATTTAAGTCTAGGATCCTTTTAAGTTTTTCCCTTTCTTCCTTCCTTCCTTCTCTCTTTTTTTAATTTTTATGGTCACACCTGTGGCATATGGAAGTTCCTGGGCCAGGGACTGAATCTGAGCAACAACTGTAACCTACTCCACAGCTGCCCCAACACCACATGCTTTAACCCACTGCATTGGGCCTGGGATCAAACCTGCACCTCTGCAGTGACTCCAGCTGCTGCAATTGGATTCTTAATCTACTTTACCACAATGGGAACCCTTTAAGTTGTTCCCTGTATAAGATGTAAGGATTAGGGTGATGTTCTTTTTGTTTTTTTTGTTGGCCGTGTTGGTCTAATATCTCCAGTATCATTAATTGAAAATGATTTTTTCCTCTATCAAATTGCTTTGCACATTTGACAAAAAATCGATCAGACTTATTTGTGTGGGTCAATTTCTCCATTCTCTGTTCTGTTCCCATGATTTTTGCATCTGTCCCTCTACCAACACCACACTGACTGATTTCCATAACTATATACAACATAGGGTGGAATGATTCCTGGATTTTACTCTTCTTTTGCAAAATTATTTCAGCTATTCTAATTTCTACAACTTTCTCTATAAATTTTAGACTAGACTTGTCCATATCTACAAAAACTCTGTTGGGGGATTTTAGGAAATAACAACTATAGATCAATTTGGGGGGAATTGACTTTCACTATGTCAATCACTTTTGAGCTAATGGAAAATTTAATTCATTTTGTTGTTTTTACAAGTGTATGTAAAGAATTGAGGAAGCTTTCTTGTAATTATAATAAAAATGCATTGGTATCAATTTCTTCATCGTTAGATTTTTTTTTGAACTCTTTTTTTCTCCTGAACT
Organism: Phacochoerus africanus; assembly: GCF_016906955.1. Lineage (NCBI taxonomy): Eukaryota > Metazoa > Chordata > Mammalia > Artiodactyla > Suidae > Phacochoerus > Phacochoerus africanus. The sequence continues at coordinate 165,022,224 of NC_062546.1, read as the reverse complement.
CTTTGATTTAATGTTCTATATTAACATTTACAAGCACAGCTTTTGTTGCTGTATAGACATAGGTGTGGATATTACAGAAACTATGACTCTACCTCTAGACAAACTACAAATATGTTTGTGGTGTTGGGTAAAAGCAGATCACTTAGCCAAATGACTCATGGATCATGGCACTCCAGAGAGGACTGGGAGCACATTAAACCCTTCCAAGCTCCTCAGGATGAGAAAACATGTTGCCAAAAAAAGGATTTTTACTATATTCTCTTTTAAGTAGGATTGAACTTGTAAAGTGCTTTTCTCAATGTTGCTTTTCCATTTTGTTTCACTGGGTATTGTTTCAGCCAATTCTATTAGGTGAATGATCCCACACAGAGAGAAGGGAAAACTCTGCCTGGCACTATTATTGCCCCCAGCTGAAAGATGGTATGCATGACGACTTTTTTTTTTGTGGCTACATTTGGGGGGACAGGAACTGTGGAGAGTTATGCATGCAGTTGGTGTTAGAGTCATTGATTTTTCTCACTTAAGAATAAAACAAATCTCCAAATTGATCTTAATTTTTTGCAGCATAGTTTTTTTTTTAAATTACATTATGTTCTATTAAAAACTTTTTCAACAGTTGGTAGAAATAGAAATCTGATTCACAAGGTTTTTCTTTTTTGAACAACCTATTGGCAGTTATTTCTGCTTGAGATTAGAAGAAAATGTGCAGATGATTCAAACACAGGCAGTAGGTATCTTGCTTTGAACTAGACCCAAGAAACTTGCTAACTATATATTTCTATTGCTTCTAGTTTTTGCTTCTTTATTGAAGGTGAATGAATGTGAAAGAATGTGAAAGGCTTTATTCTTGTGTCTTCAAATCACCCTCTATCTAATGTCCTGATATTTGCTCCTCTTTTGTAAATTCTCTGCAGTTATTTGTTCGTGTACTTTTGGTGGCATATGATAGAAAATTCCATGCAGCGCATTGACCTGAGTAACTGAAAGATCAACATGTAGATATGATTGGATTTAAAGGACATAACAATATTGTCTGGTCTCGGTTTCTTTCCATCCTTTGTCTCCTTTTTCAGTTGTGTTGGCTCACTTTTCAGGAAGATTTCCCTCTGTGGCTGATTATGGATCAAAGCTGATAGTCTTGAATTTTCCTCCTGTTTACTCCTGTAACTAGGACTTCAGAGTGCTGTAATAGATCTAATTGGGTCATGTGTCTGTTCATGAAACAGTTACTGTGGACAGGGCTAGTTTATGCTGCAGTTTACTAGGCTTGGGTCAGAGGCTCACTTCTGTAGCCAAGAAGGATATCCATTCCATCCAAAGGATCTGGATTCAGGATAAGGAGAGAGTAAATGATTCAAAGGTATATGTCTGGGGAGGAATGTAGGGTTACCTGGCAGGCAAAAGTCAATTATTACCCACTATACTAGGTTCTACATTAAAGAAACAACTGGCTATACCATGAACAATTGTATGCCAACAGATATGACAACGTAGAAGAAATGGACAACTTTCTAGAGACTTACAGCAGCCAAAACTGAATCAAGAAGAAATAGATCAACTGAATAGTCCAACCGTTAGAAATGAAATTGAATATGTCATAGAAACACTCCCTACATATAAAAGTCCAGGACCAGATGGCTTCACAGGCAAATTCTATCAAACATACAAAGAGGAATTTATATCCATACTCCTTAAGCTTTTTCAAAAGGCTGAAGAAGGAACACTCCCAAAGACATTCTATGACACCACCATCACCCTCATACCAAAACCAAAGATACCATGAAAAAAGAAAACTATAGGCCAATATCTCTGATGAATGTAGAAGCAAAAATTCTCAACAAAATTTTAGCCAACCAAATCCAACAACATATGAAAAAGATCATACACCAAGTGTGATTCATCCCAGGTTCACAAGGATGGTTCAACATATGCAAATCAATCAACGTCATACACCACATTAACAAAAGAAAAGTCAAAAACCACATGATCATCTCAATAGATGCAGAGAAAGCATTTGACAAAGTCCAACATCTGTTCATGATAAAAATCTCTTACCAAAGTGGGTACAGAGGGAACATACCTTAACATAATCAAAGCCATTTATGGCAAACCCACAGCAAATATAATACTCAATGGAGAAAAGCTGAAAGCCCACTAAAAATGGAACAAGACAAAATGTCCACTCTTACCAGAGCTATTCAATGTAGTACTGGAAGTCCTAGCCACAGCAGTCAGACAAACAGAAGAAATAAAAGGTATCCAAATTGGAAGAGAAGAGGTAAAATTGTCACTGTATGCAGATGACATGATACTGTATATAGAAAACCCTAAGGACTCAACCCAAAAATTACTCGAACTGATCAACAAATTCAGCAAAGTAGCAGGATGTAAGATTAACATTCAGAAATCAGTCTCATTTCTGTACAGCAACAACGAAATATTAGAAAAGGAATACAAAAATACAATACCTTTTAAAGTTGCACCCCCAAAAATTAAATACCTGGGAATATATCTGATCAAGGAAGTGAGAGACTTATATGCTGAGAACTATAAAACATTATAATCAAGGAAATTAAAGAGGATTCAAAGAAATGGAAAGATATTCCATGGTCCTGGGCTGGAAAAATTAATACTATAAAAATGGCCATACTACCCAAAGCAATCTACAGATTCAAGGCAATCCCTATCGAATTACACATGACATTTTTCACAGAACTAAAACAAACAATCCAAAAATTTAAATGGAACCACCAAAGATCCAGAATTGCCCAAGCAATTCTGAGGAACAAAAACCAAGCAGGAGGCATCACTCTCCCAGACTTCAGGCAATATTACAAAGCCACAGTCTTATAGTACCAAAACAGACATATAGACCAGAATAGAGAACCCAGAATAGAGAACCCAGAAATAAACCCAGACACCTATGGTTAATTAATCTTCGACAAAGGAAGCAAGAATATAAAATGGGGAAAAGAGAGTCTTTTCAGCAAGTGGTGTTGGGAAAACTGGACAGCCACATGCAAATTAATGAAGCTGGAACACACCCTCACACCATGCACAAAAATAAACTCAGAATGGCTTAAAGACTTAAAACGTAAGACAAGATAGCATCAAACTCCTAGAAGAGAACATAGGCTAAACATTCTCTGATATCAACCTTACAAATGTTTTCTCAGGTCAGTCTCCCAAAGCAATAGAAATGAAAGCAAAAATAAACCAATAGGACCTAATCAAACTGACAAGCTTTTGCACAGCAAAGGAAACCATAAAATAAATAAATAAATAAATAAATAAATAAAGCAAAGGAAGCCATAAAAAAAATAAATAAAACTTACAGAATGGGAGAAAATACTTTCAAATGATGCAACTGACAAAGGCTTAATCTCTAAAATATACAAACAACTTACACAATTCAACTGCAAAAAAGCCAACAACCCAATGGAAAAAGGGGCAAAAGACCTGAATAGACATTTCTCCAAAGAAGATATACAGATAGCCAACAAGCACATGAAAAAATGCTCCACATCACTGATTATTAGAGAAATGCAAATCAAAACTGCTATGTGATACCACCTCCACTGAGCATCCTTGAGGATGAGGGTTTGATCCCTGGCCTCATTCAGCAGGTTAAGGGTCTGGCCTTGCCATGAGCTGTGGTGTAGGTCACAAGTGCAGCTTGGATCCTGTGTTGCTGAAGCTGTGGTGCAGGCTCATGATTCGACCTCCTAGCCTGGGAACTTCCATATGTCACAGCTACAGCCCTAAGATGCAAAAATAAGGAAAGAAAAAAGAAAAAAAAAAGAGGTGGAAGCAAAGCAAGGTAATTATTTGATTGGCTGGAGCTTAAGCAGTTACTTATTTTAGAAAGTAAAATATGGCTGTTTGTAATTGGCTGTCCTTAGGTTTTTGATTTCTTTTTTTTTTTTGTCTTTTTGTTGTTGTTGTTGTTGCTATTTCTTGTTTCTTGGGCCGCTCCCGCGGCATATGGAGGTTCCCAGGCTAGGGGTCCAATCGGAGCCATAGCCCCCGGTCTACGCCAGAGCCACAGCAACGTGGGATCCGAGCTGCGTCTGCAACCTACACCACAGCTCACGGCAATGCCAGATCGTTAACCCACTGAGCAAGGGCAGGGATCGAACCTGCCACCTCATGGTTCCTAGTCGGATTCGTTAACCACTGCGCCACGACGGGAACTCCGGTTTTTGATTTCTTAATCTTGAGGCATTACAGGCTAGGTTTTGCATAGCAAGGCATTAAAGCCACTTCCTTTTAAAATTCATTTAACACTATTAAAACACCACCATGCACGGTGAAAAGTTGCTGTGGTAAACTACATTACACTGTGAGTTGTGTAAGCTGGCCTGGGACATAACTACCACTTCTAAGTTTGTTTCTTGGGGACATTATTTCCACATTTGAATCAACTGACTAAATGATTTGTATATTAAAAGTTAAATTGTAAGTTGGGAGACTGGCTCTTTCCCCCATCCCAGAGTTGGGAACATGTTCCTACAGAAAACCAATATTACATTAGGGTTTAATAACACTTAGTGAACAACATGGACATTTAAAAAAAAAGTTAATTAAGAATTTTGTTTTAGAAAGTTGTAAGAATGATTTAAAAACTCAGGTGAAATCATATTGATGTCTGAAATTCCTCTCTCCTCAATCAAATAAAATATTTCAAGAAAAGTAAGACTAAGGAGCAAAATTCTTACACCCACCTTATAATTAAGTATAAATGCTTTTGTTAATCTCTTTTGTGCTACCTCTGCTCCTCTGCTGCCCTGAACTACTATGGGCAAGTGGATTATACTTGTTCACAATTGAACATTCTATAGGGAATATATATGAAGGTGCGTGTAAGTTCTCCAGTGTTCAATAAATTTTAGCAATTCTGTTAGGTTCTCAGGTGTTAAGATGTTAAGTTAGTGTCAGTTATGTTTTTGCAGTACTATACATGTAATAATAAAGATAATGAGTAGTAGTTATATGTGATTTGTTCGGAGCAACATTTTAGTGATAATTATTTTTTTATACTTATTAAATTACAGATGGAATGCCTTTGTTATCATTGTTGTTTGGACAAAATCTTTCAAAATGTTTATGAGCCTGTAATGCAGAATTGAATAAAAACTGCTGAATTGTCTTCATTCCATAAGGCTTATCAGGGTGATGTGGGAAAAAAATCCGGTGGAACATAATATGCTTTTAATTAAATCTTGTAAGATACTTAGCCCTATCATTTTTATTTAGATAATACTAAACAGATTTGATCAGTACCTTCCTAACTATAAAAGATACAGCTGACTGCTGAATTTCCTAGGGATATCCTGTTTGCTTTTCTAAAACCAGTGAAGGGGACTTCAAAATCTAAATCCATCTTTTAAAATACAAACAATTTTGAGTAAAACTGGAACTGAGTGAAATGTTTATTCACTTGATTATTTGTAAGGAGAAATGACTGGTGAAGGGAAAATAAGTGAACAGAATTCTAACCTTTCAGCCAGGAGGGCAAAATGTGTCTAAAAGTACATTAATTACCCTTTCCTTTCCACCACCCCTTTTTTTCTATCAAGAAATAATAACTCTTAATTATAGAATTTCATTAAGTAAGAAATAAATACTCCATGAAGGTGGGCCAAAGTATCCTAAAGTTAGAGGAAAAATAATTGATATCAAGTCTAAAAGCCTCTGACACTGAGAGAGGACAGAAATACCGCTTCCGCACACAAGTAACTCCTTAATTTCCCAGAGGAACATTTATAGGGGAAGAAGAATTGTTTGATCTGTTCAGGAAATCTATCATTTCTGCTTTTTGTAAGAACTAGAGCGAAGCACGTATCAGCTGATTGATCAGATAGGGAGGTCATCTGGGTACCACACCAACCTAATTAAAATCATTGGCTCCACAGCATGTGTCTCTGTAATGGGGAGGGAGATAACAGTCCCATTCCAGGGGTAAACCCAGTTCAAACAAAGATCACTTTTACTTGACCTTTCCAGTTGTTTTATTATTCTGGAAGCACTGGCAGCATGTTTCTTTTTTTGCTTATTTTTACTTGCATAGCATTTGACTAAAATTTTGATAGCTTTCTTGAGAAATAGAGCCAAACATTCCAGACTTTTACAATTTATTTCATCATGAGAAAGGCAATCTTGTTTTAAGATGAGACTTGGTTTTGCCATTTCTTCCTGAGATGCTTAGAAGGAGATAAAGTTAACTACATGGGCTGGGTGTTTGTGTGGTCATTTTCCATCTTCAATTGCGGTTTTTTGTTTTTCATCTTTTGTCTTTTTAGGGCCACACCCATGGCATATGGAGGTTCCCAGGCTAGGGGTCTAATTGTAGCTGTAGCTGCCAGCCTATACCACAGCCACAGCAACTTGGGATCGGAGCCGGGTCTGTAACCTACACTACAGCTCACAGCAATGCTGGATCCTTAACCCACTGAACAAGGCCAGGGATCGAACCTGTGTCCTCATGGATGTTAGATTTGTTTCTGCTGAGCCAGGACTGGAACTCCTCAAATGTGGTTTTTAAAGAGCTGATGCTAGAAATCTTTTTGGTACCTTTAATTCCTCCAGTCTCTTTTCCTAGTACTATTAAATACATTTTTTTGTTTTGTATTTTTAGTGGAATTCATCCTGTATCTGGGTGATGTTGTAGTATACCTTGGAATCTATTCTGGATACATGCACAGGCAGGAAGTCAAGGCTAAGGCTTCAGTGAAAGTAATACTATAGCTTTAGGATAGAAAGATTTTAGATTACATAAACCTAATTGTTTCAGGAAAATTTTTGAGCTTAGAAACATGTAGTTGCTTTTATTCTAAAGAGGACTGTTACTTACCAATTGTGTGAAATTAGATAAATTACTTGAAGTCTCTTAGCCTCAGCTAAAATTATAGGAAAAATTGTATAGTTTTCTTATAAAGATTGAAGAGTTGATGTACATAAAATATTTAGCGTTGTCTCTGGCACATAGTATATATTTTACTTTTTAAATTTTATTATTATTATTTTTTTGTCTTTTTGCCTTTTTCTAGGGCCACTTCCACGGCATGTGGAGGTTTCCAGGTTAGGGGTCTAACTGGAGCTGTAGCTGCCAGCCTACGCCACAGCCACAGCAACACGGGATCTGAGCTGAGTCTGCAACCTATACCACTGCTTGGCAACGCCAGATCCTTAACCCACTGAGTGAGGCCATGGATCGAACCTGCAACCTCATGGGTCCTAGTTGGATTCGTTAACCACTGAGCCATGACAGGAACTCTCATAGTATGTATTTTAAAAATTACATGTTTTTCAAAAAGACAACTTAGAGAATGGGAGAAAATAGTTTCAAACGATGCAACGGACTAGGGCTTAATCTCTAGAATATATAAGCAACTTACACAACTCAACAGCAAAAAAGCCAATCAACCAATGGAAAAATGGGCAAAAGACCTGAATAGACATTTTTCCAAGGAAGATGTACAGATGACCAACAAGCACAGGAAAAAATGCTCAACATCTCTGATTATTAGAGAAATGCAAATCAAAACTACCATGAGATACCACCTCACACCAGTCAGAATGGCCATCATTAATAAGTCCACAAATAACAAGTGCTGGAGAGGGTGTGGAGAAAAGGGAACCCTCCTGCACTGTTGGTGGGAATGTAAGTTGGTACAGTTTGGAGAACAGTTTGGAGACACCTTAGAAATCTATACATAGAACTTCCATATGACCCCGCAATCCCAGTCTTGGGCACATATCTGGACAAAAGTTTCCTTGAAAAAGACACATGCACCTGCATGTTCATTGCAGCACTATTCACAATAGCCAAGACATAGAAACAACCCAAATGTCCATTGACGGATGATTGGCGTAGGAAGATGTGGTATATATACACAATGGAATACTATTCAGCCATAAAAAAGAACAATACAATGCCATTTGCAGCAACATGGATGGAACTAGAGACTCTCATGCTGAGTGAAATAAGTCAGAAAGACAAAGACAAACACCATATGATATCACTTATAACTGGAATCTAATATACAGCACAAAGGAACCTTTCCACAGAAAAGAAAATCATGGATTTGGAGAATAGACTTGTGGCCGCCTGGGAGAAGAGGGAGGGAGTAGGAGGGATTGGGAGCTTGGGGTTATTGGATACAACTTGGAATGGATTTACAAGGAGATCCTGCTGAGTAGCATTGAGAACTATGTCTAGATACTCATATTGCAACAGAACAAAGGGTGGGAAAAAAAATGTATACATGTAAGTGTAACTTGGTCCCCAAGCTGTACAGCAGAAAAAAAAAATAAATTAAAAAAAATTACATGTTTTTAGCAATGAGACAATTTGGAGTATACAACCTTCATAAAATTCTGTTTACAATATAGTAATAAAGGGTAAATAATATTGCATTCAGGTTTTGTTGACTTGTGGAAATAAGTAACAATTTTGTTCTTGTTTTTTGTTGTTAATGTGAATGCCAGCAATATTTACATTTTTCCATATTAAATTTCAAGTAATTTGTTGTAGTTTTGCCCCAAATTATCAGCTACTTTTATTTAGGAGAAGTTAAATATAGAACTAAATTATGTGCAAACCCCCTGCTACTATTTTTTAATCCATTGTGCTGTGAGCAAAATCTAATAATAGTTGGATTTCATAACATATTTCTGAACTCCTAGAAGTACACACATAAAGGAAAAAAATCATTAATAGAATTGCAGGCTAAAGTTTTAGTATTATAAAGCTGTAAAGAAATCTTAGTTGTTTGATGAAAATGATCTTCAGATCTTTCACCATTGTCATTGAAATAAGCATATCCTGGTGAAACTATCTTAGATCTTAGACTCATTTTCTTTTGTGTTTCTCTTGGCTTTCTACTGCTACCACTGTTCTGACTTCAGGGTGTTAGAAGTTTGTAATATATACATTATACACAATACATTATATATATAATGTATACATTACAGAACTTCCCTTCTTCATTTTATTGCTGAAATGCGATTAGTACATTCACACTAAATTCCCAGAAGCTTCATCATACTTAAATTTAGGATATAAAAAATGAGAAAGACAGACAGTGTCATGAATCTTGCTGATCAGGCTTACAAATTCTGTGTGCTTTAGAGCCCTTAGCTCACATGAGATATTGGGGAAAAGTCTTATCTCCAATGCTGCAAGTTCTCACTTAGCACATCCCCAATAAATAGGAACTTCTTTGAGTAGGTGCTGTGGTATGCTCAACCAACCTTAGATCATGTAGTACTGCAGTAGGTATTTATTGAAAAAAGACCTGCATATGAGTGGACCTGTGCAGTTCAAACCCATGTTGGTCAAGGTTCAGCTGTACACTTAAGTCCCTTTTGCCCACAATCCTTTTTACCTATGCCCAACTCTGTGTCCAGTATATCTTCTTCCTTGAATGTGTATTTACTTCTTTTTCTCTACTTCTTCACTTTCTCCTCATACTTAAATGTTTGAAATTTTTCTTGTGCCTCACCCACTTCAATAAATCCACTTTTACTAATGCCCTATACTGTTAAATACAAGACACATCTGTGTCTAAGTCAGGAGCAAGGCATTCATTCCTGTAACAGATAAGAGAGTTTGCTGCTGCTGGAGTCTATTGTTAGAAATTGTCCTCAGGTGCAGGAAGCTTATTTACCTTGGTTCACTCCAACCTTCATATCAATCTCTATCTAATCTCTGGTTATATAGGGTACAAATGCTCAGCCTTCTTACCTTAATTGAGAAAACTAGGAAGGACCATCTTCAAGAGATCTCTGAGATACCGTCTGAGGCCACTGCTGTAAATTCATCACAGGCAGGTCTTTCTCTGCCCAATTATGCTTCCCTTAGCACCCACAGTTGTTCCCAAGAGCCTTATCAATAAACATTCTGTATGTAAATATCAAAGTCTCAGAGACTATTTTCCAGGGGATGGGGGGGAATCAATTCAGTTGATACTAGAAGTGGATTAGTCATAGGAAGCAGATGGGACTTTAAAGTTAGTTCACCATCACTGTTGGTAGATAGAGCATTGATAGAGCTTGGCATGTATTTGCAATGTAATTGCTAAAATTTTCACTGGTAATCAACAGTAATGGGATACTGTTGAAAGGAAATATACTCACAGGTGTGATAGGTCAAGCATTTGAAAGGTTCAGGTGAAATAGTGATTAAAAACTATTGAATTGGATGGCTGTTGATGGGGTGGATTGATGGGCTTAGAGCAGGGCAATTAATTGCCATTATAAAGTGAAGGGTGGAAGTCAGAAGGCCTCTTTCCTCAGAAAAGGCTGAGGATAAAACCCAAGATGTAAATATATTAATGCCATTACTCCAAATAAGATTGACCTCTCAATCCTGGGCAGGTCTGCTTTACAAAATCCAGCATGCTCTTTGGGAAGGAATGGGATTTGATATAGGGACATCTGGGTTGAAACACTTGGAAACCTCAAGTCTTCCTACTACCATGAACTGAGAGGCACTTGGTTATAGACAATGTAGAGAGAATCTTCTTCCTTGCGAATAATGTCTGTATATCTTATAGGGATAGAGTAGGATAGTTACATAGGTAGTTGTGGAAGTCCCAGTAGGGGACCATAGATGGAAGGGGAAACCTAGGGAACCTTGTGAGGCCACTGTAAGTTAATAATCACTCAAGAAAGCCACCAGAATATTGTGGAAAGAAGCAGGCTTGCTGAACTATGAAACCATAAATAAAGGTGCGAGATATGCCTCAGGTCATAAGTGAAAGATAAGAAATTCCTGTTTTGGCTCAGTGGAAATGAGTCTAACTAGCATCCATGAGGACACAAGTTTGATCCCTGATGTTGCTCAGTGGGTTAAGGATCCAGCATTGCTGTGAGCTGTGGTGTAGGCTGCAGATGTGGCTTGGATCTGGCATTGCTATGGCTGTGGTGTAGGCCGGCAGCTACAGCTCCAATTTGACCTCTAGCCTCGTAACCTCCACATGCCACAGGTGTGGCACTAAAAATAAAAAAAAAATAAAAAAAAGGTGAAAGATAAAATGAGGCCTGTACTGAAGTTCAGCAAGATGATGATTCTTAGGACCAAGGATAGGAATTTAAGGGAAAGATGACATTCCAAAGTAGGAGACCCTCATTATACCGAAACCTTAGATGATTCAACATATTTTAGCATGTGTTATTACCCTTCTGCTGATTTGAATAAGCACTATGGAGTCCTAGTTTGACCTCATAGGGTCAAATACTCTTACGCAATACAAAGGAGGAGCTAGTGATCTAAGTCTGATGTCTACTCAAAGAATGAAGAAGAAAGGCAGTCTCTTCCCACTCCCCACTTTCCTTATATTATAAAAATGTAGCCCACCAAATCCTCAGGGTAGAACCTTCTCACCTGCCCACTTGTATCTCTCACAAACATTCACAAAAATTAATAAATCTAGTTGTTGCTTATCACTTTGTCTCTCACTAAATTACTTCTGCTCTGAGACACAAAGAACCTGAACCTCTGTAAGTCCAGACACCAGGCTGTTGGACTTCAAGACCCCTCCAAGGAGATAAAACTCAAAAAGCCTCTGGCTGAGATAAGAATTACCCTTATCATCCCACCCGTGTCACTACAATTATTACAATGTTCCTGAGGACTTTCCCCCACCGAGCAACTTGGCCTACTTCTTCCTCCCCCCACTAGGAAAGGTACATGGCCCAGTCCTCACCCAGCCCATATAGGGGCAGTATGATGTAAGCCATAGGAACAATATGTGAACAATATGTGCCCCCAACCAATCAGCAAAGTGTATGGTAAGACTTCCTTTCCTCCACCAGCAGGGCAGCAGGTAGATCCCTATCCCTGGGTTATAAAAACACACAAACACGCACCTGGGATTGCCTTTCCCTGATTATCAGGAAGCTGGCCAGCTGTGTTAACAGTGTCTCTCCCTTCAATAAACTTGTCTTTTCTTCACCTTGCTTTGAATCCAGAAAATTCTTCTTTCTGACCTGTGTGCACAGACCATGACACAGGTGAGTGATTCTAATTAAAAAAACTGGGTAAGTCCCAGTGTGGGTTAGGGCTGGGTTTGAGTCAGAGGGGTTTTGGTTTCATCTCTTCATCCCTCTTCTTCTCTCCTTCCCCCTGCCCCTAACATTTACTTTGTCTTCCCTCCTGACCCCTAGCAAGGGTCAAATGACAACATAACTAACTGGGGAAGTGCTGGGTCTGCTAAGCAAGGAGGGGGTGCTGAAGGAGTTGCAGGACCAAGTCAATACATACTAGTAGGAACTGGATGAGTGTATAAGGTACTATATTCTAGGGGTGTTGCTTCAAGTAGGAAAGAAAAGAAACATGAATAAAGGAGTGCTTATTGATATGAGATCACTTTATGATAAATAGGATTTAACATTCTGGCAAGATCTCAAGGGATGATAAAAGTCTTTTAAGTTGAATTTTGGAAGCTTGGAAAAAGTAATAGCAGATACTATAAGAAGTAAAAGTGCCAGAACTTCCATGAAAAGCAACAGGGAAAACAATCAAAAGACTCAAGTATTTAGGCAGATGAGAATGGTATCCTTATATAGGGCATTCTGGCTTCTGCTTGGGATATGGGAAACTGGAAAGAGCACACTTCCATCCTTATAACAACACCAGTGCCACAATGGACAGTTAGTAAACTCACAACATTTCTTGAACCCATGGGAGAACTGAGGTTACAGGACAACATAGTAACCCCAAGTCAGGAAAGACAGGCATCTTCGAGGAGAGGCAGGAATTGAGTGCTTGCCACCTGGGAAGGACACCACCAGACACTAGTTTACAAACACCAAGCAACAAGCATTCTACTACTAGGAGAGGGGAGAGAGCACAGAGAAAGAGAGCTTCTCTGAGACAGAGTACAAAGGAAGTCCTAAAGCTGATAGAGGAACAGAAATTGAGACAAATCTGTTCCTATTCTAAATCAATCTTCCCTTTAAACACAGGGGAATTCCGGGCCTATGGTGTACTAAGAGTAACCATAGAACAACAGTCCAAAATCTAGCTCAACTTCTGGCTAAATGTATTCAATATCTCATAATAAAGGCCTGGCAGAAAGGCACGACATTTCCTAGCAAACAAATCACTTACAACCATCTTTTAAAAATTGCAAAGGGCACAAAGAAATAAGAAAAATCAATGCACTATCAAGAAACATAGAAATCAATACAACCTTCCTCAAATATGACCCAGATGTTAGGATGACTGAACAGGAAATTATCATTGCATTGAGGGCTCAAGTGTAAAAAAGTGGACAGCATGAATGAGCAGATGGGTAATTCTAGCAGAGAGATGGAAATTAGAAAAATCAGATGCAAATGGTAGAAATAAAAAGCAGTAATAGATGATGAATGCCTTTGATTGGCTCATGAATTGATTTGATATAGTTGAGGGAAGAATCAGTGAACTTGATAACTCAATAAAAATTCCAAAAATTGAAACACAAAGATAAAAGATAACAGGAAAAAACTATTTCAGAACAGAGCAAGATAATTATGGGACAATATCAAATTGTCAAATATATGTGCAATTGAAATCCCAGAAGGGGGTCAAGGGGGAAGGAAACAAAAGAAATGTTTGAAGAAATAATGGCTATTACTTTCCCAAAATTGATGGCAACACTAGACCAAAGATTAAATTTGACACCAAAACTAAAGGACACCAACACGATAAAAATGAAGTACATACATACATAAAAAAGATACGTGTAAATAAATGTAATAAACCAGGATTCTTGTCTAGAAACTATGCCAACTAGAATACAATGGAGTGACATCTTTAATGTGCTGAAAGAAAAAAACCTGTTGGACATAGTGATATTGTTACTGAACCAAACTTAGTCCCCTCACCTGATACACAAGTGAAGTCTCCTCAGCAGATGTGTATCTACTGACACCAGGTTGTGATGAAGGAAAGTGTGGTGTTTATTGCAAGGCGCTGAGCAGGGAGTACAGGCAGTTAATGCTCCAAGACCTGAACTACCCCTTGGCTTTCAGGGAAGGGTATTTAAAGACAATGTAAGATAGAGTCAGAGGGTATATGATTAGCTCATGCACAACTCTTTGATTAGTTGATGGTGAGGTAACAGGGTGATGTTTCAGGAATCTCAGTTAACAACCTTCTAGTTCCAACCAGTCTGGGGTCTATGTGGTGGTGTTCAGCAGTTAACTTCCTCTACCTGATCAGGGTTTTAGTCGATGCAAAATAACTTAAGGAAATGGCTCAGGATATTATTTACAGTTTTTGAGGAGGAACCAGAGATCCTAGACTTTGTGTTATGGTTAAACTATCATTATATTGTCTTGCTTCACTATTTTTCTTTCGTTTTTGTATTTCTCACTTCTCTGATTAAATTTGACTTTGGAGGTTGGGGAAGACCCAGGAGGCTACAGCTTTCTACAAACAAGAGTCAGAGGACACAAGGGGTTTGTCCCTGGAAGGCTCCACAGGATCCTGTTCTGTTTTCATATGGATTGAACTAATGAGAGGGGAAACATTAGTACAATCCATATGAATGCATTAGTGCAATCCATTAGCTCAACAGCATTGTTGAGCCCAGTGGTGGCTCTCCTCTGTAGGTCAGGACTGGCAGAAGAAAGTGCCGTTATAGACCTGGAATCAACTGATAGGAAAAAGGATGAAAAAATCCTGAAAATAATAGAGGTCAGGTGATATACTTAAGTATCAGAAGCAAGGTGGATGCAATTAAGGTAATTATCAAAGTTTAGAGTGAAAGAAAGGCCTGCCTAATCTACAGAGAGCTCTGGAGATAGAGCAAGTCATTCTCATGGGCAAAATAAATGGACACTCAACAATGGTATTTCACAGTCTATATAACCAAAAGAAATCAAATATTGATGATCAGGAAGCTAAAAGCAACCACACCAACAAAATAACATCATCTCTTGCTCAGTTCACAGACCTGAACCAATTCTCAGATCTAGAATTTATTGACTAAAGGAAAGGCCAAATTCCCATAACAAAGGATCCTGTAACATCGAAAGTATATATAAAGAGTAATGATTCTTTCAGTCGTTACTGAATGTGACCTGTGACTATTTACTAGGGTAACCATATATTTTGGAAAGAGGAGTGCACCCCAAAATTTTGTTAACATTGTTGGACATAGGGTTCAAGTTGACCTTGATACTGAGGACCCAAAGCAGCATCATGGCTCACATCTGAGTATGTGAGTATATAATAAGAGTTCCTTTGTGGTGCAGTGGGTTAAGGATCCAGCACTGTCACTGCAGCAGCTCAAATTGCTGCGGTGGCACAGGTTCAATCCCTGGAGGTTCATCTGCATACCGTGGAGGTGGCCGATAAAAAAGAGTATATGTGTATATACTAGGCAGAATAATGATCCCTCAAAAGCGTTCTAATCTCCAGAACCTGTGAATATGTTAGGTTAAACGGCAAAGTGGAATTGGAGTTTATTCTTCTACAAGGGTAATATCCAACTGAAAGCAGAGTAGATGAGGCTAAGAAGTCATGTCTTCATAACCCAATCCTAACACCCCAACAAGCTCCTTATTGGTTTTCAGCACTGATTCTGCTGGTAATGGTTCCTATTGGCATTGGCTTCCATCATGGATACCTCTCTGGGAAAGCTATGAAAGGAGCAGTTGTTTCAGGGTTCTAGTGTTTTTCATCTTAGCAAGCAGCTGACAATGAGCTCTGCCAAACTTTGATATCTGGATAGCTTGCCATTTCTCTCATATCACCTGGCAAACCCCCTATTGACTTCCTTAGGAGAAGTTTTGAGGCATCATAGCTTAGTAAATAAAATCATTCTAAAAATTCAGAGATCGCCTTAAGGGAGCCGAGTGTGTTACCTATGTTAAACTTTGATTTACTGAAATAGAATTTTCTCTTACATTCCCTAGGAGGGTCTAGTGAAAGTATCAATCAGTATAAAGCTGTGTTATCCAATATGGTAGCATTAGCTACATATAGCTGTTTAATTTTGAATTAATTAAAATAAAATAAAACATTACTCAGTTGCACCAGTCCCATTTCACATGCTCAAGAGCCACATGTATCTAGTGGTTTCTGTACATGACAGTGCTGAAATAGAACATTTCCATCATCACAGAAAGTACTACTGGGGAGTTCCCATAGTGGATCAGTGGAAACAAATCTGACTAGCATCCATGAGGACGCAGGTTTCATCCCTGGCCTCACTCGGTTGGTTAAGGATCCGGTGTTGCCCTAAGCTGTGGTGTAGGTCGCAGATGAGGCTTGCATCCTACAGTTGCTGTGCCGGTGGTGTAGGCCAGCAGCTGCAGTTCCCATTCGACCCCTAGCCTGGGAACCTCCATTTACCTTGGGTATAGCCCTAAAAAGACAAAAGACAAAAGACAAAAAAAAAAAAAAAGAAAGTACTACTGGATAGCACTGGTATAGAGCCTGTGACCTCTCTATTAGGTATCTGGTTCACTACATACACTTTCCTTCCCCCTCACAAGTGGGCAAGCAGTGACACATACAAATAGAGCTTCAATAGACACTCGTTTCCTTAAATTTCCCTAGAATAGGTGTAATGGTTTCTCTGAATTAAAATTGAGAGCCCAATACACTTATATTCTTGGCATTATGGCATGCATTAATAATAGTTAGCATTTATTGTTCAAATACAGTATGTCAGGTACTTGGCATGCATTTTATTTCCTTTAATCCTTACAACAGCATCGTGAGTTAGATATTACTATCCCCATTTTGCAAACAAGGCAACTGAGGCTCACAAAGTGTGAATGACATATCCAAGATCATATAATAAATGGCCAAGTCATATCTGAATGTGAATTTTTCTAGTTCTGAAGACCAAGTTTTAGGTCATACTGTGCTGTAACAACTGAGCTACAGAAAAGCAGTGGGCAATAAATGTAAGTAGGCTCACATATTCTGAAATTCTACTGAAGGCAATTTCTACTTCTCTATAAAATCTTCTGCCTTGATACTTTCTTTCTTTCTCTCCTCACTGTCTTGGGAATTACTTCCAGGATGGAATATTCAGATAGATTTTAATCTTTGTGGAATGAAACATCCTTCATTTACAGTGTTACAGAATATTACCAATACTTTTTCCTGTTCCAAATACTATTTAGCTTTTTTCCCCTTCAGTTTAAAATACAGACGTGCACTTAAATATTTCTTTTCAGCAACAAGATGTGGCCAGGACTGGATCTCTACAGATCTAAGATGCATACTGTGCTGAAATTTAGATAATGTATGATTGCCTGTGATAATATAGCTGTTCTTTACTCAGAGGAATCATCATACCCTTTTAGGATGCTGCAGAATTCTCTAAAAACAAGATGAATTTTTCTTCCTAATAACCACCATAATTTTTAAAAAGTGCCTTTGTGATCAATTTGTTCCCCATCATGTGCCCAGAAAACTGAACTTTAAATGACCTTTTTGCCCTTATTATTGCAGCTGTCAGCATCAAATTTAATACAGAAAGTATAAAGGAAAGGGATTTTAAACCAGAAATTTTTATTGAGGCACACACAGCTTCAGCAGCTGCTGTTACAACATTTCATCAAATACCAAAACTGACAAAGACCCATGGGGTGTATTTTCTAATTCAGTCTTGAAGGAAATTTACAATAGTGAATCTCTATGGCAGTTGAGGTTGGCTAAGATTTAGATGACCCATTTCCCTTATCTAATGAATTCAGGCCTTGCAAACTTTGCAAAAGCTTTAAACTGACAAAATATCAAGAGAGTTGATGTGAAATTGAAAGACAGCTGGCATGGACTCAGAACCTCTTGAGTTTAGCTCGGGAAGCTGCAAACTTCAACAGCTGCAAGTCTGTCAAAATGAAGATTCCAGCATAAAGATAGTCAAAATATTGCTATTAGATGAAAAACTTTATGCTTAAAGCCTTTACTCTACAGAGAAGAATCTACATTTTGAATAAAGAATGCACATAACATTTTCACATTTATTTCCATTTTGCTAAGATAAAATAAATGAGAATGTTTCCATCTTCATCAACTTAGGTTTTAAAAATTCCAATTAAAACTAAATTTGAAGGGCTTTTTAAAAAATTTAAATGATCAAATCTTATTCTTGGAAATAAAACCACTTTGATTTGGTTTCTTTTTTCCAGCTGTCTCTTTCCAATTCCTTGGTCTCAACAAGCTGTGAGGATAATTCAACACTTTGTTTTATTATGTAGTGATAAATTCATCAGGTGTTTCTTATTTATCATGTGGTGAGAAATTCATCAGGGTGTTTCTAGGTAAGAGCACACCTAACTAATTATTAGGTAGAGGAAACAAAGCTTGCTAGGTGTGGTGTTTCCAGGCAATACACTATATCATTAGTGATTTTCATACATCTGAAGAAAAGCAACCCACCAAAGCGAATAGTATTTATGGCACTAGTGTTTTACTAATGGGAAGATACTTCAACTTTAAAAATACAGTTTCTTAAACAGTAATTATAAGGCTTATTGTATTTATGAGAACTTAAAATTTTGGCTAAATTTCAGAGGATCCCATACAGCCCATCATAAAACCCTTTTCAAACAATTTAAATTGTATCATAGATTGGCTATTTGTATTTGGGAAGTAGCATTAAACTCTTACCAATGGTGAAATGGTATGTATGTGTAAAATATAATATGAATGCAGAACTGAAAAAATTGGGAGTAAAGACATTTATGAAGTTAGAGTGTTAGTATGTTGTTTAAAACAGAAGAATGTATTCATATATGTTTCAAAATAATTTGTTTTATTCTTAGGGTCATAAGTCTTATTCAACTATTAAAATATAAAAGGGGAATTCCTGCTGTGGCTCAGCAGTAATGAACCTGACTAGTATCCATTAGGATGTGGGTTTGATCCCTGGCCTTGCTCAGTGGGTTAAGGATCCAGCATTGGAGTTCCCGTTGTGGTGCAGTGGTTAACGAATCCGACTAGGAACCATGAGGTTGCGGGTTCGGTCCCTGCCCTTGCTCAGTGGGTTAAGGATCCGGCGTTGCCATGAGCTGTGGTGTAGGCTGCAGAGGCGGCTCAGATCCCGCGTTGCTGTGGCTCTGGCGTAGGCCAGTGGCTACAGCTCTGATTCGATCCCTAGCCTGGGAACCTCCATATGCCGAGGGAGCGGCCCAAAGAAATAGCAAAAAGACAAAAAAAAAAAAAAAAAAAGGATGCAGCATTGCTGTGAACTGTGGTGTAGGTCGCAGACTCGGCTCGGATCCTATGTTGCTGTGGCTCTGGGGTAGGCCAGCAGTGGTAGCTCCAATTCCACCCCTAGCCTGGGAACTTCCATACGCTACAGGTGTGGCCCTAAAAAAACAGAGCAAAACAAAACGAAAAAACAAAAAATATATATGAAAGAGAGAAACCTCTTTTCAATCCTACTATGTATAATGAGAATCATAAAGTATGTTAGTTTTTTAATTCATATGCTACTTGTCAACTACTTGTCAGCATATTCATTTAGAAGATGACTTTACTTTTTATAATTATATGGCTTTTTTGGCTATAATATAAAATGCTAAGTGTATCAATGTATTAAAACAATAGATTTGCAGGCTAACTGTGGACTCTTGAACATTAGTGGAGACTCGGGTGAAGAGCATGACAACTTTCTCTGGTTTTACTCAGCAAATCTCCTCTCTATTGCTTCATGCCTGTACTGATTTCCACAATAGTGCTTTTAAAGTATATCAGAATAACTGTATCGGTGCCTTCTTCCCTGAAGGTAATAAATCCCTTGATATCATGAACAAGACTTACTCCCATCTCCAGCACTGATCCAGCAATTCAAAGATGTGACCAAAGACTGCTTTTTACCTTTGCTCTGCCCTTCACCTTGATGACTTTATCCTAAGGTTGGTTCTTCTTGTAGTCAGTAGGCCTATTTTGCATTGCTTGCAGCTTTAAGGTGGCTGCTTTTATTCTCACTTAAATCCTGGGGGAGGGTGGAAGGGGGAGAAGGAGAGAGGGGAAAAAGGAGAGAGGGAGAGAGGGGGAGAGGGAGAGAGGGAGGGGGAGAGGGAAAGAGAGAGAGAGGGAGAGCAAGGAAGAGAAACTTTTTCCTAATCAAGGAATAATAATATTTGTGTCTGATCCAACAGTTTAGGCCCACTTCCAGACCAGTAACTGTTATCAGAGGGAATGCCACATGCTGATTGGCTTCTATCAGATTACCTTAACCATTCTTGGGTAAGGGAGAAGGATGTTATTATTGTTTAGGCTAATCAGAGCTCTCTCTTGGAGATGGAATCAGTTCCTCAAACTGCATTAAAACTTTTATTCAAAGAGTGTGAAACAGATATTGGTCAGCTGACTATAATGACTACTGCACATGTTTTTACTATGCAGGTTTTCTCAAGCTTATTTGACTGGGAACTCTCTGTTCTTAGAATTGGTAGGTTATGAAATGCTGAATCTATATGATTAAGTTCAAATTCCTTATTATACTATGAAAGGCTTTTTTTCAAACGGCCCCTGACTTCTAGCTACTAGTTTTGTAGTCATGACAAAATTATGGTCTAGCAATTACAAATGTATTGCCTCTCCCACATCTATCTTTATTAATATTTCCAAGTCTTTATATTTTTCATCTTTGTTAGCAAATTTTCCCCACTCTGATCGCCTTCTTATCCTTCAAATTCCAGGTCAAACACTATCTCTTTTTTTTTTTTTTTTTTTTGCCATTTCTTGGGCCGCTCCCGCGGCATATGGAGGTTCCCAGGCTAGGGGTCTAATTGGAGCTGTAGCTGCCAGCCTACACCACAGCCATAGCAACGCGGGATCCGAGCCGCGTCTGCGACCTACACCACAGCTCAGGGCAATGCCAGACCCTTAACCCGCTGAGCAAGGGCAGGGATCGAATCTGCAATTTCGTGGTTCCTAGTCGGGTTCGTTAACCACTGCGCCATGACGGGAACTCCTAAACACTATCTCTTCTGAAGTCTCCCCTTCTTCACAGTATTCTAGCATTTTGCACATAATTCATTTATTGCTCCTCCACAAACATTGTAATTATTTATGAACAGGTTTTTTGATTTTGAATGACTTGAGGGGAAGGTCTATGTCTTATTCATCTTTGCAGTTACATAATTTAGTGGAGGATTGGTGTCAAATATCTCTACAATTTAAATTGTTCATCTAGTATATATATATATATATTTTTTTTTTTTATTGGTCTTTTTGACATTTCTTGGGCCGCTCCCGCGGCATATGGAGATTCCCAGGCTAGGGGTCAAATCGGGGCTACAGCCTCCGGCCTACGCCAGAGCCACAGCAACGCGGGATCCAAGCCGCGTCTGCAACCTACACCACAGCTCATGGCAACGCCGGATCCTTAACCCACTGAGCAAGGGCAGGGACCGAACCCGCAACCTCATGGTTCCTAGTCGGATTCGTTAACCACTGCGCCACGACGGGAACTCCCATCTAGTATGTTTTAAAACATTTAAGACCCACTACTACATTTTCATACTTTTTTTTGAGTGCGTCAGAAATATTAGATGTTTCAGTAGTTAACTGTGATATCTTTATCTGGTGGCTTGAATACTACCAGTTACTGAGTCAATCTCAGAATCTAAGCAATAAATATATTTATTTTTATGATTCATATTGCCTAATTTCAAAGTTAAGAATCATAAAATTAGATGTAGTCTTTCTGATCAGCTGTTTCCGCAATGTTTTAGATAGCAACAGGCAGGATTGACACTGCATTTTTATGAGGACTGTCTGCAGAGTTGAAGTATCATTCTTAAAGTACACAAATATTTGTTTCTTTACAAAAAAAACTTTCAAAAGTGCATTCAGGAGCTGTGTAATCTATGTATGCTAATTTATAAACACAGAAGAACCTGTAGGTAATTAGTTTTTAGTATGTCAAAGGTTTAAAATTACTTAGGTGAACTGCAGATTTAATAAACATTTAAAAAACTTCACTAGGCCTTTCTTATAAAGTCCTTATTAGAAGAAAGTTAAGTTTTGAGTACTTTTCCTTTCTAAAAATGCATAGAGTATACATTTGCTCTTATATGAACTTATTTGTAAAAGATGTTTGTTCGCCTGTTTATTTATTCACTTATTTATCAAACTAGCATCCATTTCTCCTTCTCCTCTTAAACATTTTACAAGTTCGTTTACAGAAAAGACTTCTCCCACATCTTGAGAAACCTTGGTCAAAGGACTCAATACTTCTAGGTGGGTAACCAAGGTAGGTTAATCAGACTCTCCCCAGACTTAATCCATTAGAGCTGATTAATCCCAGTGGTAGGGCCCAGGCCAAACTACCCAGTAGTTCTTGCCACCCACACTGGAGATATTCTGGGTCTGTCCTCTCAGGCTGGTTTATTCTTTGAGCTCCCCATGTTCTTCCTGTAAATTTCCTTTCTGTTTAAGTTGAGCCAAGTCAGTTTCTGCTGCTTACAAAAGAAGAATCCTGACCAATATAGTAGTCAAGGTCATTCCACTCTTGATTGGTTTTCCAAATTATATCTTTGTCAACTTTATTCATTTTACTCCATTTGGATTTTACTGCTTCTCATATGGGAAAAATGCCATGAATTAAGTAAGCACAATTCCTTTTATTAGTTGCCAAATAAATTCAGTTTCTAAGAACTGAGTCTTGCCATGTTCAATCACTTTTCTGTAGCCCTATCCACCCACAACAAATATAAGCTGCCTGTTGAGCTATGTTATAGCCATCTCTTTTCAAATCATGTAAATATTTTTGGAAAGAGTTTCATTCCTTATTGGTGAGATAATTTTCTTACCGTTTAGAAATGCTTTTGTAGGAGTTATTTTCCAAAATTAAGAAATCTATTTCTTGTGTTTCAGAAGGAAAACACAATAAAAACAATGTTTGCATGATGCATTCTCATCCTCTGAGAGAACTGTGATCTATTCTTACTAATTTCTTCTTGGGAAACTTGTATTTGCAGAAAATATGAAGTTTTTATTTTGGGGTATAGACAGATGTTTAAAACCCAGGAACAAAGAAAAAGAAGTACAATTGTATATCTCCTACAACTTTTACTCTATCATAGTGAAAGAGAAATGAACATTATTTAGATGAAGGTTAAAAGGTGGAAATGCTATTCTGAGTGAAATGTCTATAATAATTTGAACTTTCGAGCCACAAAGCCCAGGCAGTACTTCACCAGGTACTCTCCAAAATCTTTTTGTGGGCTTTAAAATACAAACGCCTTTAGAATGTCAAACTTATATTTCTTCAAAGGAAAATAAAACCCTTCTAGAATATTAAATGGACTTATAAAGGGAGATTTTTTAGGTAAAAGGAGATCAAATATTTTCTTTTTTCAAAAGCTCAGTTCATTATTGCAAGTGAAAAGATCATGGAATAGCTGCTTAGGATGACAAAAGGTCTGTGATAGCTTTAGTTAATGATAGTGCACAGCCAATTTTGTCTTCTGCCTTTGTACTTGCTCTGTGAGAGGTCTCAGCATTGGTTTCCTTTTGTATACTTTTTTTTTTTTTGTCTTTTTGCCTTTTCTAGGGCCACTCAAGTGGCATATGGAGGTTCCCAGGCAAGGGGTCTAATCAGAGCCGTAGCCGCTGGCCTACGCCACAGCCACAGCAACTCGGGATCCGGGATCCGAGCCTCGTCTGCAACCTACACCACAGCTCAAGGCAATGCCGGATTCTTAACCCACTGAGCAAGACCAGGAATCGAACCCACAACCTCATGGTTCCTAGTCAGATTCGTTAACCACTGTGCCACGATGGGAGCTCCTCCTTTTGTATACTTCTTTTTGGTGATTACAGAACTTGATTACTGTGGGTTTGAAAATTGTAGAGGTTTTTCCCACATTACATTTAACTTTGTGAGGCAAGATTACACACTGATGTTAAAAGAAGGCAAATGAAACTGCAAGAATGTATAATATACATATGTAATTTTTTTTCCTTTCTTGGGAAACATTGGAGCAACAGGGATGAAGGATATCTGGAGAAAAATATCTAGAGGAATGTATTTGTTTCTAGAATTGCCATAATGATGTACCATAAACTAAATGGCTTAAAAAACAGAAATTTATTATCTTGTAGTTCTGGAGGCTATAAGTCTGAAATCAGGTTATTAACAAAGTTGGTTGCTTCTGAAGGCTGTAATGGAAGGATACGTTCCAGGCTTGCCTCCTTAGCTGGAAAATGACTGTCTCCTCCTTGCATTTTCACATGCATTCTCCCAGCGTATGTGTCTATCTCCAAATTTCCTCTTTAGGTAAGGACATATCATATTGGATTCGGGCCTATGTTAATACCTCATTTAACATGATTCCCCATGTAAAGATTCTACCTCCAAAAAAGTTCAAATTCTGAGGTACTTTGGGTAAGGGCTTGAGTATATGAATTTTGGGGGAATACAGCTTAACCCATGACAAGAAGCAAAGGGATTATTAAAGGAAATAATACCCATAAGTTTCTGCATAGGGCAAGGAAGAAGAAAGGTTCTTTTCCACATGAAATTTTTTGTGAATCTAGGCATTGAGGGGCTTCCTGCTGAATTTTTTCTTGTGACCCTTTGATTTTGCTTGTATTAAAAATGAGAAATGCTTTCATCTCTCTTGGTTTATACACTATGGAAATTTGTCACTATTTTTGCATTAATTTGGCAATGATCATAGAATAGAAATAGGAAATAGATCATGTTAATTTCTTTTGTCTTAAGTCTTCATTGAGAAACAATTATCACATTGGCAGTCATGCAAAATTCTGTACTTTTATTTATTTATTTATTTATTTGTCTTTTTGCTATTTCTTGGGCCGCTCCCGCAGCATATGGAGATTCCCAGGCTAGGGGTCCAATCGGAGCTTTAGCCATCAGCCTATGCCAGAGCCACAGCAACGCAGGATCTGAGCCGCCTCTGCAGCCTACACCACAGCTCACGGCAACGCCAGATCGTTAACCCACTGAGCAAGGGCAGGGACCAAACCTGCAACCTCATGGTTCCTAGTCAGATTCGTTAACCACTGCGCCACGATGGGAACTCCGAAATTCTGTACTTTTAAATAGTCTGCACCTACAGAGAATTCTCTTCCATCGGTCTTTGTCCTTTTTATTCATCTCATTTCACAATTAGCCTTTCTTGACTTGGTTTACTCAAGTGTTCTGGTTTGGCTTAGTTCTTCCTTGTAACTGTCTTGAGAATTAAAAAATGGGGTTTCCTTAATGATGAAAGTAGAAAATCTTCTGTTTGTAGGTGTTGCTTGTATATTTCTGTTGATGAGGTGAACAGTGAGGAAACAGCAGCTCTGATTAGAACTGTAGGGTAGGCGGATTCACTGTGAGAGCTGCTAGGAAGGAAGATACAGAGAATATCCCACTCACCTGGTGTGTGGCTGGTACTTCTCAGATGATTTGCCCCAGGGGTGCTTCCCTGAGTTTTATTTTAGGGATACATGAGACCTGCTGCAACTCCTTAACTAGACCATTGATTTAATTTGTAGTCAATAGATTATTTGTACAATGAATGATCTTTTTTAAAATTTACTGAGACCCGTTTTTCAGGTCATTTTAATAAAAAAATTTACTGAGTATTTACTGCATGCTAGGCATTGTGCTAATGATGACCAAAACACTGAATCTGCTTTTCAAGGAGCTTGCAGTTCAATAGGTGAGATAAATCCAAACAGACAATGAGAGTAAAATGTGGTAAGGATGATAAAAGGGGCATGCACTGGAGTCCAAAGGAGCAGACTCCTCAGTGTGATGAGTTGGATGACTAGCTGGAATTTATCAGCTCTTTTTGGAAAGGGAAGGAGTTCATGTGGGAAAGGCTTTCATGTGGTGAGAACAGCATAGGCAAAAGCCCAGAAACAAGATGGATGTGCTGGAGGAGAAAAAAACCCCAGCAAGTTGGAGAGCTATGAACACAGTAGAAAGAAGCAGGTGGGCAGAGATCAGATTAGGAAGAGCCTCCTGTGCATTGTTAGTTCAGAGCTAGAAAATCTTAGTCACTGCCTAGACTCTGTTCCTGGGTAGTGACCTTGGGTAAGTCAATGAAAAAAGCTGCCCTTAGCTTCCCAATCATGGCACAGAAGAGCAGAGAGACCCTGGATCTGGATGTCCAATGGGCCAGCTGGTTTCCTCTCAATATTTGGGAAGATTTCAGAACTGGGTGGCACAACCTATGAGAGAGGTGGTACAAAGAAAAGACATTAAATTTCTTCTTTCTGAAGAAAATCATGGACTTGGAGAATAGACTTGTGGTTGCCTGGGGGTAGGGGGGTAGGGGGATGGATTGGGAGCTTGGGGTTAACGGATGCAAACTATTGCTTTTGGAATGGATTAGCAATGAGATCCTTCTGTGTAGCACTGAGAACTATGTCTAGTTACTTATGACAGAGCATGATAATGGGAGAAAGAAGAATGTATACATGTATGTGTAATTGGGTCCCCATGCTGTACAGTGGGAAAAGAAATTGTGTTGGGAAAATAACAATAAAAAATGCAAAAAAAAAAAATTCCTCTTTCTGGAGTTCCCATGGTGGTGCAGCGGAAATGAATCCGACTAGGAACCATGAGGTTGTGGGTTCGATCCCTGGCCTTGCTCAGTGGGTTAAGGATCCGGCGTTGCCATGAGCTGTGGTGTAGGTCACAGATGCGGCTCAGATCTTGCATTGCTGTGGCTGTGGTGCAGGCCGGCAGCAGCAGCACCAGATCCAAGCTGCATTTGCGACCTATACTGCAACTTGCAGCAACGCTGGATCCTTTAACCCACTGAGTGAGGAGGGCAGGGATCAAATCCGCATCCTCATGGATTCTAGTGAGGTTCTTAATCTGCCAAGCCACCACAGGAAGTTCCTGCGATACTGTGATTTTTAAGAAGAAATATATATTTGGTCTTTATATCCGTTTCTGGCACAGAATTCCTAAACCCTCAGAATTTCTTAGTGATAAAATCAATGAGAACATCTTTGTTATAATACGAGGTCTTTTGTAGTCCATTCTTGAAATAGCTCCAGGGCCATAAAGGGGAAGGAAGTGTCTTGCTTTAATAACAAGCCCCTTTCAGCTGCACTTGAGTTTATGTTAATGAATTGACTTTGGTAAAGCCCCTAAAAAGGGAGCTTTTGAAAGATTAAAGGATGGGAGGTGTATGCCAGTGAAGCTAGCCATGTGATTAGAGGGTTGAAGCATTTAGTCCCACCCCTCTGTCTCTGGGGAGGGGAGAGGGTTTGGGAGTTGAATCAGTTACCAATAGCTGATGAGTTGATCAATCTTGCCTATTTAATGAAGCCTCCATAAAAACTTAAAAGAATAGGGTTCAGAGAGCTTCTGGGTTGGTGAACCAACATGGAGGTGCTTGGAGGGTGATGTGTGTTGAAGTTCTTCGTCTCTTCCCCGGTACTTTACCCCCACATCTTCTAAAGGGCTGTTTCTGAATTATAGTCTTTTTTTTTTTCCCCTAAATTTAGATTATATTCTTTTATAATAAGCTGGCAACCTAGTAAGTAAACTTTTTCTCTAAGTTTAGCGGGCTGCTCTAGGAAATTAATTCAACCTGAGGAGGGTGTCCTGGGAACAGTCAATTTACAGTCAGTTGGTAAGAAGCACAGGTATCAACTTGTGACTGCCTTCTCAGGGAGGATGGTGGGGGGCAGTCTTTGTGGGACTGAACCCTTAACCTACAGGATCGGACACTATATCCAGGCAATGTCGGAATCGACTTAAATTCTAGAACACATAGCTGGTGTCCAAGAATTGTGTGGGTTTTCCGTTTATCTGGTGTCAGAAGTAAGGTAGTCTTGTAATAGAGTATTGAAAGTATCGGGAGTTTTAAGGTCAAAAATTAGGTTTAATTTTAAAAAAGAGAAAAAGATTTCTAGCTCACTGTAGTGTTTCATGTTCCCTAGAGGTTTGAAATACAGCAGTGGTGTGTGCTGGCTCATAGTGGCTCATCAGAAGCAATTGCTAAATTTTCAGGTATTTTGTTGGTTGTTAAACATAGCCATTATGAAATATTAAATGATATTAACTTACATTTAAATACATTATTTTAAAAACAAGTAATAAATTGCTTCAAACTAATGCTTCCCACTTATTCCACCACATTTTATCATTACCTATACTCGATATATCTATTTCATGTGTATAGATGGGGATACTATAAAAGGTGTTTTACTTCACATATTTTACTAAGATGGTTTTTGATGACATCACACAGGAATCATGAAATTGGCCATAGCTGAAATATTTACACCATGGAAATTGCCAAATGCTACAAATCAGAAATTTTATTTTATTTTTCTCGTCCTTCCTTTCCTTCCTTCTTCCCTTCCCCATCTCCCTGCCTTCCTTCCTCCTCTCTCACTCTTTCTTTCTTGAAGAGCTTTCTGGTAAACATTTAGCAGCATACCAATGAATACAAAGGAAGAATAAGAATGGCAAAAGAAAATGGTAACTGCAAACTGGACAAGAGAAGGTCAGGAACAGGAAGAGAGTAGGTTTAAGGAAATGACTGAGCAGTGTAGTTTAGTGCTGAGGTAATGACTATCTAATCAAGATGGTGCTGAGTGAATTTTGCTAAGGCAGATAGGACGAATAAACAGGAGGGAATGACATTCACTTGCACTCCAAAGTACTTCAGAAAATTGCTCTGAATGAAATTAGAAACAGAGTTGCAAAGCAGAAGTGGATAATTAATACAATGTGAAGGAACCCAGAGAATCACTTTGCTCTGTATCCAATGGGCTGAGACACCTCCAGACCCATCTCTAAGACATACCACTTAACCATTCCTGCCCTGGGTCCTGCTGCCTCCTCAGCTTGTGCTCTAATCTCACCTTACTGCTCTGTATCTGAATACTTTACTTCTCTGGCTTTGCTCTCTGGCTTTGCTCTTGTTGCCAAGGGTTTTAATAACTTAACTTTCCTATTCTTCTGTTCTCTCTCTATGCTGTACTATCCTACTCTTCTGTAAGTTTCAGCTGTTTTCTAGTTTTTCTATGACCCTCTCTTGCACAAACTTCTTGAATCTCCTCTATATTTTTACTCCGTCTGTTTTCACCATCTGCTGTCTTCAAGTACTTGGGATCTGCACTCAAAGTGTCACTTTGTAGCATTGCACTCTTAATCAAGTTAACTTCTTGGAGCCTCAATTTTCTTTCTTTTTTTTTCTTTTCCTTTTTTTTGTAAAATAGGAGGATTTTACTTCATAGAAATTTTTATAATATTTAAATGATGTAATGTATAAGAGTACTTAAAATTTCCTGGCACCTAAAAGGATAAATAAATGATAACTACTGTTTTAATAATGTCAATACAAACTGAGTCTGTTACCTGCTAGCATCCACACTAAACTCCTTATCAGTGGTTGCAAACTCCAATGCCTAGAGGGGCTAGGCAGAACATAAATGAATAGGTGGATTGTGTTGGGAAGTGGAAGCGATGGTGGTAAACTGAAGAGCTCATACCCGGTCCAAAGAATCATCCACTTCTCAACTCTGGCCAGTGAATATACTGTGGGAATGTGAGGTCAGGGCTGCCTGCCAGTTCTTTTAATTTTTTAGGAAACAGTGAACATGGATATTTTTATAAGTAATTTCTTGATGCAAAAATAATGTTGCTTAGTGCACTTAAAGGAAAACAGGTCTATGAGCTGTATTTGACCTGTTGTCCACCAATTTGAAACCTCTGCAAGAAATATTTATTGAGCTGTGTTTGAGTCTTTGGTTCCTTATTTATCAACAGGAAATCCTGTCTCTCACACATGATGTAGCTGACTTTCTAGTAAGAGTGTATTTGTCAGAATAAAATTCCATGGTGTTTCATTTACTCAAGTGCACGTTAACCACACCTGGGCATTTCAAAGGCTGAAAGCTTTTTTTAACCTTTTAGAAAAATCTTTTATTGTATCAACTTTTGTGTGTGTGTCTGTGTGTGTAGACTATATTAGTGTGATATTGAAAACCAGCTTTACTTAGAAATAAAAGTTGAGAAAGTTTGGAATAATATGATGGGAAGTTGAGTAGACCAAGAATTTGATTGGACTTCATAGACAAATGGGCTAATACTTTGTCCACTGGCCAGAAGATATGGGCAAGCCACTGAAGTTACATGGCTCTAAGTTTCCTTATTTACAAAATAAAGGGGCTAAGTAAGGTTATCTTTACATCTCCTTCAAGTCATTATTTCATAAATTAATCTACTTCATTTTGAAGAAACTGATAACTGACTTGTTTAAAGCTACCCTAACTTTTGATATATGGTGTTTATTAGAGCATAGCTAATAGCTTCATGTAAATTCAATTTAATTCACTGTCTTATTTATTTTTATTTGCATTTTTTTGGCCATAGTTGTGGCATGCAGAAGTTCCCAGGCCAGGGATGGAACCCACACCATGGCTGTAACCAGAGTCACAGAAGTGACAACACTGGATTTTAACCCACTGACCCACCAGAGAACTTCCATTTTATTAATTTTTTATTTTATTAAAGACCTAATGTAGTGGGCATAGTGGGAACCTAACTCAACATAATAAAGGCCATATATGACAAACGTACAGCAAACATCATTCTCAATGGTGAAAAGCTGAAAGAATTCCCACTGAGATCAGGAACAAGACAAGGATGTTCACTCTTGCCACTACTCTTCAACACAGTTTTGGAAGTCCTAGCCATGGCAATCAGAGAACTAAAAGACATAAAATGAATCCAAATTGGAAAGGAAGAAGTAAAACTATCCCTATTTGCAGATGACATGATACTATACCTAGAGAATCCTTAAGACTCTACCAGAAAACTGTTAGAGCTCATCCATGAATTTGGCAAAGTCGCAGCATACAAAATTAATACACAGAAATCAACAACATTTCTATACACTAACAATAAAAGATCAGAAAGAGAAATTAGGGAAGCAATCCCATTTACCATCGCATCCAAAAGAATAAAATACCTAAGAGTAAACCTACCTAAAGAGACAAAAAACCTGTACTCTGAAAACCATAAGACACTGATAAAAGAAATCAAAGATGACACAAATAGATGGAAAGATATATCATGCTCATGATTGGAAGAGTTAATATTTCAAAATGATTATACTACCAGCCACATTAGCCCCTAAAACAGAGTCAGCCTGTCTTTTGAAGATTTGAAACCAGGCATTGACTTCTCTCTACCTATGAAAGTCCTAGATGGCATCTTCTTCCAATAGAAGGCTGTTTCATCAACACTGAAAATCTGTTGTTTAGTGTAGCCACCTTTTGCTAATTACCTTAGCTAGATTTTTCTGGTTAACTCACTACAGCTTCTATATCAGCACTTGTTGCTTTGCCTTGCACTTTTATGTTATGGAGATGGCTTCTTTCCTTAAACTTCATGAACCAACCTCCACCGATTCAAAATTTTCTTCTGCAGCTTCCTCACATCTCTCACCCTTCTTAGAAGTGAAGAGACTTAGGGCCTTGTTCTGGATTAGGCTTTGGCTTAAGGGAATGTTGTGTCTGGTTTGATATATCCAGACCACTAAAATTTTCTCTCTGTCAGAAATAAGGCTACTTTGCTTTCTAATTATTTGTGTGTTCACTGGAGTGGCACTTTTAATCTTCTTTGAGAATGTTTCCTTTGCATTCACAACTTGGCTAACTGTTCAGGGCAAGAGGCCTAGCTTTTGGCCTCTCCCAGCTTTTGACAAGGCTTTCTCATTATGATTAGTCATTTCTAGCTTTTGATTTAAAGTGAGACATGTGACTCTTCCTTACATTTGAACACTTAGAGGCCATTGTAGGATTATTAATTGGCATAATTTCAATATTGTGCCTCAGGGAAGAGGGAGGCCCAAGGAGAGGGAGAGAGATGAAGGAATGGCCAGTCAGTGGAACAGTCAGAACACACACAACATTTATTTTTTTCATCTTATGTGGACACAGTTTGTGGCTTCCCAAAACAATTTCCATAGTAACATCAAAGATTACTGGTCACAGATCATCACAACAAACGTAATAAATAATTAAAAAATTTGAACTATTGTGAGAATTACCAAAGAGTGACACAGAGACACAAAGGCAGCAAATGCTGTCAGAAAAAAAAAAGCACAGGTTGGTCAAAAGCCTTCAATTTGTCAAAAACACAGTATCTGCGAAGTGCAATGAAGTGAAGCACAATAAATTAGGTATGCCTGTATATTACCAAATGCAAAAAGCAAAGTGTAAAACAGTGTCTCAATATGCTATGCTCTGTGTAAGTTCAAAGTAGTGGTGAAAATTGAATAGAGAAAAGATAAAGCAAAAGCTAGTAAGCTTGGCTTCTGTGGGGGGGGTGACTGGAAATGGGGTAAAAAAGAAGGGAAGGATAGGAATTAAGTAGTGAGGATTAAGGGGAAAGTGACACTTTTCTGAGTAAGTTTTTTATATAGTCTAACTCTTATAATCCTAGTAATGTTTCTCATATTGTTCCCTCCAATAGCTAAAGTCCACCACAATTGTGGGGGGAATCCCAAATGAATGTAAACAGTAACAAGTGAACCTCTGTTACAAATGATAACAACTACAGTGAAAGAGATAGTTTTTATCTTAAAATTAACACTAATAACTTTGGAAAACAGTATTTTGGCTGTAAACTGTGAGATTAGACAAAAAGAACTATGCCTAAATACTGTATTATAGTTACTAAATTTGTTTTTCATAGGGTATGGGTTAGCAATTCCAAAACTGCTTTATATGTGTACCAGGATTGAGCAAATATGTAGATATAGCATAGATAATGAGAGTCAGATTTCTCATTGTTAGAGAAGAAAGTTTCTAACGAGGAAAAGAGGGAAAGTTAGAATGAATTGGAGATGATGAATTGGAATTAGAGGATATGTATTGTGGTAGACAGAATTGTGGCCTCCCAAACATAGCCATGTTCTAGTATAGAAACTATGAATATGTTGTGTTAATGGCAAGGGGGAACTGAATTACAGATGGAATTAGGATTGCTAATTATCTGATCTTAAAATAGACAGATTATCCTAGATTATCTGTGTGAGTCCAATGTAATCATAAAGGGTCATTATAAGGGAAGAGGGAAGTATTTATTAATTATAAAGGGAAAATGCTAACTGTACAATGAAGAAATCTAGCAGTCAACACCTTAACTAAATATCTAGGTTAACATTAACCAAAATAAGACATTGGCACCATGTGCCCTCTGATGTGATGCACTGAGTCATTTTATCCACTTGAATATTAAAATGCCCGTCTGCTGGGGTCATTCTTTGGTGTGCATTCACATGGAACACAAATATCTTCAAGTGTTTTTCCCACTTAGGGATGTCTCTCCAGGTACCTATTCTCAAAATTTCTTTGCCATTAGTTTTCTAATTATTTTACTTGCAAGTCCTTGACCATCCAGTCAAACCATTGACTGCAGCCCATGCATCTGTATGTCATTGCACACCTGGTTATTTCCAAGCAAAGGGAACCACCAGGTGCACTGCCCGAAGTTTGGTGCACTGCCCTAAGTTCGTTGCACTGCCCAAAATTCTGCACACTGGGAAGGTTTCTATTCACCACTGCTCTTCAGGGACATCCCAGAAAGGGGCTATAGTACTGTAGCCATCGCTTTTGGATGGTGCCTGTATGTTATGTCATATCAGCTGTAAATCAAGCTTGAGTCTTCTCTTTCTCTGTAAATGATTATAGGGAACTCCCTTTGGCCTTGGGTGCAGGCTGGGAGAGAGAAGGCAGTGTAGCAAAAGGGGGGGTCAAAGGCATTTGGGCCACTATTTCACATAAATTACTTGTGCCTTCAGGGCCTGCTTGAGCCCATTCATGTATACACCATTTCCATTTGATGATGGAGTGTTGCTGTGCACACCCAAATTTATGGCTTGGTGGGTCAGATAATACCCAGTTAATGATGGGTATCACAGGTCACAAGGTAACTTGGGGCTTATGGTCAAGCATTTAGTCTCAGGCCAAGAGCCATTTCTCAAAATTTCTCAGTGATCTGAGGATAATGGCAAGGCCTTACTCCAAAGTCCTAAAGACCTGTGCTGTGATTCACCACAGGACCCTGCCAAAGGCTACAAACAGGATCTTAATTTTAGTCAGATTTATTTTCCACTCCATGACAAACAAATGTCTTATCAGTAAGTTTAGAATAGTTGCTACTTCTTACTTACTCGATCCAATCAGCATATCATTGATGTAATTGACCAGTGTATCTTGTGGAAGGAAAAAGCAACCATGATCCCTGTGGACTAAATTGTGAGATGGAGTTGAGGAGTCGAAAGAGCCCTGAGGTAGGACAGTGAAGGAGTATTGCTGGCCTTGTCAGCTGAAAGGGAACAGCTTCTGGTGGGGCTTATGGACAGGGATGGAGAAAGAGGCATTTACCAGATCAATAGAGGCATATCAGGTACCAGGGGATATGTTAATTTTCTCAAGCAATGAAGCCACATCTGATACAGCAGCTGCAAGTGGAGTCACCACCTGGTTAAATTGATGATAACCCACTGTTATTCTCCAAGACCTATGTGTATTTTGCACAGGCTAAATAGGAGAGTCAAGTGGGGATGCTGTGGACATCACCACCCTGCCTCTTTCAGGCCCTGATGGTGGCATTAACCTCTGCAAATTTTTCAGGAAGGTGGTATTTCTTTTTACTATTTTCCTAGGTGGAGGTAGGCAGCTATCATGGCTTCTGTTTGGCCTTTCCCACTATAATAGCCCTTACTCCATGGGTCAGGGAATCAATGTGGGGATTCTGCCAATTGCTAAGTATGTCTATTCCAATTATGCACTCTAGAACTAGGGAATAGGTCCACTGGACCCACAGTGAGATGGATCTGAGCTAATATTCCACTGATCACCTGATCTCCATAAGTCCTTCCTCTGGGCCACAGTGACTTTTTCGGTCTCCTGGGATTGGGAACTAGTGACCAGAAATCTCTGAAAGTTCTGACTATTTCCTTTATCCCAATGAACAGATATCCTTGGGGAAGGCTAGGTGAAAGGTTAATGGTAAAAATTTTCAGTAGTGTACTGAGGTCCTTCTTTAAGGGGACCTTATCTCCTCTTCAAAGGGTTCTGGGTCTGTACACTGGTTCAAGTCTAGGATTTGACTGAGGGACAGTGATTTTGTTTTTATCAGTTAGACTTTTGTTCATGTCCCAGCAGGCCCCTAAAGGTGAAATTCAAAGTGTGACCTGTGAGAGATAAAGTACACTGCAAAAAAACTACTTGAATTTCTAATTTGTACAAGAAAAATCCAGGACACATGTATGGGAATGGATACTAAGAGACTAAGAATGTGAACTAATGGTGGAAGGAACATAAAGTTGGATCAGGGCAAATTTATCGACATGGGAGTCACCAAGCAGAGATTTTGCATTTAATGTTTCAGCTTGGGGAGTAAGAAAGGGCTCTAATAGTTTGTCTGGGTGGTTAACTTGGGACCAAAAAATGGCCCACAGTGAGGAAACTGGAAATGCCAACTTCACTTGGTTTAATGAGGAAGGGACTCAAAGACTTAAGATTGGAAAGTTGGAGTAGCCCTGTAGCTATAGGAGATAAGCGTCTTTAGGCATACATAGGCTCTTAGGTCATTTATCCTTGAAATGGGAATTTGCATCACTGAGCTCATCCTTTTCCTTTACCATTTCGTGCAACAATATTGGAGGAAGTAACCAACATCATTATATTCTGTAGTTTGCCAGAAATATTTGTAAGATCATATGCAGAGTTTCTTGCCTCTTATAAATGACCAATTAGGAGTATGCAATGCAGATATTTTATGTATCTGCATAAAGAGTTTTTGCAGATACATAAAATAAGAGTTTTGGAGTTCCCGTCGTGGCTCAGTGGTTAACGAATCCAACTAGGAACCATGAGGTGGCGGGTTCGGTCCCTGCCCTTGCTCAGTGGGTTAACGATCCGGCATTTCCGTGAGCTGTGGTGTAGGTTGCAGACGAGGCTCGGATCCCGCATTGCTGTGGCTCTGGCGTAGGCCGGTGGCTACAGCTCCGATTCAACCCCTAGCCTGGGAACCTCCATATGCCGCGGGAGCGGCCCAAGAAATAGCAACAACAACAACGACAAAAAAAAAAAAAAAAAGACAAAAGACAAAAAAAATAAGAGTTTTTATGGACTATCAGTGTCTCTTTACTACTGGAAATAGTATCACTTAAGATTTTAAATCTACTCATGGAGTTCCCGTCATGGCTCAGTGGTTAACGAATCCGACTAGGAACCATGAGGTTGTGGGTTCGATCTCTGGCCTTGCTCAGTGGGTTAAGGATCCGGCATTGCCGTGAGCTGTGGTGTAGGTCGCAGATGTGATTCGGATCCCTAGTTGCTGTGGTTGTGGCATAGGCCGGCAGTTACAGCTCTAATTAGACCCCTATCCTGGGTATCTCCATATGCTGCGGGAGTGGCCCCAGAAAAGGCAAAAAGACAATAAATAAATTAATCTAATTATATTAGAGAACAAATTCCAGGAATACCAGAACCAATTCAGAAAACTCATTCTTAAAATTCCATTCCTTTAGAACCACTTTTAGTACCAAAATTCATATTAGTCAGGTTTCTCCAGAAAAACAGAAACAGTAGATTTTATATGTGTGTGTGTGTGTGTGTGTGTGTGTGTGTGTGTGGAGAGAGAGAGAGAGAGAGAGAGAGAGAGAGAGAGAGAGAGAGAGAGAGAGAGAGAGAGAGAGAGAGAGAGAAAGGCTTATTATGGGGGATTAGCTCATATAATTAGAGACTGAGAAGTCCCATGATCTGCTGTCTGCAAGCTTGAGGAACAGAAAAGTTGGTGGTGTAGTTCCAATCCATATCTGAAGAACTAAGAACCTTGGGAACCAATGGTATTAGTCCTGGTCCAAGTCTGAAGTTTCTGAGAAAGAGGAATATAGAGGTCTGAAGGTAGGAGAAGATAGAAACTGAATCTCAAGCAGAAGGCAATTTCACCTTTTTTTTTCCCCCTTTTTGTTCTATTCAAGCTCTCAGTGGATCGAATGATATCCACTGGCATTGGTGAGGGTAATCTTCTGATTCAAGTACAAATCTCTTCCAGAAACACTTTCACAGACATACCCAGAAATAAAATTTTA
This sequence comes from Phacochoerus africanus, assembly GCF_016906955.1. Taxonomy (NCBI): domain Eukaryota; kingdom Metazoa; phylum Chordata; class Mammalia; order Artiodactyla; family Suidae; genus Phacochoerus; species Phacochoerus africanus. The sequence goes on along the minus strand of NC_062546.1, from coordinate 164,985,156 downwards.
CCAGCTATCTGGGGAACCCTTAGACCAGTCAAGGTAACAGAAGAAATTAGCTATCACCTCTGGTTTGACAGGAGTGTTGAATGTGTCTGAAAGAGTTGTGGTAGACAAGTCCAGTACAGGAAGGCAGAGTCATACTTCTGAGGTTTTGAATTTCTCAGGCTGGCAAAGAGAAGCTGTTGGGACCAGATAGGGGATCATTCAAGTAGTTTAGGTAGGAATTAACAGGGGACTTGAATTAAGGTTATTGAAGTGAGATCAGAAAGAAATGGTTGAGAGGATAGTGCAGATACAGAATTGATACAACTCCAGGGACTGACTAGTTGCCTACACAATATGAATTTCCGTTAACATCCTTATAACAAGCTCCCATTGTAGGAGGAAGAGTTTCAGTATTCCTATTAAAATACTGACATTTTTTTGCCTTCCTTGTACATAGTGGTGTCAAGGAAAAGCTGAGTGGTATTCCAGGAAAGCACTTTCAAAAAGATAGCACAGGAGTTCTCTTGAGGCACAGCAGGTTAAGGATCCAGTATTGTCACTGCTGTGGCGTGGATTTGATCCCTGGCCTAGGAACTTACACGTACTGCAGACGCAGCCAAAAACAAAAACAAAACCCTCTTCAACCCCCCCCCCCACCAAAAACAAAACCCCCAAAAGATGATACAGTGGACATTCACAGTTATCATTTACTATACCTACCCATCTTTCCTGCCCAGAATGTGACACTGTATTTGAGGGTTAGAATAGCCATTTTAAATTATAGTTAAGGGAAAAGCCATACGCAAGGATGACTTAGAAAGACTGAGGGGGAATCCCTGTTCCTTGATGCCATACCAGTCCAAAGCCACTCACTTTAAGGTATTTACTTAAGCAAATATTTAAAAAATTACTTACTGGTTAAAATCACTGTTTTGGGGGGGGGGGAGGGAGGTATTATTTTTTGATCTCTGATTCTTGCAGTTGAATGCAATTCTAAGTGATACAGTGACTAAAAGAATGAGCGAGATGAAGCAAAGTAATTCTATCCCACACATAGGTGACTAGAAAAAAACAGTGCCTTTAGGAAAGAAAAATTAAGATTTTAACAAAAGGTTATTAATTTATTCAACTATTAATTAAATGTTCATTTTGCTCCTACTATGTGCCAGGTACTATTCTAAGAACTCAGAATTGAATGCTGAGTACAATGGACAATGTCTCTGTTCTCATAACGAACAAGAAGGTCTATAATGAACAAGAATAACAGAACCGGAAGAAAAAAATGATTGTAATAGCATCAGGCAAAGACTTAACAAAGACTTAATAACAGAGTGATATTAAATAGAGACTTAGTAGGTGGCTTTAGTAATAGTGAGCTCAAGGACAGTGTTGAATTGATGGGTTTCTGAGCCATATCGGTGAAAGCTTTTAGAATGTGAATTTAGAGACTGAGAGAGGGGTTGAGCTAAACATTTAGTTTGGGGAGTTTTCAATGTAGATAATAGTAGAAACCAAGTATGGGCATACAAGAGTGAATAAAGAAACTTGAGGGTATGTACGAATGGAGAAAGATTCATCCAGGGTTATCAGATGAATCTGGGGAAGTATTGTGTTCTGCCTGACCACATGCATGAAATGTTTTAGAAAAGGGAGCCATTAATGCTGCAGAAACATTAAAGGAGATTCAGGGAAAGAATGCTGAATTTGGCAAATTTACAGTCATCCATCATTAGTGACACTTGAAAAGCTGTTTTAAAAATAAACATGCGAAAATGAAGAAAGTAAATGTGGACCAGTTTAAACTCATTCTTTTCCCCTCCCAACACACACAGATGTGGGTGATGAGGAAGCAGGCATAGTTTCTTTTTAAATGTTGTGCTGTTTATAACACAACTCTTCATTTGACAATGTTTAACAATTTCATTTAAACACCAATACCAGAATCTTACAGTGGCCCACAGCATTCTCTGAGTTCATTTGATTTCAGCAGCTCATATGATAATTGCTGAAAGAAAATAGCACAATGAGTCACTCAGTTGTGTAAGAGCAGTATGTTTTATGACTTTTTCATCTCATAAAACAAAGCTAATTTTTTTCCTTACAGTTGGAAAAAACTTTAGAGTAAACCTGACCTGAGGCTCCAAGTTTATAGGCTCAATTTATTCCCTGTGTAAATTCATGGGACAACGCTATATGAATTCTCCCACAGGGTGTGAAGTATTAGTTTGTTCAGGTGTTCATGTCTTTTCATGTAATTAAGCAATTATTTTCAAGTGGATTAAAATTTTTAGAAGCTTTGAAAAATGTTAGTAAAAATAGCACTCTGCTGTATTTACATGGAGTCTTAATCCTAGCTGTTCAAAGAGTGTTTATCAGTTGAAGATATGGCAAATATTAGGGTTTCTGCTTTGTAGACAGAGAAATTATGTGATGCACTTGAAGTGATACTGAAAGTCAAAAGTGGGAGATTCTGGACTAGAGCTTTTATTAATTCCATTCTCCATTAATATCTTTTTTTTTCATCTCTCTGATACAAACAGATCCATGTAAGTATTTGAAGAAATAATACTGATAAAATAATAATGAAAAAGTGGTGGTTAGATTCTTAATTATTTTTGGAAGTGCTGTTTGAGAGTGGTGATTGTTGCTATAGGTTTCCAGTTTACTCTGTTACCAGCCAATTACTGACTCTTTTTACAAGATATGCTGTATCGTACAGTCGTATTTTACCAGTCTTCTTAAAATTCTACCAAATTATACATATAATTTAAGTAGAAATATATATTTTTGTAATATAGATACAACTTGGAGACAAAACCCCATCCTCCTCTTTCAAGAAGCCTTGTGTGTCTGCCTATCTCTCTCTCACTCTATCATCTACCAAAATTCTGCAGTTTCCACTAAGGGGATAGATTACTCACGTAATGCTCAATTTTCCAGGTGAAAATACAAAGAAGAACATAGCTCTTTCAGGTGTCTATTCTGACTTACCCACTGTTAGGCTCTACAAAATTAGAGCTTCCCAGGTCTTGTGTAGGGTACAATTCTCTTTAACATAGAGGACATGTACACCTGTCTTGTTAGTTCATCAGACTTAAATAGATGTGAAGCACCAATTGGTTGTGTGAAATGATGTTACTGCCTCATTATCAGTAGAGAACAATGTATACACTGTTATTAAATATTTAAGTGTGAATAAAGAGTCTATAGACACAAACAAGAGTGATTGTTCCCATCTAAGGACCAATATCATGATGTTGGGCTCATTTGAAGGAACTTGAATCTCATAAGCTAACATCTACAACTTAGACTGCTGGAGGAAGAGAGGTTACCAGTGAGATAAGCAGAACTGCTTCACGAAGAGCTAGAATGTAGGTGATGGTGATGGGATAGACTTTAGGCACCCTTTCCCCCAACTCCTGCAACACACACTTAGAGATAATAACACACAAAGAGAGAAACTAGAAGGAATAACCATTGTCAAGATAAGACATGCCCATAGGCCAGAAAAAGAATTAAGCTACTGAGAGGTGCTAAAGCTAGGGGCCTTCCAGGGGTTTGTGTGTTTTGGATATAGGAATAATGAAACTGCACATAAGGTAGAGTACCAGATCCAGGAGTGTCAATAAAATAGGGCCTGATGGGTCTCTCTTATGAAGGAGGGTATAATGACTTGCTGATGACAGCTGCTATAGGGCTAGGCTAAACCAGATGCTTGGGGAAGCAGGAGGATCCAGATTAGCTCTAAGGAAGAATCTGAGCAAAGCCATGCATTTATTATCTCAGTGCAGGAGCTCTAAGCCTCTACTAAAAGTTTCTGAACTGGTTTCCCTGAAAGATTGTGCAGATGGATTGACAAAACTGCTAGATTGGAAGCAGTAAGTAAATAGGAGAGATGAAGAATTCTTATCTCTAAAAAGGAGAAAAACCAAAATTACAGAACACATCAAGCCTCTAAGCCTAATAGAATTTGAAGAGAGGATTAATTAATTGTAATATTGTACTGATGAATTTACTCAGAACACAAAGAATTGACAGTATGAAAGTAGAGCTAAGAGTTAAGGGAGACCAGACTGACAAGCTTTAATTTATGTCTCATAGTTATCTAGAAGAATTTATATCTATACACACACACACACACATATATAATTTATATATATACACACACATATATACACACACATATATACACACACATATATATACACACACATATATATACACATATATATTTATATATATATATATACACACCCATACACACACACACATATATATATATATATTTTTTTTTTTTTTTGAAAAGGTAGTCATTGAAAAATTTCCAGAACTGGAGAAAACCATCTGGCAGCCAAAAACAAAAACAAAACCCTCTTCAACCCCCCCCCCCACCAAAAACAAAACCCCCAAAAGATGATACAGTGGACATTCACAGTTATCATTTACTATACCTACCCATCTTTCCTGCCCAGAATGTGACACTGTATTTGAGGGTTAGAATAGCCATTTTAAATTATAGTTAAGGGAAAAGCCATACGCAAGGATGACTTAGAAAGACTGAGGGGGAATCCCTGTTCCTTGATGCCATACCAGTCCAAAGCCACTCACTTTAAGGTATTTACTTAAGCAAATATTTAAAAAATTACTTACTGGTTAAAATCACTGTTTTGGGGGGGGGGGAGGGAGGTATTATTTTTTGATCTCTGATTCTTGCAGTTGAATGCAATTCTAAGTGATACAGTGACTAAAAGAATGAGCGAGATGAAGCAAAGTAATTCTATCCCACACATAGGTGACTAGAAAAAAACAGTGCCTTTAGGAAAGAAAAATTAAGAATTGACAGTATGAAAGTAGAGCTAAGAGTTAAGGGAGACCAGACTGACAAGCTTTAATTTATGTCTCATAGTTATCTAGAAGAATTTATATCTATACACACACACACACACATATATAATTTATATATATACACACACACATATATACACACACATATATACACACACATATATATACACACACATATATATACACATATATATTTATATATATATATACACACACCCATACACACACACACATATATATATATATATATATTTTTTTTTTGAAAAGGTAGTCATTGAAAAATTTCCAGAACTGGAGAAAACCATCTGGGTTTAAATTTTTCTAACAGTGGTACTGAGGTTATGAATTCAGTAAGACAGGAAATAGCTAAGTTCCCAGATTAAAATAATTCTTGTGCAATGAGTAGGATAAATAAAAAAATTTATACTAAGAAATGCATAGTAAAAGGGAAAATAGTAACTTATAAGCAGAAAATACTGAAACCTACATGGAGAGAAGAGAGATTACTTCCAAAGGAATGATAATTAAATGGGATATTAGACTTCTGTCAGTAATAGATGTCAAAAGACAAAAGAGAGTAAAGCATAATTCAAACTTGAAGGCAAAAGAAGTCACTTTTTAGAAAAAGACAGTGTTATTTTGCCAGTCACAGATTTTTTTGAAAGAACTGACAAAGGATGTGCTTTAGTAAGAACAGAAGGAAGCCCAGAAAGATGTAGAGAGAGAGTGAGAGAAGGAAGGAGGGGAAAAAAAGAGAGAAGGAGGGAGAGAGAGAGAGGGAGAGAGAGAATGAATTTGAACTGGCTATTCTGGTCCTAAGAACCTATCTGCTTATAAAAAAATCAGAATTATGCTATACAAGTGAGTTTCCTTTGGGGTTATTATTCAGCTGTGTTCAATTACAAATTAGCTATCAAAAAAAGAACGCTCCCCATTACCTGCTAATTCAGAACAATTTTCAGAAAACTCCCAGGGCCTCAAATAATTCCTCTTTCAACTCCATTAACTTTCTAGTCCTGCCATTAATTGGGAAGATCCATTGATATCAGCTTGTTCATCAATTTTTGCTGATATTATCTGCCAATATTATATATGGAGAATGTTAAAAGATTAGCATTGAAATAACTCTGAAAGAATTAGGCACAGTTCAATCATGTTGACTCCTACTAGTTTACAGCTCTCAAATTAAAGATAAATAAAATTTCTGTGAAAATAGAAACACACACACACACACACACACACACTGCACACAAAGGATGGAACAGTAGAGCTGAGGGTTATGACAGGAATAGGTGTTTCAAGACAGGAGAAATCTGCCAAGGAACAGAGAGGGACAAGCAATAGATCAAAGTCTAGTTAGGTCTAGTTACAAATCACAGAACTAGTATCAGGAGAATGGAAAAAAGGCATTGGCTCCAGGCAATGTGGTGCCCAGAAATCAAAGAGCTTTCAGACAACAAAGTTTCGGGATTAAACAAGTATTTGTTGAGCACCTCCTACAGTCTGCCATGTGTGATAGATGCAGAGGAATTTAGAGATAATGTGAAATAAAACCCATGGTCTATAGGCAATCAGTTTAGTGGTGGCTAGACATATATGAATAATTTAAAGGCATGCTAAGAGAGTGGTTGAGAAACGCTAAGAGAGTAACAGAAAGGAGAATTAAATTCTAATTAAGGGTAATTAGGAAAGTGTTTAAAAGTGATTGGTTTAAATTGATCTTGAAGGGTGGGTAATTTTATATCAAGCAACTGGGGTTGGGCATTCTAAGCAAAGATACATAGGTAAGGAACGTGAGAAAAATAAAGCTTAAGATCTAGATGAACTTATTCTCAGTTGGGCCTTTTATTTACCTCCTTCCCAGGACAAGGACTCATTGTTGAGTAAATAGATACATCTGAACAGAGAAGGAAGTGAAGTGATAAAGAGGAAGACAACTCTTGAGAGAATAAGGGCAAGCAGAGATTTATCTATCTATTACAAGCTATATATACATATATATATTAATACTTTGGTGTTTTAAAAATGTTTATAGGTGGCATCATGTACATATCACTGTGCAACTTTTTTTTCCACTCAACTTTTTGTGACCTCCATAACTAGATACAACTGTAGTTCACTCTATCTTTCTGCTTTACAATGTACCTTTAGAGTCTATTCAGTTACTTGTTCAATATTACAATGTTATTTGCATCATAGAAATAGCCTCTTACCTATCTTCTTATACACCTATGCAAGAGTTTTTCTGGGGGGTATACCTAGAAAGACTATTTTGACTCATGATATATTTCTAACTTTTAGATATGGTTTTTATTCTCCTTTATCTCTTTATGCAACCCCCCCCCCATCTAGTCTCCTGCTGCTCACATAGTAGGTATGTAATAGATATTTATAAATTTTCAAAATGGAAGGAAGACTGAAATTTGCTGGGAGCTGTGGATAAAGAGAGCTAAATGGAAAAGATAAAAAATGATGAAGAATAAGACTGGCTTTAATTAATAGCCAGTCATTTGGCAACAAGGAACACTGGGGCTCAACCTGTCTGGAAATGGGTAGAGGAGTGTTAGAAAGGAGATTCTGCTGGGAGGCAGCATTGCTCAACCTGAGAGTTGGGTGATGGCACTGAGATTACAGCCATGTTCTGTGGAGCATGTGTGTTCACAACCAAGGAGTCAAACCTGGACTCTCCTCGAACTCTCTGAGTCTCTCAACCTTTGGCTTAAAAAAATGAATTGGCAGAGTTCCCTGGTGGCTCAGTGGGTTAAGGGTCTGGTATTGTCATTGCTGTGGGACCAGTGTGATCCCTGGCTGGGGAATTTCTGAATGCTCTGGGTGTGGCCAAAAAAAAAATCAACAAAAATTCCCAAGTGTTTTTGATACATCCTGCTATTAATCTGTATTTGCTATACTCTAGTTAGATAGTTTTTTTTTTAACTCAATGGCAATACTTTACATTTATCCCTATTAAACATTTATTCAGTTTGTGCTTTCTTGAACTGTGATTCTATTATTTGATATATACATTATTTCTCTCTTCTAAAACTCCTCTGCCTCACTTTACGTTTTGTTCCCTTAAGAGTAAGCATGCATAAAGATGCTTTTTCTTGTTTTCTTTTTTTCTTTCCACCTCATAGCCTTTCTTCCATCTCTTTGCTCTACCTGGAATGCTCCTCCTTCAGATGTCTCCATAGCCAACTTACTTACTTCCTTCAAGATTTTCTTAAACCTTGGCTCCAATTTCACCTTCCCAGTGATGCCTTCCCTGCTACCCTGCTTAACATTGCAATCCCCATCCTCTGCCCATATTCCCTATACAACTCTCATTTTATTTAAAAGTATTTAAAACCATCTAACGCATAATTTACTTTATTAATTAAGGTAGCTATATGTTTGTTCCCATCCTCCACGAGGACAGGGATCTTTGTTTTGCTTTCTGATTGATCCCAATTTCTAAAACAATGCTGAACACATTTTGAGCAATCATAAATAGTAGTTGGGTAAAATGAATATGTTTCAGGAGAGCATGGGTTGTGATAAAGTAATGTAGAAACTTTAAAAATCACATTAATAGGGTAGATGCCCCCTGGATTCCCGCAATCCATGGATCATCAGCTTCAATTTTGACTACTTTGATAATGTGATGGTTTTTCAGATATTTTAGTGAGAAGCTAAGAAAGGACGAATCAGGGACTCTTAGATGCCATTTTATAACAGATATGTCAGATAATATTTAAAGGTGAAAAAATCTCTAACCAAGTCACTGATAAAAATATCGATTAGATGAGGCCAAAGACAGAGCCCTGGAGTAGAGCTCCTGCAATCTCCCTGCAGTCTTATCAACACTCTTTTGTACAATCTCTTATCTAGTTGGTATTCATCTTACAGGACCATCATCCATCCCATACTTCTCTCTGTGTGGCACAAGGTTATGTTTATTGAAGTTGGTAAATACTCTACTGGATTCCAGACCAATAGCAACAACTGCTAACATTTATTGAGCACTTGTTATCTTCTGGGCACTGTGCTAAGTTTATTACAAACCATATTTAATTTAATGGATTTATGTCACTTATTTCTCATTTTTTTTAATGTGAGATCATAAAGCTAGTTAAGTGATGAATAAATATTTGATCCTAGACAGTCTGAGTCCAGAATCTAATCACTGACTCTATTATCCTGGCTCCTTCATAGATTTGTTTGTGGATGTCCCTGACTTCAATCCTAATTATTCTGACATCAATTATTTTTTGGAAAGCCTATTATATGCCAAGACATATGCTAAAATAGTAGGGAAACAAATATGAATATGACTTGAATCCACCCTGTAAGACCTAAAAAAGGAAATTTAGAATCGCAGAGTACTAAAGAGGTGAATTTAATATCTATCTTTTGCAGTCATTTTGTTGTTATTATTTTGAAAATCCAGGGATTTATTTCTCTTCTTTTTGCCAATAATACTTGGTATCAAAAACATATTGGTAGCGAACAGCACACAAATCTAGGATATATACACCTCTTATCAGAGATTTCTGAAGAGCAGAAATTGGGGACCCTTTCTTGGTGGAGACTGCTTTTTTATAGTTCCACATAAAAGCCAATTGTTTGAACCATGATAGTGGCTGTGCTTAAACAGATACCCCTGACCTGCTGTCAATGTGCTGTCTTTGATCTTGTAAGTCTATCACTAAGTTCTCATGCAATTTCATCTCACTGCCCCTTAACTGAAAGCAATTTTCATGTTTTATATTTAGTCCTTTGGAGGCACTGAGCCAGGTGGTGAATTAATTACTTTTGTAGCTTGAGAAAAGATCCCAACTTTGTTGTTAAATTAAGCTAAAGTTAGAAAAAACTGTTTTTAGGTTGTATTGACACCATTTAGGCTTTTACTTTTATTAAAAATATATTTAAAAGGTATGGTCTAAGGGCTGATTCTAAATGTTTTGGAATAAGGATTGCTTTAACTACTTTCATCACAGGTAAAACTATGAAGGAGTATTTTTGTCTGTAAAAATATTTTTGAGGCAATGATAAATTTCTTTGGAGGTGACATGCTATGAGGCCTTCATCATTGGAGTAGAGGGGAAAAGTCTGTTTAGAAGTTTATAGAACTTACACACAGGGTTACTTCAACACACACCAGAGAGACTCCTGTGATCACAGCATTTCTCTGACAGGAACAGGTGGGTGGGGGAGGAAAGAAAGAGGTGAGGGAGATTAATAAGACGTACTGTTACCAACCCTCCTAACTCTGTCTCCAACAAGGGTCCTTCTGCATTATGTGCCTCAGGCCAATAGAAGGAGGCCAAGTTTTGTTCAGAAGCTAAGGAAAGTCTTATTCTTCAATCAAGGAATGGAGAGGGGTATAAGCTCAGGCCCTGGAGCCCAAGCTCTCCCTGATAGGCAGGAGGGTTGGGCTCTCACTGTGGAAGGCGGGGTGGGGCCCTGGAGGGGCAGAGTCCTTGCAGGTGGGGCACAGCTGTGCTGACTGAAGTGCCAGGTACAGTATTTTGTACAGTAACTGAAGTGGGGTTGGGGCTGGGGGAATTAGGTGAAGACAGTCAAAAGTATAAACTTCCAGTTATAAGATTAATAAGTACTAGGGATATATTATACAACATGATAAATATAATTAACACTGCTGTATGTTATATAGGGATGTTATTAAGAGAGTAATCCTAAGAGTTCTCATCACAAGAAAATTCTTTTCCTTTCATTTCGTATCTATATGAAAAGATGGATGTTCATTAAACTTATTGTAATAATCATTTCATGATGTTAGTCAAATCATTATGCTATATACCTTAAACTTATACAGTGCTGTATGTCAATTGTATCTCAATAAAACTGAATAAAAGAAGAGGCAAAAGAGAGAGAGGATGAGAGAGAGAAAACTGGGAGAACTAAGAGAGTTCTTAAAGTCAGAACACACTGTTCTAAATATTGTTTCCAGCACTAACTTGAAATGTTACCTTGGACAAACCCCTTGATATCATGGAATCTCAGTCTCTTTGCTTGTAAAATGGGAATAATGATACTTCTCATCGATCCACTGAAATAAAGTTAAAAAATTGTTTGTAATCTAGTAGGCACTTTAAAAATGCTACAGATATTTGCATCTATGAGACTCAAAATACTTTACAAATTATTGTGGTTCTTGATACACTGAACATTACTATTGCAGTTGGAGAGATGAGCATTACTACCTGCCTTCACAAATGGAAAAACTGTATTTTAAATGACCTGAACCTCACCCTTTAGAAAGAGGCAGAGAATCCTGTCTTCTGACAGACAGCCTCCCTACAAATTTCTGTTCAATAGCAAGCAACAGAGTAATAGAAGGAAAAGCCTTTCTTAAATCAAGTACAATACATCTTCCTTGAGTGACTGAGTGCAAACCTTGACTATGTAAGCATTTTCAGAAGAAGGTCATTGTCTATGGAATTAATTTTCATTCTTGGCTCAACAATGCCTGCTGGGTGTCACAGCTTGGTAAAAATCCCATCTGTTTAGTTAGGGACTAGCCTGATTGATGGAGAAGGATTGACAGAAGTTAGAGGATAAATCCTTGCACCTAGGAATAAATTATTTAAGTGTCCTTTAGTTCTGAGTAGAAACTAGGGCTCTGTCTAGACAAGTAATATAAAGGAGAAAGTGAAAACTTTCGTCTGATTATAGTTAAATAATGAAAGCCTTCATGCATCCCACATGTAATAGATGCTCAATGAACTTTGTTAACTTTGTGAATTAAAAAAAAAAATCTCTTTTCTTTCTTGAGTTATCCAGATAGTTCTCACTTAATACAGGTAAGTCCAGTACACACTATGTATTACAATTTTATTTTCTTGCCTGTTTTTTTTATTCTATCATCACATGTATCAGCCAAGCCTTGTTTTATATAGTTTTTATTCTAAAAATATTTTATAAATAATATTTAGAGAAAATCTAAATTTTCAAACTATCCACAGTCCACTTAATGAGATCCTCTCCATTCTCCCCAAACCCACTCTCCAAGAATTGCTAGCATGTGTTTTGAGTTTATCATCAGTCCATATGTGAATGCACTTTGTATCTCACATTGCCAAGGTATTTAATATATCTTTCATGAATTACTATCAGGCAATGATTCCAGGACAAAGAGCTGGTACTGAGAGCAAATTCTAGTGTGTAAGGCCAAGAAAACTGAATTCCACTTAAAATGTAGCACAAAGGAAGCTATATTTTAAATGGTAAATATTTCAAAATTAAAACATATGTACTAAGAAACAATAACTATTTTAGGGGTTCCCATTGTGGTTCAGTAGAAATGAATCCAACTAGGAACAATGGGGTTGTGTGTTCGATCCCTGGTCTCGCTCAGTGGGTTAGGGATCCGGTGTTGCCGTGAGCTGTGGGTGTAGGTCACAGACGTGGCTTAGATCTGGTGTTGTTGTGGCTGCGGCATAGGTTGGCAACTGTAGCTCTGATTCAACCCTTAGCCTGGGAACCTCCATATGCTGTGGGTGTGGCCTTAAAAAAAAAAGAAACTATTTTAAAAATACATAAAATTGCTTGATTTTTAAAGAAAGCCTACAATACATAAGATTGCTTAACAATTTGACTTTCATTTCCACCTAAAACCTATGAGATATTTGCAGTAAACTAGTATATATTTGGTCTTCTCTTTTTAACATGTCAACATCATATACCAAAAAAAATATTGATAGCTATATTACAATTTTATTTAACAACCATTTATTAGTGACCTGCAAAAGTAAAACTCTCGCAAAGTATTGAAGAAAAAAGCCATGACTTAGGTCCTGCCTTAATAGGAGCTGTCAGTCTAAAGGGACAAATACATGTGAAAAAAATAATCTATACAAGACAAAATGTGGTAAGAATGCAAGTAAAGTATTAGTGAAGCTCAAGGGAAAATGGGATGTTTTTCTGATGGAGGAAGAAGGGGAGCGGGAGGTGAAAGAACTCAATGGAGGAGCTGTGTTTCATGCTGGCCTACTAAGAATGAAACAAAATGTAGAGCAGGACAGGGTATTGTGAGCCTCTCATTACCCAATGTACTGCTCACCCATCCATCAGTCACAACTAATCTCTCTCCTTTCCATTGGAGGCCAAACTTCCTTATATTTCCCCAAACCTGCCATGCTTTGCCATGCCTCTGTGCTTTGGCACAGGGTGTTTTCTTTTCATTTCTTTTCTGTCCGAGGTGTGCAGCAATTTGAGGTGGGACCTCAGTTCCCAGACCAGGGATTGAACCTGGGCTGCAACAGTTAAAGGGCTGAGTCCTTCTTTTATTTTTTTATAGAATAAAATACATACATTTATACACAATTACATTCACACAGATTATTATAACATGGATCTTAAGAAACAGATTAAGTGACTCCCACTGAAGAAGTGGAATGGAAGATATGCTGAGAAAAATAGGAAATTTATTCTATACTTTATCCCAATTTTATGGCTTTCGTCTTTACTACTTAGTTTTATCTATTACATTTCAATTTTTCTTTAAAAATTAGCATTATATTAAATTGTTATATTATGCAACTAAAATTTATAAAGAAGAAAGCCTTATATACCATTAAATATTTTATATAGCATAGTAAAAAGAATAACAACTGGTAAGCATAACAAAAATAATACACCCTCTGAAAATAAGTAAAATATAAAATGCATAAGTTGGTTAAAAAAGTGTAACTATATAAATATGTCCTCACAATTTGTTCCATCTCACTGATTCTTCAATAAAGGCATTACACCATTCTAGGTGATGTGATAAACAAGACATTATAGACTTTACATTGTACCATGGAGAGAAATGGTTATTAAAAATACAATTGTAGAACTGTATTATTTAGTTGTACAGTGGCATTATTTAATTATAATTATCATAAGTTCTTTGATGGAGAGGAAATCAGAATCAGATCTAAGAAGACTTCAGCATTCCAAGAATGATGTCAAATGACCCCCTTCATGGTGGATTATGCACTTATTTACTATGAGATATATTTCTTCTCCAGAGATTTCTTGTTTGTGTATCAATTGTAGATTTTTGGTTTGCAGTTATTCTGAAGTTTTGATGTAAGAGTCTATATGTATATGAGATCGTTTTAAGTTGTTGTTCTCTTAATTGCAAGTTCATCTCCGGTGTCCCGCATTTGTACCCACCTCTTCTCATGATTTCTGATTTTGATGGTGTAATTGTGCATGGATAGGGCTGAGTCCTAATTACTAGACCATTAGGGAACTCCCAGGGTGGCTTCTTTACTTGGAACACATCTTTTCACTATTATTTCATGTAAATTCTCACCCTTCCTTCAAGGCTATCTAGAAATAACTCCGCCTCTCCCTTTTCCAGTCTCCCAAAGTTTGGTCACTGCTTCTTCTGTGCCTTTAAAAAATTTGTGTACTTTTTACTATAAGTCAATTACTCTATTTTGCCATTACTTTGTTGTTGTTGTTGTTCTTCTTCTTCTTTTTCATTTTATAGCCATACCTGCAGCATGTGGAAGTTCCCAGGCTAGGGGTTGAATCGGAGCTACAGCTGCTGGCTTATGCCACAGCCACAGCCACACTGGTTCTGAGCCACATCTTCGACCTACACTGCAAGCTTGTGGTGGCAACGCTGGATCCTTAACCTGCTGAGCAAGGCCAGGGATCAAATCCACAACCTCAAGGACATTATGTCGGTTGCCTAACCTGCTGAGCCACAATGGGAACTCCCAATTTGTATATGTTTATTGGAAGTTTCAAGATACATGACCTATATTTATAAAACAATTACTCATCATAATGCTTGGCACAGAGAAAATAACATGTTAGTTGAATAAATGGATGAGAGAATGAGTAAAGTATATCTTCTGTTACCTCATTCTGCTGTTAATTTACATTTCCCTGATGACTAATGATGTTGAGCATCTTTGCTTGTGCCTATTGGCCATTTATAGGCCTTTTTCTTTGTGTAGGTTCAAATTTTGCCAATTAATATTTTTTAAGTCGTTGGTATGAGTTATTTATATTCTGGTTTCTCGGGATTTTGACTTTAGTTATGGCAGTTGATTAGATTGCATCCAGGGTCACTTCCTTACTTCCCAGAGGTGGTAGACCTCAAAATATGGCCCCAAATCTCTCCCATCCTAGGAAGTGACATTGCCACTTCCAATCAAGAATGAGGTAGAATCTACTTCTCCATCTCCTTGAATTTGAGCTAGACTTGTAACTTTCTTCGGACAATAGAATGGAGCAAAATTGACACTGAGTGACTGCTGAGGCATCAAGAGATCTTGCTTCTAACAAATTTCACCTTTTGAATTTAGCTGCCATGTGATGAAGTCAAATCTCAAAGCAGCCAAGTTTTGCTTACAAGAGGAAGGAGAGATATTCATCAGCCTCCCCAGCTGAGAATGCCAGAAGACTCCGTTAAGTCCCAGAATTGTGATAAATAATAAGTGGTGGTTGTTTGAAGACACTGAGTTTGTAGGTGATTTGTCACAAAGCAGTAGATAATTGACACACTACAACTGAAATAAACTATTCAAGAAGTGTTTCATTTATTGGATTGGGGTTGGGAAAAACTAGTGCTAAAGCATTGCTACTTTCAAAAAACAGAGACTGAATGGAAACACAACCCTACTTTCTGGCCTGGTTGTTTGAATTATCTACAACACAGAATATGTCTGGAGAAGAAAAAAAATACAATTTTATGATTTTAGGTCATAGACAGATAGTCCTAAGGAGCTGTATTCCAACCTCATAATAAAGTGGCATTTGGGAAGTTCTCTGGTGAAAAACCAAAGGAATTAACAACTTGGACCATATACATAGTGGTACAAAAAATACCATATGTTTGGAAACAGTCTCAAATATCAAAACAGAAAAATTATGCATATCGGTGCCAAATAGAGTAAAACATTTTAAAGCCTGCAATGTTCTTACAAATGTTAATCCTCCTTTGTATAATCTAAAACTTATTAAGTAGATTTGCACACAATACTAATAAGTATGTTCTCTTTGGGAGATGAAAAGTTAGGAGTTATGTGTAGAGTAGACCCTCAAACAACCGCTGACTGGATGAGCTGTTATTTTTCTATGTGTCCTTCCTCTATTTGCTATGCACTATCACATTTTTAATCTTATACATTTTAAAAATAGAGAAATGTTACTTAAATTATTTTAAAGCAAATACACAGAACTACAAAACCATCATCATTTAAAGCCTTTATCTAGACAAAATGTCCCCTACGAATTAGCAGTTAGATCATATAGGTATCTCAAGTAGCATCTGTGAAAATTCATTTAGCACCAAATTATATTTCCCACGTACTAGATAATTAGAACATAGCACATGTGTGGAGGACAGGGAAGGACATTATCTATCAAGAATAGCTCAAGGCAGTTGGCAAATGTCCAGATTTTGAACAAACCTAGTTAGTGCCATGTTCTAACTACTGCAAAAGTAATTTTCTTTCTGAAATGAAAAATTAATGTAATGTTCCTGAAGGGAAACATTTAATAATAATCAAGTCAAGGTATAAGGCACTTGATTCCTTTCTGCGACCTTAGTCCTAATGTATCAGTAACCCTACCCTCTACTTTTAACTAGATTCTGGGTCAGAGACTGAATCACTTAACCAAGAAGTTCTGATACCCTCTTTGCCCCCATTTCATATGATAATCATTGTTAAGCTGATGGATATTGCTAAAAAGCATAACAAATGTTTTCCTTTTTTTTAAACCAAAACTACAGTTCACTAATCTTACTCTATACTAAAATAAAGAAATCATTTTAATGAGGTATGTTAAGATAAAATTCTGGCTAATATATTTCAACATACTTAAGCTATCATAATTAATTAGATATCTAAAACGGAAAGAGAATATACATTAACATTTCATAAGATTATTGTTTTGCAATAAAATACCAAACCAATAGCAAAGTAAAAATTATAATTATAAATATATTAGATATTTAGAAAATTCAACTCCATCATTATAAAACCATTAGTAGAAATAACACTTAATAGAACTTAACAGAACAAATAGCATTTAATAGAAAAGTAGATATGTTTAAACAGGAGATATCTTAACAACTGTAATTTTTTCCTTACTTTGTTACATCTCAAGCTCTAACCTATGGAACTCCATACACACACAGCACAACTGTGGAATCTTGAAATCACCTATTCTGACTTTCTGCCTATGAAGGAATTTCTTCCACAGCATTGCTGATGAGCACTCTTTCATGCTGAAATATTTTCACAGAGAAAAACAAGGAATCCACTTCCTTCAATGGTTGACAATTTAAATTTGCACCAACATTTCATACTTGGAATCCTGGTGCTGCCTGACAGAGCAGATTCCTCTTACACAATATACAGCCATCCAAATATTTGTCAAGAGCGATTATGGTATGAATAGATTTGTTTTAAAAAGATCACTCTGGCTGTAGGGTGGAATGAACTGAAAGGAATAAAGCTGAAGGAAATTAGAGAAAGAGACTGACAAATTATAAGGAAGAGAAAAAGGAACAACTTTGTGTTTCACATTCCCAGGTGTCCAGCTTATACCACTGGGAATTTTATAGATGGTTGAGGTGATAATTAAACTGTATAACCATTTTGAAAACAATTCTAAAATTACATCCCTGCTACATACAAAACACACCAAAGTGAACTGGAGATGAATTAAAATATTACAAAAATTTATATGACAAAAAATATTCCTGGGATGGGAAGCCTATTTTTAATATAAAAATCAAAAATATATAGGGAAAAAGAATGTATATGTGTATGTGTGACTGAGTCACTGTGCTGTACCTTAGAAAACTGATAGAACACTGTAAGCCAACTATGATGGAAACAATAAAAATCATTAAATAAAAATATATATATTTGAAAAAAGATTTTAGGAGTTCCCATCATGGCTCAGTGGAATCCAACTAGGAACCATGAGGTTGTGGGTTTGATCCCTGGCCCTGCTCAGTGGGTTAAGCATCCGGCGTTGCTGTGAGCTGTGGTGTAGGTCACAGACGTGGCTCGGATCCTGCACTGTTATGACTCCCATATGCTGCTGGAGTGGCCCTAGAAAAGGCAAAAAGACAATAAATAAATAAATAAATAAATAAATAAATAAATAAATAAATAAATAAAATATTGTCGTTTTGTCCATCATGGATTTTTCTGTATTAATTTCATGAAAATATTATTTATTTTGATTACTAAGTTTCTTGTGCCTAAGGCAAGTAACTTGTCATGCCATTAGTTGTGGCCCTGAATATTGGATCTTACATTAAAAAAAAAAGCCAATATGATTGGTATAAAATGATTGTTAGTTGTTACTTCATTTTACATTTTTAAATTTTCTAATGAAAGAAAATTTTCACATGTAATGATAATTTGTATTTTTTCCTCTAGATTACTTGTTTGTGTTCCTTGACAGCTTTTCTATGCATTTTGATTTGTTAAAAACTCTTTCTCTATTTATCACATACATTGTAATAATTTCCCCAGTTTTTTAAAGATTTTTTTGCATGATTTTTTTCTTCATAGAAGCTTGGGAAAAATTTTGTAGTTATGATGTGACTGCAGAGACTATTTAAAATGGGAAACTAACCTTTTCCTAAGAGAATTTGAAGACCAAGTCTTCCTTGCCCTTGAGGAAATGTTAACTATCTTGAAATTGCTAATAATTTTGGGTATTTTGAAATGCACCATGAAAGTCCATTATAGCAGAAAAAGAGGGAGGACAAGTGGGAGAGTAGAAGCAGAGTAGAGACACAGGCATTAGAGTTGGGTTTTCCCACCACTATTAAGCGTTTTTCAGAATAGACAGGACTTCTGGTTTTGGAGCTGCCTCTAGCAGGGGACTGGGAGGTAGCAGGAGAAGAAAGTTGCATCATACATTCAGGCAGGTGTCTGGTTCCCTAATTCCGCATGTGATACAGAAGCTACAGAGCTGCTTGACTTCATGTTGAAAATGGCAGCATGAGAATTTCTCTGGAAATTAAAAGCACTGATATTTGCCTCCTGTCATCACTTCTCCCTCCATCAACTGGCCTAATTTTCTAGCTCCTGTACCAGATAAGCCTCTCTGATTTCATGCAACTTGAGGAAGAGAAAAGGGCATAAACTAGAACAAGGTTGGAATTTCCAGACAGTCTATTAGAAGATTGAAATTAGAGAAAAGAAAATCTTATTTACTGTGTACTCAAGTTTGGAGTCTGAGATTCATATTTGCTAAATGATTAATTTTTTAAAATCTCTTTTCTTTTTGCCTTCTCTAGGGCCACTCCAGCAGCATATGGAAGTTTCCAGGCTAAGGGTCTAATCGGAGCTGTTGCTGCTGGCCTACAGCACAGCCACAGCAGTGTGGGATCTGAGCTGCGTCTTCGACCTACACCACAGCTCATGGCAACGCTCAATCCTTAACCCACTAAGCAAAGCCAGGGATTGAACCTGCAACCTTATGGTTCCTAGTTGGATTCATTAACCACTGTGCCACGACGGGAACTCTGACAAAATTTTAAATAAAGGTAGGATACAGCCCTGAATTTATATGACCTTAATGCTGTCCTTACAAATAAGGGCAAATATAAGGAGAAATAACACTCATCATACACTGCGAATGGCCTTCAAGGTAGTGGGCAATTTGGCAATATACATCTACACCTGAAAAATACATAGACCTTGACATAAAACTTCCACTTAAGGGAATATAATAAAACAATATGATAAAGAAATAAAGGTATCAACACATTAATGCTCATTTAGACATTGTATAAGAGAGCAAAATATTGCAAAGAATGATAAACAATTATTCAAATAATTTATGCCATAGCCACTCACTAGAATAATATTTATCAATTAAAAAGAGGTAGATTTATATGCTTTTACATAGAAACCTGAGCCATACTACGTAACTGCAAAAAGCAGTTTTTATTTTTTGTAGACAAAATAGTAAAAAAAATAAGTTAAATATACACACATGCATCTATGTATGAACAAAAACTTAGAAAGATGAATCCTAAAGTGTTAACTGTAGTTACCTCTAAAAGGTAGTATTCTGGATCATTTTTTTTTCTTTCTAAATTCCTGTATTAATGAACTTTTTTCACCAAGTTGGGGAAGGAGGGAGAACTTAACCAAAGATTTCCCATCAAAGGAATAATTAAAATACCAGAATCCCCACATCATGAGAAAAATGTCTAAAAGCTGTTGAGCTCATTTTCTGCTTCCCTTAGAAGATGACACTTGAAAAAATCTAATGGAGACTATAGCACTTTTAGTCTCTAGGGCTTTCCCATAAGTCTCCTTTTGTTTTGAACAAATATGTTTTCAAGTTCTAGATTTCACTCTGATTTACCCTTGAATGATACAATAATGGCACCCCAATTCTAAAATGTACCACATTTATAGCTAAGCATCTTTCCATGCCAAATCTTTGACTACAGTTGGCAACAGGAAAGAAAGAGCCTGGGGAAATGCCTAGTGTCATGGGAGTCAGAGGAGAAAATTTCAAGAAACTGCTGAGCAATGCCAAATTCTACAAAAATTTAAAGGCATGAAGACGAAGTCTAGATTGTTGGATTAGGGAATTGGAGATCAGTGGTCACATTTCAAGGGCACATTTCAAGAAGTAAAATATAAGGAGTTGTTATGAAAGGATGCAAAACAATAGATAAGAACATGCTGAGAATCTTGCAGAGTGTAACCTGTCTGAAAAGTGATGGAATGAAAAGAAATTTTTTAAAATTTATATATATATATATTTTTCTACTGTACAGCATGGTGACCCAGTTACACTTACATGTATACTTTCTTTTTTCTCACATTACATGTTCCATCTAATGACTAGACAGAGTTCCCAGTGCTACACAGCAGGATCCCATTGCTAAACCATCCCAAAGGCAACATTCTGCATTTATCCCAAGCTCCCAGTCCCTCCCCTTTCCCCCCTTGGCAACCACAAGTCTATTCTCCAAGTCCATGATTTTCTTTTCTGTGGAAAATTTCCTTTGTGCCGTGTATTATATTCCAGAACTTGCAAGACAGGAAAAAAAGAAGCTCTAA
Source organism: Phacochoerus africanus (assembly GCF_016906955.1). Lineage (NCBI taxonomy): Eukaryota > Metazoa > Chordata > Mammalia > Artiodactyla > Suidae > Phacochoerus > Phacochoerus africanus. The sequence goes on along the minus strand of NC_062546.1, from coordinate 164,964,271 downwards.
GCATTTAAAAAGTGAAGGCATATATTATAGTGATGCATTACAATGGAAGTAAATAAAGGAAAACAGTCCCAGGGAATGTAGGACTGACTAGGATCTAAAACAAAACGTGAATGTGTGTGCAAATCACCTGGACATCCAGATTTTGATTCTTAGGTCCAACATGGGCCCATGAGAGTCTGTGTTATGAACAAACTCCCAGGTGATGCGGATGCTTCTGCACTTCAGGCCGCACTTAGAGAAGCAAAGGAGCCCAGACATGATGAAAGGAAACACCTCTTTCTCTGAGATTCAATTAAGAAATGTGATAGATGTAGAAATTAAGCCTGAGAAGAGAACATGTGAGGGAGTTTATGCTAAGTGACTTTTAGCTCTTCGTAAAATATGAGTGAGCTCATTTGTTAAGAATGAGGGAGCGTGGAGAAATGAGGGCTTGAAAACAGTGGGGAAGTTTCAGATGAACTGTCGCAAGATGCTTATTAGGAGATGAAGAGATGAACTGCTTCTTTTGGTGAGATGCTTTAATAACATAATTAAACCATAGAATGAAGTGTGGGGTTTAGGAAAAGGAAGTAAAGATGACTTTTCCCAATTAAAATTAATGAGATAAATTTCACCTATGGTGGCCACAATGGGCTTGCTAATGACTGCCTTAAAAAGCTTAGGAATGCAGTTCACCCCAACACCTACATGTCTGAAATAGCCCATCCCCCATTTAACTCACTTGTCTAAACCTTTTTTTTACTGACCTAGTGTTCAGCAAGTGAATATAAAAAATACAGCCTCTAGATGTAATCAGGCTGCCTAGAAATAACAACAAAAATATGAAAAAATGAGAGCTTACAGATAGTTTAACATGTGGGCAAAAAGCAGTTTTCAACTTATCCAAGTTAATTTTTCTACAAGCAATTATCCTTGTTGGCATCTACCCAGGACTTGAGGTTGACATTAATCTAGCAGTAAATGGCATGGGAATCCCTAATGACCCAAAGTGCTCCTGGTGTCAGCTCAGCCCCACTGTGCCTCATCTGAAAAACCACTTTCCTGTCATCATGTGCACAGCCCTCCAATGCTCTAAATCGAGGATCAGCCTCAGATGTTGTCTTGGAATTTGGTTCTAAGTGTGAAATGAACATTGCTGGAAAATGAACCTCCCTTATGTGATATTCTATTCATTAAAAATGGAATAGCAAAAGGAGAAAATAAATTGCAAGGAGTCCCTGAGCTGCCCTCAATATTCAACACATTCACAGAGTTGACTATTAAAATATGAAAAGGCGAATGTGGAAGAGCTGAAAATGAACAGAATCACAGCCCCAGGTCTTCCCTGTTCTCTTCCAGCAGCAGCTGCAGCTCCTTTACCTTATGATCACTCACTCATTATTAGTACTTTTGTGCACTATGAACTTCCCTGCTTTTCTCATTATTCCTACCAGAATCATTCTCAAAACTCATCTGCCATATTCCTCACCAGGCATTCTCTGAAATCATTTTCCTCTTTACCAAGTTATTCCAGCAATTCCTTTCATAACACCTATCATCTATCCTATGGTTATTTATATATCTTAGCTCTTATATTAAACCATTAGCCTCTCAAGAACAGAATTCATAGCTTATTTTGTTTCATATCCTCCTCAACATCTAATTGTATTTTTAAAATTTTTATTTTATTTATTTTTTATTTTTTTTTGTCTTTTTGCCTTTTTTCATACCCAGGCTAGAGGTCTAATTGGAGCTGTAGCCACTGGCCTACTCCAGAGACACAGCAACGCGGGATCCGAGCCGTGGCTGCAACCTACACCACAGCTCACAGCAACGCCGGATCGTTAACCCACTGAGCAAGACCAGGGACCAAACCCACAATCCCATGGCTCCCAGTCAGATTTGTCAACCACCGAGCCATGACGGGAACTCCTGTATTTTTAAAATTTTAATCTGTATGTTATTTGCAAAAAAGGAATCCAGTTAGAGACTGACATGAAGCAAAAAGGTAATAATGAAAACGGTTCCATTTCAACTCTGGAATTCTGTAAGCATAGTCAAGGATACCACCTCAGGTTTTCCCAATAGTCATTCATGTTTTTACTCTTACTTGTATGCAGAGTATGTGGTAAGCATTCCAAAAGACGTCTGTAAAGGAGCTAATCAGACTTATGTAATGCACTTTTGATGAGTTAGACTGCACCCATGCACCGCAATGAAACATATAATTTTATATTAACAATTTTCCTCACATTCTCAAATTGCAGAAAGCAGAGATGAAGGAAAATATTATAAAATTAAGGACAATAAAAACATGCAGAAAAACCCACCCAGGTTTTTATAATCCTGTCCCTATTCAGCAAAAATATTCAATGCATTTCAATGAATGCAGTGAATACCATTTTGACTTTTATGTATATCATATGGAAAATTATTTTTTAAATGTGAAATTGACAGGATGGTTCAGGGTAAGACAATACTAATCTCATTTGCTTGAAAGTTCTAGAATAATTTATATAATCTATCATCAGCAGCTTTCCAGTAGAAAACACTCAGAAAACATTTCAAAACTCAGGCTTTTCATCTTGTATAGCATCACCTTACCATTAATATATCAATAGTGGTAAGCCATTATATCATCACAGCTTAAATATGGGTGTCTAATCTCAAAAAAAAATGTTTGCATTACTCTTTATAAATCACTTCTAGTTCCTTGCCAACAACCATAAATTTTCTTCAATGAATTAAAATACTACTGCTTTATAATAAGCAATATTTAAATTAAACTGAAACAGTACAGCTCCTTTCCTTGAGACATGAAAATTTATAAATATATAATTGGTATGACTTTTCCAAATAGAACATACTAAATAAGATACACAACATGTACTTTTTAATATATGACATTCTCCTAAAGTGTTTTTAAAATAACTTCTTTGACAAGAATAAAAGACATCCCTAATAATTATCTGTGAGGTGCCCCAAATTAGAAAATTTATCTCATAATATATAGAATAGGGTGGAATTGAATCAGGGTGGAATTTCTTATAAGACAATCAAAAATGGCAAAATTATATTGTAATTTAAAAACATGTTCTGTCTTTAACCACAAAAACAAAAAGACTATTTGCTGATTTCTGATTCTTATGTGGACTTAATGTACAAAATTTCTGACTTCAAAGTGTGTTGTGTTCATCGATCCATTGAAGAGTATTTTAAACATCTGAGAGAAGGAAAAAACCCAAATGATTTAAAATGATATGGTTGCTACATCTCTCCATTGTTTTCAATCATTTAGTCTAAGTTAGCTTGGTATGATTAGGGAAGTTGGTCTAAGATTGTGATAACCAAAAAAGATTATTATGTGCCAAATCTAACTGATATATTGTAAATTATTACCTAAATTAAGTTAACATGTGAGTTAAAAAAAAGTAGTCTGGAACAGCCATCTTAACTACTTTAGCAGAAAGCATTGGAAGAATGGATTTCATCCTTTTCACATTACTTTTTGATGTGTAACCATCATGGAGACTTTGAACTGAGCACAGTAACCTAATCTGTCTTTTTGCCAGAAGCATTACATCAACCTGTCTCCAACTACGAGGGAGAATTTATGCTTGGGGACATTAAGAAAATTAATAATAAAGATCATTGTCCTGCAACAATGGGAAAATCTGATTGTCCTTTGTATCAAGTGTAAATACCAACTTTAAATGTCATAACAAGAATCTGGTTTTTATTTCTCATCCCCAACCATAACCTGGAAAGAGATTTCAAAATGGAAATCTATTTTTGTTTGCACAGCCCACACAGGCATTTGTTCCCACAGATGTTCCACATTTACACACAGGAAAGAAGAATGTTTGAAATCCACCTCCTTCATTTACAAAACGATGACGGCACTAAAGAGCTTTCCTGTCTCCCAATGGGGGGATTATTAAATGGTTCCAGATATTCATCCTCTGTGACCATTGGGACTGTCTGGCCTAGATTTGTCTTTTGATGGACCTCCTTAAAAGTTCTCCCACCCTTTACTCCTCCAGGACAAAAGTGTTCTGCTTGGTGTCAGAAAAGTGCTAATTATATGAAGACATTTCCTGGCTAATCATTAAAGGAGGTTTGTTAATGACGGTCTTAAAGAGGCTTACATATCAATTAAAAGGCAAATGTAATTATTTTACTGACAGCTTATGTGTCCAAAAATGATTGTTCTTTGTGAAATAGTAATGTTCAAGCATGACAAAATGATTTCTAACTGCACAGTTACTTTACTGTTTAGTACTTAGTGGAGGAAAAAAGTTAATTGCAACATGAAAAATGTTTAGTAAGGAATCACAGTAATTTACCAAATAATGTTGACTCCAGTCACTTTTACAACTAGAATCTGCTGACACACCTAGCAATTATTTATACATAGTAAAGTTGACTAATCAATAAAACATTCGCCTCTTCTAGAAGAATTTTTTAAAATTTCAAGCAAAAAACAGGCTATGAACACAATTGCATTGAATTTTATTTCTACTGAATATACAAATTCCATCAAGCATTTAGCTCTAAAATTTTATAAACTCTACTGTCACCAGAATCAACATAAAATCAGTGTTTTTCTACATATGGGTCCCTGCAGAGGTGAAGATCCCTTTTCCTTGCCTGAAAGTATTAGCATGCTTTCATTAGGGCTCAAACTCTACCTTGTTCATTAACATGCTTACCAACTGAACTGTAAATGAGCAGGGAATTTAAACTATACCCTATAAACAGTAATGTGTAAGAGTATCTAAACGGTAATTTAAATGCATGTGTTTCTATAAAATGCATTTTAAATGATTTGGTTTATATTAAATATTGTGGCATATCCCTATTATCATGTTTTTCTTTACTGTCACTCATTACCAGTCTTGTGCTAATATATCATTTTTTTGAAAAAAAAAAAGCACAAATCTTACCTTATGATAATCACTAGAACTTTGTAGACATAAATTACGTTTCAGTCGACAATAGGAAAAATTCTCAGATTTCCAAATAGTATAGCTGTATTCTACTAGAATAAGAAAATGGCATGTTAAAATAAATTTGTAGAAAAGTTGCATAAAGCTTTGAAAAAATTTTGGGAAAAAATTATTACTTAAGGAATTTTTTATTGGTAACTTTTCAGTGATTTTATTATTATTTTTGACATTCCCTCAATGGGGGGAACTATTAGGCACATTTTACAAAGGAATGAAGGTTGTGGGTGTTTTATATGTATGTGTTTTATCAAGAAAGTGTTGACCCATCATTTCAACAATCAAACCATTCTCATTAAAATTCTTCTGTTGCTGTCTCTCTTCTTTACTGTCCAATTTACAGTTAGAATATAAGGATATGCCCAGACTGCATATTCCACTTTTTCATTTCTCTATTATATCTACTCCTTAGAAACTGCATGTTCTAAAACATTTCTAGAGGATTTCTAAAACTTATTTCTCCCCATTTCAGTCATTCCAGAAAATTTCAAACTCCTCCTTTGGAGTTCTCATGACCTTCTCCAACTATGAGGTCACATGTTTTTTTTTTTTTTTTTTCTAATTTGTTTTGTTTTGTTGTGCCCCAGGCATGTGGAAGTTCCTGGGCCAGGAATCAAACCCATGCCACAGCAGGGACCCATGCTGCTGCAGTAACACCAGATCCTTAACCCACTGCACCACAAGAGAACTCTAAGGTCAAAAGTTTAGTATGCACACCTCACTCCAGCAAGAATTATTTATAGTCCCTATATTGGAGATTCTGAGCCTCTTCATGGAAAGAAGCCATGCTTGATTTATCATTGATATTATTTTTCCAAGAGCTCCTTGAATTTCTTCTTAGGAAGAAAGAATTTGAGACTAATTTTAAGAAATAAAGTTGAGATTAATTTCGGGAACCCGGGTTCCAGTGAGAGTGTGGGGCTCATTCTACATGAAGTACCTAAACTGCAGGAGGTTCCCTGCGTGTGTGCAGTGGGGGACCGGATGGGGAAGGGAGAGAAGGAGAAGGGAAGGAAGGGGGAGGAGTAGGTTTGAAAAACACAGAAATGGTAAAATAACAAAGATAATAGCTGTTTCCAGAAAAGAGCACTTTTACAAGTCATATGAAGATGAGCAGAAGTCATTGCCCAAGTCATGAGTTCAGACTTGATGATGAAGAACATTCCAACCAGCACATATTGGTAAAAGCAGATATACTTTGAAAGAGCCACTTATTCTCCAAATATTTCATGTCTATTTTTTACCCTTTTTCTCACTTCAGTGATACCTATTTTGGGATCTGAGTTCTGCAAGGACAAGAAATACATCTGTTATGCTTTCTTGGCACAGCATCTAGCACAGTAAATGGGAGTGTTAAATAAATATTAGTGAAAGAGGAGAAAATGGAAGAGGAACAGTAAAGATTAATCTCACTTTTTGACCTCTTTATCCTGTTAAACTTTTATTTTATGAGACTAGATGTAAACATATTAGCTTAACATATAAGTTTCTGAAATTGATTCACTATACACAAGAATATTCTGAGTTTTTTTCTTAGATATTGCATGACAGCATTGAAGGAATGATATTTTCGGTGAGTCCCTTACCTTGTAGAAAATTAGAAATCTGAATGACTTTGACAAGCTGAAAAAATAAGTGTAATGAATCTTTCTGGGGATGGGTGAAGGATAATCTGCTATGTGAAGAAAAAGAAATCTGCAAAAGAGAATGCAAAAAAGCTAGTTATACAAAGATAACCATTAAAAATCATTGTTTCATTGGAGGAAGTCATGGTATTGCTGCATCCTGAGACAATGAAAATCTTCTCTTCTTACTGTCTATATATAAGTACACAGGATGGAGAAAATTAAGTGAATTATGCAACTCAGAATAGCTAATAAGCTGGAAAGGGGGAAGTAGATACTAAATCTCCTGACTCCTGTGTCAAATGCTCACAAGATGGATGTTATGATGATAGAGATATTTTAATAATAAATTATGGGGTGTATCCAATTTGGATCTCAACAGTTTTAAGATTCATGAAAAAAATGAAGAGAATTTGGCAGGAATCCATAATGAAATAACTGATGAAAGGTTTGGGAGTTCAGAAAGAGAGTTTAAGAATCATAGTTACTAGGTTTTTGAGGGAAGCTTAATTACAAAATTCAAATATATGATGTTATTACATAGAGGTATTTTCTCTTTACCAAAGTCAGAAGATGACACAGAATTGATGAGACTTACTAGTTAAGTATATGATGGTTTCCTGACTAATCATGTGAGAATCCATTGCTTTGGGGATACAAAATTCTATCACAAATTTTGAGCAGAAGAAATCTGAAATCAATGAAATTGGATCATTGATGGCATCATATTTTTAAAAATTTTATAATTATTTTTATTTTTCCATTATAACTGGTTTACCATGTTCTGTCAGTTTTATACTGTACAGCAAGGTGATTCAGTCATACATACATGTATACATTCTTTTTTTCTATTATCATGCTTCATCATAAGTGACTACATGTAATTCCCAGTGCTATGCAGCAGGATCTCATTGCTTATCCATTTTAAAGTCAATAGTTTGCATCTACTGACCCCAAATTCCCAGTCCATCCCACTCTCTCCCCTCCCCCTCCCCCCTGGTAAGTCTATTCTCCAAGTCCATGATTTTCTTTTCTGTGGAAAGGTTCATTTGTGCCAAATATTAGATTCCAGATATAAGTGATAACATATGGTATCTATCTTTCTCTTTCTGACTTACTTCACTCAGTATGAGTCTCTAGTTCCATCCATGTTGCTGCAAATGGCATTCTTTTGTCCTTTTTATGGCTGAGTAGAATTCCATTGTGTATATATACCACATCTCCCTAATCCAATCATCTGTCAATGGACATTTAGGTTTTTTCTAAGTCTTGGCTATTGCGAATAGTGCCGCAATGAACATGGAGTTGGAAGTGTCTTTTTCAAGGAAAGTTTGGTCTGGGTATATGCCCAGGAGTAGAATTGCTGGGTCATATGGTAGTTCTTTATATAGTTTTCCAAGGTGCTTCCATACTGTTCTCCATAGTGGTTGTACCAGCTTACATTCCCACCAATAGTGCAGGAGGGTTCCCTTTTCTCCACACCCCCTCCAGCATTTGCTATTTGTCAACTTATTAATGATGGCCATTCTGACTGGTGTGAGGTGGTACCTCATAATAGTTTTGATTTGTATTTCTCTAATGATCAGTGATGTGGAGCATTTTTTCATGGGCTTGTTGGCCATCTGTATATCTTTGGGGAAATGTCTATTCAGGTCATTTGCCCATTTTTCAATTGGGTTATTGGCTTTTTTGCTGCTGAGTTGTAGAGTTGTTTGTATGTTTTAGAGATTAAGCCCTTGTTAGTTGCATTGTTTGAAATTATTTTCTCCCATTCTGTAAATTGTCTTTTTTTTTTATTTTAATTTTTTTTTTTATGGTTTCCTTTGCTGTGCAAAAGCTTGTCAGTTTGATTAGGTCCTATTGGTTTATTTTTGTTTTCATTTCTATTGCTTTGGGAGACTGACCTGAGAAAACATTTGTAAGGCTGATATCAGAGAATGTTTTGCCTCTGTTCTCTTCCAGGAGTTTGATGGTGCCTTGTCTTAGATTTAAGTCTTTAAGTCATTTTGAGTTTATTTTTGTGCATGGTGTGACTGTGTTTTCCAGCTTCATTACTTTGCATGCAGCTTTCCCAGTTTCCCAGCACCACTTGCTGAAAAAACTTTTTCCCATTTTATATTCTTAGCTCCTTTGTCAAAGATTAATTGACCAAAGGTGTCTGGGTTTATTTCTGGGTTCTCTATTCTGTTCCATTGGTCTGTCTGTCAGTTTTGGTACCAGTATCACACTGTCTTGATGACTGTGGCTTTGTAATATTGCCTGAAGTCTGGGAGAGTGATGCCTCCTGCTTGGTTTTTGTTCCTCAGAATTGCTTGGGCAATTCTGGATCTTTGGTGGTTCCATTTAAATTTTTGGATTGTTTGTTTTAGTTCTGTGAAAAATGTCATGTGTAATTCGATAGGGATTGCCTTGAATCTGTAGATTGCTTTGGGTAGTATGGCCATTTTTATAGTATTAATTTTTCCAGCCCAGGACCATGGAATATCTTTCCATTTCTTTGAATCCTCTTTAATTTCCTTGATTATAATGTTTTATAGTTCTCAGCATATGTCTTTCACTTCCTTGATCAATGTATTCCCAGGCATTTGATTTTTGGGGGTGCAACTTTAAAAGGTATTATATTTTTGTATTCCTTTTCTAATATTTCGTTGTTGCTGTACAGAAATGAGACTGATTTCTGAATGTTAATCTTACATCCTGCTACTTTGCTGAATTTGTTGATCAGTTCGAGTAATTTTTGGGTTGAGTCCTTAGGGTTTTCTATATATAGTATCATGTCATCTGCATACAGTGACAATTTTACCTCTTCTCTTCCAATTTGGATACCTTCTATTTCTTCTGTTTGTCTGATTGTTGTGGCTAGGACTTCCAGTACTATGTTGAATAACAGTGGTGAGAGTGGTCATCCTTGTCTTGTTCCAGATTTTAGTGGGAAGGCTTTCAGCTTTTCTCCATTGAGTATTATATTTGCTGTGGGTTTGTCATAAATGGCTTTGATTATGTTAAGGTATGTTCCCTCTGTACCCACTTTGGTAAGAGATTTTTATCATGAACAGATGTTGGACTTTGTCAAATGCTTTCTCTGCATCTATTGAGATGATCATATGGTTTTTGACTTTTCTTTTGTTAATGTAGTGTATGACACTGATTGATTTGCATATGTTGAACCATCCTGTGAACCTGGGATGAAGCTGACTTGGTCTTGGTGTATGATCTTTTTCATATGTTGTTGGATTCGGTTGGCTATAATTTTGTTGAAATTTTTGCATCTATATTCATCAAAGATATTGGCCCATAGTTTTCTTTTTTGGTAATATCTGTCTGGTTTTGGTATGAGGGTGATGATAGTGTCACAGAATGTCTTTGGGAGTGTTTCTTTTTCTTCAACCTTTTGGAAAAGTTTAATGAGGATGGGTATAAATTCCTCTTTGTATGTTTGATAGAATTTGCCTGTGAAGCCATCTGGTCCTGGACTTTTATTTTAGGGAGTGTTTTTATGACATATTCAAATTCATTTCTAGTGATCTGTCTGTTCAGTTGATCTATTTCTTCTTGATTCAGTTTTGGTAGGCTGTAAGTCTCTAGAAAGTTGTCCATTTCTTATAGGTTGTCAAATTTGTTGGCATACAACTGTTCATAGTATTCTCTCATGGTTTTTGTATTTCTGCAGTATCCATTGTGACTTCTCCTTTTTCATTTCTTAGTTTATTTGGGTTCTTTCTCTCTTCTTGGTGAGTCTAGCCAGTTTGTCAATTTTGTTTACCTTTTCAAAGAACCAGCTCTTGGTGTTATTGATTTTGTCTACTGTTTTTTGAATCTCTATTTTATTGATTTCCTCTTTGATCTTTATGATTTCCTTCCTTTTGCTGCCTTTAGGTTTTATTTGTTGTTCTTCTTCTTCTAATTCATTTAGGTGGTGGGTTGTCGATTTGAGATTTTTCTTCTTTTTTGAGGAAGGCCTGTATTGCTACGAATTTCCCTCTCAGCACTGCTTTTGTGGCATCCCATAGATTTTGAATGGTTGTGTCTTCATTATCATTTGTCTAGAGGCATTTTTTAATTTCCTTCTTGATTTTCTCATTGACCCATTGGTTTTTTTAGTAGCATGTTGTTTAATCTCCATGTAGTTATTTTTTTCTCATTTCTTCCTCTGTGGTTGATTTCTAGTTTCATGCCATTGTGGTCAGAGAAGATACTTGAAATAATTTCCATACTCTTAAATTTGTTGAAGTTGGCTTTATGGCCCATTATGTGATTGATCTTTGAGAATGTTCCATGTGCACTTGAGAAGAATGTATATTCTCATTTTTTTGGATGTAATGTCCCGAAAATGTCAAGTCCAACATTTCTATTGTGTCCTTGAGGATCTCTGTTGCCCCTGTTGTCTAGAGGACCTGTCCATTGATGTGAGTGGGGTGTCAAAGTCTCCTATTATGATTGTATTCCCATCAGTTTCTCCTTTTATGTCTATTAGTATTTGTCATAGGTATTTGGGTGCTCCTATATTAGGGGCATATATATTGACAATTGTAATATCCTTTTCTTGAATGGATCCTTTTACCATTAAATAGTGTTTTTCTTTGTCTTTCTTTATGGCCTTCATTTTAAAGTCTATTTTGTCTGATATCAGTATTGCAACTCCTGCTTTCCTGTCTTGTCCACTGGCATGAAATATCTTTTCCCATCCCCTCACTTTCAATCTATATGTGTCCTCTGCCTGAAGGTGAGTCTCTTGTAGAGAGCAGATTGTAGGTTTTTGCTTTTTTTATCCAATCAGCGAATCTGTGTCTTTTGATTGGAGCATTCAGTCCATTCACATTTAAGGTAATTAGTGATGGATGTTTATTTATTGCCATTTTAAACCTTGTTTTCCAGTTGATTCTATGTTTCTCTTTTCTTCTTTTGCTTGAGTGATTTCCATTTATTTTATGCTTGTGTACTTTTCCTTTTAGTTTTTGTGAATGTAATATTTGGTCTTGATTGGTCTTGCTCTGTTTTTTAAGTATGTTAACCCCTTCTTGTATCTGCTTGCTTTAGCCTGATAGTCATATAGGCTCAAATACATTTTTATTTATTTTTTTATTTTTTTTTATTTTTTTCTCATTGTTGTTGTTGCTATTTCTTGGGCCGCACCCGCAGCATATGGAGGTTCCCAGGCCAGGGGTAGAATCGGAGCTGTAGCCACTGGCCTACGCCAGAGCCACAGCAATGCGGGATCCGAGCCACGTCTGCAACCTACACCACAGCTCATGGCAATGCCGGATCGTCAACCCACTGAGCAAGGGCAGGGATTGAACCCGAAACCTCATGGTTCCTAGTCGGATTCGTTAACCACTGCGCCACAACGGAAACTCCTCAAATACATTTTTAAAATAATAAAAAAAAAGAATCTATATTTTCTTAATTTCCTTCCCCACATTCTATGATTTTGAAGTCTTTTGTTTAACATCTTCATGTTTGTCCTTTTGCTGTTCCTTGTGTTTATCATTGCTTTTACAGTAGTTTTTTTTTTTTTTTCCTGTTTTAGATCTGTATGTTGGCTTATTTGATTGCTTTCCAATTGTGGTTTCCTCCATCCTAGTTCTTCTTACTTTCTTTTTTATTTAGAGAAGCCCTTTCAGTTATTTATTTTAAAAAATTTATATTATTTTATTAAAAAAAATTTTTTTTTTTTGCTTTTTTATAAGGTCACCCCTGTGGCATATGGAGGTTCCCAGGCTAGGGGTCCACAGTTACAGCAATGCCACATCCCATCCACATCTGCAATCCACATCACAGCTCATGGCAATGCTGGATTCTTAACCCACTGAGTGAGGCCCGGGATCGAACCTGCAATCTTATAGTTCCTAGTCGGATTTGTTTCTACTGTGCCATGACAGGAACTCAGTATTTCTTTTAGAATGGGTTTAGTATTGCTGTACTCTTTTAGCTTTTGTTTGTTGGAGAAATTCTTTATTTCCCCTTTTTAAAATGATATTCTTGCTGGATAGAGTATTCTAGGTTGCAGTTTTTTTCCTTTCAGAACTTTAAATATATCTCGCCACTACCTTCTGGCCTGTAGTGTTTTTGTAGAGAAATCAGCTGATAGTCTTATGGGGGTTCCCTTATAATTAATGTTTTGCCTTTCTCTTGCTGCCTTTAGTATCCTCTCTTTAACTTTTGCCATTTTTATTATGTCTTGGTGTGGTCCTTTTTGGTTTCAACTAGTTTGGGGCCTTCTGTGCTTTCTGTATCTTGACGTCAGTTTCTTTGAGATCTGGAAAGTTTTCAGACATAATTTCTTCAAATATATTTTCAATCCTCTCTCTCTCAATCTCTCTCTCTTTATATATATATTCTGTTTCTCTGGAGAACCCTGATTAGTACAATAATTAAAATAAAAAAGATATACAAAAAGATAAAACACTAAATATCGACATATTGGCAAGGATGTATAGCAAAGAAGTTTCTATACGTTGGGTGAAAGTATAACATGGTACAATGCAACCACTTGGAGTACAATTTGATAGTTCTTCATGATGTTAAACACACACCTGACATATAACTCAGCAATTCTAATCTTTGGTATATACCCAAGATAAGTAAAAAATATGTGAATAAAAATATATATGTGAATAAAAAGATTTGTACACAAATATTTATATCAGTTTTATTTATAATAACCTCAAATTAGAAGTAACCCAAATGGCTATCAATAGGTAGGTAAACAATCTGTGATGTATCAATACTACTTAGCACTGAAAACAAACTACACCAAACAATGTAAATGAATTTCAACAACATTATTGATTCATGCAGTGTGGATGAGTAAAGACTGACTGAAATAGGTAATGGTTACACAAATATATGCATTGTCAAAACTCATCAGACTGTACACATAAAAATGTATGGAATTTTTATACATGAATAAAGTTGATTTAAAGAGAAAAAATCTTAAGGAAAAGTTTTGGATTTTATAATATCACATTCCTTTTCATCTCTTCAGTTTTTATTTTAGGAAAGATTTCTATTATCAATGCTTGGAACTAATCCAAAGTTTTGTTATTTCTGTTTCTAGTAATGAGAAACTATGCTAAATCAGTGTGGAAAATTCTTTCTTAAATGCATTTTTGTATTATATGTCAAAGGAAGGATATTTATTGTAACATAATTGATGCTTCAATTGCACCACACCCAGAAAAAAACACTAGCTATACCATCAATTCTAATAACAATTTAAGTTTGCTAATACATAGTGAGTTATTCTCATTGATATGAAGGCTAAATAACAGTTACGTCACAAATCATACATCAAAGTTTTAAAATTAGTCTTATTTTCCAAGAGTCACAATTCTAGGTTTATATAATTTAGTAAAAATGTGTAAGAAAATATTTTATGAGTTTTTGCAAAGCAAAATTGTATAACCTACAAACATCTTTTGAGTTAAAAGAGGGGAAATATATACTCAGAGAATATTCTTTGGAGTTCCCTTCATGACTCAGTGGGTTAAGGATCTGGGGTTGCCATTATGTGTGGTGTAGGTCACAGACGTGGCTCAGATCCCATGTTGCTGTGGCTGTGGCATAGGCTGACGGCTGCAGCTCTGATTCGACCCCCAGCCTGGGAACCTCCACATGCTGTGGAAGCAGCCCTAAAAAGCAAAAAAAAAAAAAAAAAAAAAAAAAAAGGAAATATTTTTCAACTACACAAGGAATTAAAAATTGGCCAAGGAAAAAATACTTGATATTCTAAGACACTTATATTTAAAATTTTTTTTACCATTACACTTAGTAAGAATTATACTTTTATCTTGACACATTCTTGTATATAAATGAATATCCATTTCACAAATACATGCATATCGATAACTGAAACAAGTTTCATGAAATCAATTATTTATCTTACTTTACCCAATACAGTCTGATGTTTTCTCTTTAAGTAAAAATGGTGGTTGAGTTTGAGCAGCACTTCTAGTTTTTGAAGGATTATTTGCAATTCTTTCAGAAGATTAAACCAGAGGAGACAGCAGTAGGAGAGAATTCAGACAAAGAGAAAGAAGACATTCTAGAATGTAATTGTTAAATGTTGGGTTCTGGAATGGATAATTAGGGAATGTTCCAAGCATCTTTAGAAGAAAAACTGACACCAATTTGTCTAGGATAACTTTTAATTAGACTTGTCCAAATATGAAGATGGGCCAAATGAACTTCTGAGTTGCTTACAGTTTCAAAAATATTCCATAACTTCCATTTATTTAGTGATTGATTGCCATCATAGTTTTTATTGTTCTTTCAGAATTTTATCTGCCCTTAAATTTATTCATTTTATGTTTGATGACATAACGATAAAATTATCATTATATGAATATTCATATTCAAACAAGAATTTAAAATAGAGATTCTATTAGTTCATAAGGTACATAGATATAGATCATTAATGTTAAAATTAAATGTTAAAATAATATAGAATATTTATCTGAAGCATTACACATAACACATGGCTCAATAAATGAAAATGTACTACAGGGTAAAAGCCTAATTTTTATTTAAATTATTTACGTTTAAGGATATTTTGACCATATCCTATATTTATATCTCTTAACTTTCTTTAGCTTCTTTTTTTACGATACGATACTTTTTAAAATTAATTAATTAATTAATTTTTGTCTTTTTATGGCTGTACCCATGGCATATGTAAGTTCCTAGGCTAGGGGTCAAATTAGAGCTGTAGCTGCTGGCCTATACCAAAGCCACAGCAATGTGGGATCCAAGCTGCTTCTGTTACCTATACCACAGCTCACGGCAATGCCAGATCCTTAACATTGAGCGAGGACAGGGATCTAACCTGAGTCCTCATGGATCCTAGTCAGTTCATTACCACTGAGCCATGACAGGAACTCTCTGATATAATACTTTTAGTGCCCTGAGTAGCCATGCCTATAAATCTGTTTTAAAATTCCTGAGACCCATTAACAACCACTTTCATATTCTAAACTATAATCATGCCAAAACATAGATAATAAGGTACTTAAGAATTTTTCTAATCATACATTATTGTCTTTTGATATAAGACATTTGCAGAAAATAAATATCCCTGATTTGCTACCTATTTGAAAATGTATTAGTTATTAGAAAGTAACAATCTTTTCAGTCTAACACTAATATTGTTCAAATAATTTCATGAATCAGAGCTTGCATAGCAAATTTGACCCCTGTTTTCCTTGGCCGTGAAATTGATAAGAATTAAATATAAGGGCATTCAAAACAAGTGAAGGCTCAGCTCATGAAACTAGAGTGACAATTCAAAAATAGTCCAGACGTTCAGATTAATCATGCAGAATGGAATGTTGATAGCCAGTGTGTCCTGTCAATGCATTCAAAGGTGAAATTAAGATAATACAAGTGGCAAATGTTCCAGACTAGCAGGACAGTGGGCATTATTATTATTTTCAGGTACAGTGTTGTCCAGGCTCCTCCCTGTTGTCAGGCTCTCAGTTCTACACCTCCTTCTTTTTTAAAGAGAAGACAATGAATGAGTTTTTTTTTTTTTTCCATAATTAAATAACCCTGATTCTTCAGTCCCATCTAAGGATAGAAATAGTAGAAATCCAAGAAGTAAATCTACTTTGAGTTTATTCTGGAGGTAGATGAACTTGTCCCTCCATTAGAAAAATGAGCAGAATGGCACACTCTTAAAACACTAAGGCTGAACAGACACCTCATTGAACAAGATAAACAGATGGCAAATAAACATGAAAAGATGCTCAATATCATAAGCTTTTAGGGAATTGCAAATTAAAATAACAGTGGTATACCACTACACACCTAGTAGAAAGGCCAAAATTCAGGACACTGATAACACCAAATGCTGGTGAGGATATGGAACAACATGAACTCTCCTTCATTGCTGATGGGAATGCAAAAGGGTACAGCTGCTTTGGAAGACTGTTTGGTAGTTTCTTACTAAACTAGACATATGTTTACCATAAGATCCGGCAATTTTGCTCCTGTTAGAAGAGACTTTGGCAGGTATGAATCCTGTCTGGTTCCCGGGTGAACAAGACACCCTCTGTGACCTCAGTCAGTAGGGCTAGTGTTGGAACAAAGGTCCACTTCAGGGTCTTCAGGGGGCAGGCCTGTTAGATGCATGGACAGGTGCTGCTCCCACTGAATTCTTGGCAGGGCTCCTGCTAGATCATTGGACAGGACTCAACCTGAACTGCAGCTGAGTGGGGCTGCAACCCAGTCACAGGGTTGCTTCAGGGTCCACAGCTGAGACCAAGGCCTGAGGCCTGCACCCTGGAGCATGGAGGGGCATGTCTCACCTCAGCCCTGGGCAGTCAGGACTGCTTACCAAAAGGGGCTGGAGCCAAGTCACAGCACCATTTCAGGACAGACAGCGGAACCAAGGCATAAGTTTTGCCCCCAAGGGCACTGACAGCTGTGTCTCCCTGGGTGGGCAGGACCAAGCCAGGACCACAGCTGAGAGGGCCTGAAGGCATTATGTGTTATGCTTCAGAGTCCACTGCTAGCACTGAGTTAGAGTTCAGGGTGGCGCCTGCTACCTGAGGTAAGGGTGAGGGGTGAGACACTTTTTGCATCCTCTGACACATAGATGATGGCAGGACCAAGGCCAAAGGAGAGTGTAGCCAAGTCCACAGAGGGACAGGACTGTTTCTGTGCCTGGAGCTGGCCTTGGTCAGGGAGCCTGCTTTCTCAAAATGGCTGTCCTTGGTCTTGGACTCCGTAAGGGTTTTGCTATCTCTTATATAAATCCCCAAACTCCCACAAAGGCACTTTTGTCATAGATGGATGCCAAATTATTGTTGCTAAGGGGGAATATGAGCAGGGAATCTCTGCTTTTACCATCTTGCTGGTGTCATTTCTCTTGGAATGAGCTTAATCTTGACAATAAAAATACATTTGGGTTTAATATGTTCTATTTAGGATTAGCCCAGTATATTTCATGTAATAGTTAATTCAAAATACAAATTTTATATCAAGGATACTTTTCTACTCCTGTCAGCAGGAGGTTGCTCTGTAAGAAAGTGAGGTCATCTAACTATATGGAGCTAGGGATATGGACTGGCTTACATATTCTTCTTAGTATCCTCCTTAAAATTTCTTTGGCATGATTAACCTGTGCTGGCCCTTGGAGCCTGTGAGCTGACATCCTCTGAGGAGTGATTTTCTAATTTTAGAGTTATTTGGGTAGCTGCTGCTGAAATCCATGGCTGCCATTTGCTTTGGTCATGAAGTTCCTGTATTTTATAGACCCCAGTTCCTGACCTTCCAGTCTCAGATGATCCACTGTTTTCTCTGCATCTCCTAGTCCTCCGCCCAGGAACTCTGGGCCTCTTGTATGGCATTTTCACACAATGCAGGCTCAGAGTGCCATTTTAGACTTATTTATCGTATTAATCAGGGCTCTGTAAAGAAAAAGAACCGGTAAAATGTGAATTGAATATATGTGCATATTTACATATGTTACCTCTAATAGGATGTATATGTGTGTATATATGTATATATGTGTGTATATATATAAAATATATTTTTTAAGAGATAGAGATTTATTTATCTTATTTTATTATTATTTTTTTAGGGCCCCACTCAGGGGGAACATGTGGAGGTTCCCAGGCTAGAGGTCGAATCATAGTTATAGCTGCCGGCCTAAGCCACAGCCACAGCAATGCAAGATCCAAGTGGCATCTGCGACCTACACCACAGCTCCTGGCAATGCCGGATCCCCGGCTCACTGAGAGAGGTCAGGGATTGAATGTGCATCCTCATGAATACTGGTCAGATTTGTTTCCACTGTGCCACAATGGGAACTCCCGAGATGGATTTATTTTTAAGATATCATCTCACACAATTCACACATTCAACTGGCGAGTTCAAAATCCGCAAGACAGGCTAGCAGACTAAAAACCCAGTGAAGGAATGATATTGTAGTCTCAAGTCCAAAGACACTATGGAGGCGGAACTGCTTTCTCTTCAGAGGACCTCAGCCTTTCCACTTAAGTTTTTCCACTGATTAGAGGAGCCCACTCCTGCTTTACTTAAAGTCTGTTCATTTAAATGTTATTTACATCTGAAAAACACCTTCACAGTGACATCTAACTGGTGTTTGACCAAAGAATTGGGCAAAACATGGCCTACCCAAGTTGACACATAATTTTAAGCATCATATTTATCTGGAATAGTTTTCTATTAGTTATTATGTTCTACCTGCCTTGCCATGCTAGACAAGGTGGGTCAGTATAAGGCAAGTTGGATGCTGCCAAGTTGGAGCTGTGGGCCTATCCCCAGTCATAGCCTCTTGGGATCCAGGCTGCATTTGCGACCTACACCACAGCTCATGGCAACACTGTCTCCGTAACCCACTGAGGGAGGCCAGGGATGGAAACTACATCCTCATGGATATTAGGTGGGTTCATTTTCATTGAGCCACAATGGGAACTCCTGTATTGGCATTTATCCCTTGGGATAAATAAGAGCCTGGGAATAAGAGGAAATAGATCTCTCCCCAGCACCGAAATAACACTCACATCGTCTCACCATCTCTAAATGCCTCTAATTCTTACTGTTTTAGAAGATTTCCTATTTATTTTCTTCTCCTGTTAGCAAATTCCTATACACACCAAGTTTTCCCTTATCTCCACAGTATAGCTCTTGATCTAAGTTTGTCAGGCTTGTCTCTTTGTTTCTTTATACTTCATACTAGAACAAAATATGCTACATAGCATTGTGAAAAATACAGAGTTTTGAAATATAGAAAACCATTTACTTTCTTAATAAAGTTAAGCTAAGAGAAAACTGGCTTCACATTTTTGAGTATCAAAAGCAGAATGTATAGACTCTGTATTTCTGCTATAAAAATTCCAAGTCTCCCTTGGGCAATGGATTAAAAGAAAGATCATGCACAATGACATTGGCAAAAGAAAAGCAATCTGATCTGTCTAAAAATATGTTTTCCTTGTCACACAATAATTATGCTCCGTGTTTTGGAAGATTCAAAGAGATTTTATGGAACAGTTGGGAAACTATTGCAGGATAATAAATAGTGATATAAAGAAGTATAAGCTCAGGGACAAATAGTATAAAAAGTAGTTTATAGGAAGAAGCAATTTACAAAAACATTTTTTTCTGGCCCTGTTATAAAAATATGTAAAACCACAAGTGATTTTTAGCATCAGCTTTTTTTTTTTTTGTCCTTTTTGCCATTTCTTGGGCCGCTCCTGCGGCATGTAGAGGTTCCCAGGCTAGGGGTCAAATCAGAGCCACGGCCGCAGGCCTACGCCAGAGCCACAGCAACGTGGGATCTGAGCTGCATCTACAATCTACACCACAGCTCACGGCAATGCTGGATCCTTAACCCACTGAGCAGGGCCAGGGATTGAACCTTCAACCTCATGGTTCCTAGTCGGATCCGTTAACCACTGAGCCAGGACGGGAACTCCAGCATCAACTTTTTAATAGGGGTGGATGTGGCCTCAAGTATATCGTCTGGATCTTCATTCTAATTCCATCATACACAGGCTTGTCCTCCCGACCTGGATCCTCAATTTTCCTACATTAGTTCCAATTTACTCAAGGTTCACTCTAAGGCTAGCACTGTTCCTGCTTGGGTTTCATCTTGCTTAGCTGATCAATAGGGGAAAAATCTTTCCTACATGTGCCGATATGATTCCTTAACTTTGGCCTTAGGCTTTCCTATTCTCATCATTTATTAGCTGGGTCCTAAATATGGAGACATTGGGCAGACTTTGGAAGTTCCAGAATATGCTAACTCTCATCTCTTTTGAATCAGAATGATAATTCTTTCAGGACCTATTATTAAGCCATAAAATAAAACCAGCTTTTTTTTTTTTTTTTTTGCTTTTCTCCATTTATTCTATTCAGCAATGCAGGAAGGAAGAGAATCTGAAAAAGTAAAATAATTGTTGCCAAAATTTTATATTGCTTGTCATTCTAATTTATGATATATACAGTAAGATGTTCATCTTATGTCTGTCTAATCTATCATTTTTGGAAATTTAATGTATTAATTTATCTTTTATTGCAATTTTTACAATTTGGGTATGATTTCCCCTCCTACAAATGTAAACAAACAACTGAACAAACAAATGCATATATAAACAGTTGACCCTTGAACAACCTAGAAGTTAGGGGCACCGACCATCTGTGAAGTAGAAAATCCCTGTATGGTTTATAGTTGGCCTCCATATCTGGGGTTCTTCCATAGTCCTGATTCTGCAGTACTAAAGTATTTACTATTGAAAAATCTCTGTGTATCAGTGGACCCACAAAGTTCAAACTCTTGTTGTTCAAGAGTCAATTGTGTGTATATATACACACACACGCACATATATATATTTGTTGTTCTTTTTAATTTTTCTGAGCTTCTTTTTCAGCCAAATAAGCCTGAAGATTCTGTTCTTGTTCTTTGCATCTTCCAGTTTTGAGCACAAGTGGGGATGCAGTAAGTGATCAATAAACCTTTTTTTTAAAAAATAAATTGTCTAGAAACAAAGTACACTACTTAGCATTGTGAAAAAATATTCTACATCTTTCTTTTCCCAACACCAAACCCTTTTTACCTTATCCAGATTGACTAAGTAGTGAGGAATATGGATATAAGAGGAAAGAGCATGAAATCTGCAGTTTATAGACATTAGTGTGATTTGCATTTTCAAAAAGTTAGGTGGCAAACTCCCATTTCATGTTTAAATGTTGTGGATTACAACTTGTCAGATGATCAACAGACTATGAAGACTGAATACCTATAAACGAAATTTAGTGTTGAATAAAATAAATGTTTGAAATAAATCTAACATTTATTTAATCTTAAGCAGCATTGGGCTATTAAGTAACTGTACATAGTCTGAAAAAACTATTATATAAACATAAATAGGATGGAATTATCTGCAGGGCTATTTTTATTTTGTATTTTTCCACTGTTGTCAGAGAGTTTTAAACAGTCAAGTTAAGCCTTTCTGGGGCAGATAACAGAAAAGATGCCCTTGAAGGAGGTGAGAGCGTGATAAACTTTTCTGTGTGTAAGTAGGGTAGCAGTGCCCTTCTGTCCTCTCCCTTGTTCTATTCACTTACTTGATTGTGGATTAGCTCCTTAGTTTCCCTAGGTCATCTCATGGCTTTTTGGATATAAGAAGTGCTCTCTTTCCAAAAGGCTATGTCTTTCCTTAAATATTTCTATTAAAGTGCTAGAATTTCATCTATTCAGCAGCACCAGAGCCTGAATATTTGGATTCTTTCTTTAGACAGAAAATAACAGTTATCAAAACATGAGTAATACAGCTGCTATATTAATATAGCCATTAATATATTAGCAGAGATTAGTCTGCTGCTTCTCTAATAATATTTTCAGTCTGGACATAGCTCAACTTCTCTTTATCTCCTGCTGATGTTGTTCTTGCCCGGAAGCTCAACATTCATTATATTGTTCTTTCTTTTCCTCACTGAGGAATCCGATTACTGGTTGTTCCCATAAGTACATTTATGTTAGATCCTTCTGAAAAATTACAAGGAAAGGGAGCCAATGGCATTTATGTCTTGTTGATATGAATTTCTACCCACTTTAGTAGTCGTGTCAGGAAATATTGTGTATAAGGATCTTCTTAAATAATTGCTCAGACGCAGTGTGATTGCTGGGAAAAACAACAACAAAAACAACAATTCCTGCTAATCCTCACAAAAACAGAAAATGATATTCTGGGCAAACACACTGATACTTAGCTGATTCTCAACATTCTAACTCCTTTTCAATTTTCAGAAAATCCTCTTTCATGAGAAGATAGGATGATCAAAGATGTCACTCAGAAAATGCAATTAGTGATTTTTCCTGCCTCAGCAGCTTTAAGATTATACACCAGCCTGAACTTGTTTCCTCAGCATATCTTACATGTTTCTCAGCTGCTCCTGACCAATCCATAATTTTATAGTGATGGAGTCTATGTAATAATGCAAGTCCTAAATGGGTTTACTTAAGACAATCTTATTTTGATTCTGATGACTTCCTTAGGTTATCTCCTTACGGGTATACATCTATTAGATTTTTTTACTGCACTACTTCCTATGAGACTATAGCCCTCAGCATACAGCTTTCGGGTGGTTCTGATCAGTGCACTAAAACTGTAAGAAAGAACACTGAAAAAAATGCATAGAGTTCACAGTCTTCCTTTCATATAAACATAATAGGATGAAATTACCTGCAGGGCCATTTTTATTTTGTCTTCTCCCACTGTGTCAAATTCAGCTACATTGGACTTGGAAGGCTAAAGGTATGAAATGGTGACTATTTTTCTAAAGGCCGTTTCTCTGGGCATCTCAGTGGTAGTTTCCAACGTATATGGCAATCCTTTTCTGTTGAAAGGTCATTACTCTTCCTTTTTTTGTCAAATAATTTAACTGGTCATTTATTTGTTTGACAATTATAGAAGGTAGGACAAAAAGGTCTGTGTGCTCCACTACATGAGTAAACAATACTATCTTACTATATATGCATGTGCATACTTATTCACATATATACATGCAAGTGTAATATTGCTATATATATATTAAAAGCTTCAAAGTAATTTAAACTTTCATATAATCCTCACAACAAATGGGGTAGATATTATATAAAATTTTCAATTGTTAAAATTGAGGATCAAAAAGGTTAAGAGTTAGATTTGTGAAACTAGGTCTTTATATCTTGCTTAGTACTTTTTTCCCCCCACTACATCAATTCTCAGCATTAGGATAACTTACTCATTTCAAAAAAATTAAAGTATAATTGATTTACAATGTTGTACCAATTTCTGCTGTACAGAAAAGTGACTCAATCATACATATACATACATTGTTTTTTTGAATATATTATTTTCCATCATGATCTATCCCAGGAGACTAGATATGGTTCCCTGTGCTATACAGCAGGACCTTATTGTCTATCCATTCTAAATGTAATAGTTTGCATCTACTAAGCCCAAACTTGCCATCCATCCCACTCCCTCCCACATCCCTCTGGGCAACCACAAGTCTGTTCTCCATGTCTGTGAGTCTGTTTCTGTTTTGTAGATACGTTCATCAGAGCCATATTTTAGATTCCACAGGTAAGTGATATCATATGATGTTTGTCTTTCTCTTTCTGACTTCACTTAGTATGAGAATCTCTATTTGTATCCATGTTGCTGCACATGGTATTATTTCCTTCTAAAAAAGAATGGCTGAGTAGATTTTATTTGTGTGTGTGTGTGTGTGTGTGTGTGTGTGTGTGTGTGTATGTAAATGCATCTCTTTAATCCATTCATCTGTTGATGAGTATTTACATTGTTTCCATGACTTTCCTATTGTGAATAGTGCTCTATGAACACAGGGGAGCAAATATCATTGTGAATTATAGTTTTGTCAGGAATATATACCCAGGAGTGGATTGCTGGATCATAAGGATAGCTCATTTATTTTAAAAGAAGCTCTAGACTGACAATTAAGAAGATTCATAAATGTGCTTGAAATGAACTTACTAACATTCTGGAATGTATATATAAGAATTTGTTCAAGTCCTTGACAGAAAACTGAGATGAGAAGATATGGTAAAAAGGATAGTTAAGTTTTTTGTTTTTTTGTTTTTTTTGTGTCTTTTCTAGGGCTGCACCAGTGGCATATGGAGGTTCCCAGGCTAGGGGTCCAATGGGAGCTGTAGCCACCAGCCTACGCCAGAGCCATAGCAACGTGGGATCCAAGTCGTGTCTGTGACCTACACCACAGCTCACAGCAAGGATAGTTAAGTTTTGATGTAAGAGAGGAGGCCACAAGGATAGTTAAGTTTTGATGTAAGAGAGGAGGTCCAGAAGTGTTTTGGGAATAGACAGGGTTGGAGTAGAACATCATAGATAGCATATGAAATTTGACAGTTCGTCACAGAGGGATGAAGAAGAAAATGCCCTAGGTGAAGAGTAAGAATGTTGAAAAAAGATTTTCCTCATGCTTTACCCCAGTAAGAGAATTTCTTTACTGTATTTAAAGGGAATTAATTTTGACTAGTTTTTAAAAGTAGCATTCATGTCTCCAGTTTATAAATATATCACATATCAAAACCAAAAGACAATTAAATGATCTTGTTTAAACATCATTATTATTATTATTATTTATTGTTAGGACTGATTTTGGTTGAAATTCTCTCCACATGGTGGAGAGGGAGGGAGCTCTGGACTCATCCTCTTTCTATAAGGGCACTAATACCATTAGAAGGGCCCCACCTTCATGACATCATCTGAACCCAATTACATCTCTCAAGCTCCACCACCTAAAACCATCACACTGGGGATTAGGGCTTTAACATATGAATTCTTCAGGGTGAGGGGACACAAACATTCAGTCACAGCAGTGTTACAGAATTTTGAAAAATCTAATGATTACAAATTTGGGGGGTGGCTTTCTGTCTCTTTTATTCAGACATGCTTACCACCTTTAGTAAGATGTAAGACTTTGGACAAGAACAAAAGATAAAAGCTCATATTTACCTTTTAACTATTAAAAAAATATAAAAATGTTATGCCAGAAAAGTACAGGAAATGCATTTGAGATGAAAAAAGGTACAGTTATTTCTTAAACAGGAAGGTAAATATCCTTAGGTAGGCAAAACTATCCAAGTTGTTTTAAAGAGTTTAAGATGCATTTTCTAAGGATGACATGGTGGCACTGTAATTAGAAACAGGTGCATATAAATTAGGAAAGAGAAAAGACTAATTGTTACTAATGAACCTTTTAAAGTAAAAACTTTACTTAATGAAATGCATAATTAAGTATTAATGGCAAAAAAGATGGGTAATCTTCTTTCACGTGGACTAAATTTTGGCTTAAGGTGAAGCCTAATTTGTTACTAAGAGCTAACAGCATCACTGCTCCTATATGTTTATAAAAACAAGCAAAACAATAACATAGTTTTAGAATGCTGATTTTAATATGCATTGAAATGGCGACAATTTTTTTATTTGAAAGTGATATAGGGAAAATTACACCTAGGATGTAGTGTGGGACAGTAATTATAGGATTTCTACAAGCAAAAAGAACATCCCTCTTAGAGATAAAAAAGGTCTATTCACACAGGGTTCGAATCTTTTTTTTGTTTTAAATCTCTTTCTTCCTTCTTTTCTTTGTCTTTTTAGGGCCTCACCCACAGCACATGGAAGTTCCCAGGCTAGGGACTGAATCAGAGCTGTACCTGCTAGCCTACACCACAGCCACAGCAATGTGGGATCTGAGCCAGGCTATGTCTATGACCCATACCACAGCTCATGGCAAGGCCCAAGCCTTAACCCATTGAGCGGGGCCAGGGATGGAGCCCCCATCCTCCTGGATACTAGTTGGGTTTGTTACTGCTGAGCCATGACAGGAACTCCTCAAATCTTTTTGAATAATTCCAGACATAAATTATTGCAATGATTCTCAGCCTTGATTTCATTGAATTACCTGGAGAACTTTTATGAAAATCCTCATGCTCAGGCTCACCCCAGGCTAATTAATCTGAGTGTTCATTTGTAGGGTGTGGATGGCACCCAGGCCTGATTTTTTTTTAGCCCCTAGAGATACTGTGTTCTAGGAAAGGCCATTTGCAGAGTTTTCTTTCTTTCTTTTTTTAAAAATGATTTTTATTTTCTCCATTATAGTTGGTTTACAGTGTTCTGTCAATCTTCCATTTGTAGAGTTTTCTAATGGATAATACAGTATTTTTTGATTTTCTCTTTGCCAGGGATTCCTTTGCCCATCTTTTTTTTTTTTTTTGGTCTTTTTTTTGTCTTTTTTTGTCTTTTTGCCTTTTCTAGGGCCGCTCCCATGGCACATGGAGGTTCCCAGGCCAGGGGCCTAATTGGAGCTATAGCTACCGGCCTACGCCAGAGCCACAGCAATGCAGGATTCGAGCCGCTTCTGAGATGTACACCACAGTTCATGGCAACACCGGATCCTTAACCCACTAAGCAAGGCCAGGGATTGAAACTGCAACCTCATGGTTCCTAGTTGGATTCACTAACCACTGAGCAACGACGGGAACTCCTCCTTTGCCCATCTTCTGCTCAGAGTTATTTATCCTTCACAGCCCAGCCCACCTGACACTTAGCTGGGAAGCTCTTCTATGAATTAATCACCTGTATTTCTCCTCTGTGCTACCTTCACTGCAGTTTGTAAATAATTATTGTCCTTAGCACACTCTTCCAGAATTTTTTAATTAAAAATTCACAGGTTAATAGAAAAGTTAGGTTCAGGAAGCCAATTCAGCTTTGTATTCCCAGGGACTACTAGAGTGTTTGACCCAATAGATGATTGGGTACAATAGGCAACCAATATGTGATTGTTGAATTGTTTGACAGAATATTCTTGATGACCCCTGCCTCAGCAACAAGTTCACTTGATATATTCTTGTGATGCCTTCAGTAATTTTGCATACATGAATCCAAACCTTATGCCACTTCTGTATTGGCGGAGGTAATAAACTTAGGCAAAATGTGAACTTTTTTGACTCAAAATGTTACTTTTCAAATTTTTGATATAGTTCAGCAAGTTCTTATCATCATCAAAATTTATAAGGAATGGTTAGTGTTTATGACCTTAACACACTGATTTATTGTTTATTTTCTTGTGTTCTATAATCCACAGAGTAATAACTATATTTCAATCCATGTCCAAGGAGAAACATTAACCACAGATTTCAATTTTTAAAAGTGAAGTGTATTTCATTTTTTTTCCATTGTGGAGATATTAATTTTCATGATAGTCAGCCATTTTGTGCTTAAAAGAGATGTGTCTAGAAAAGTACAGAGTTAACTTTGTTTCAATGAGAAATAAGGTGTCACAGACTAAAAATTAAAAAAAAAACTTTTTAGCAATAATGAAATACTTGAAAAATTATTAGAAAATTATCTTTTAAGTTATTTAAAAAATAACCTTCCGGTAGAGAATGATGGTACATCTATTAATTTGAGTGGGTTTCTACAAATGTTTGGAGTAATCTCCAAAATATACTGTTAATTAAAAATACAAGGTGCAGAAGAATGTGTACCATAAGTTTCTTCATAGGCAAGAAGTTTAGGCTTTTGTGGGTGAACATGTACGTGTCTCTCTCAGCATATTGCTAATATTTTCAAAAACCAATAGTGCCAAAAACTAATAAAATGATTAGATATAGGAATGTAGAGAAAAGAGTGGGGAAGAGATAGTGATGGAGGCTTTGTTTTATAGCTTTGGCTTGGGAATCATGTAAGTATTTTAGGTGGTTAAAAACAAAGTTAATTTAAAAAGAAAAGAGCAAATCAATCTGTAAAATGCAAAACAAACAAAAATTAATGAATTTAACTCTATGTCACAGAAAGCTATGCAAAGAAGAATAATTTTCAGTGATTTTAAAACAGTATTTTGAGTTTACATCACTAGTGAGATATATTGTAAAGACAAGAACCACAAAGAAATATTAAACTGAGTTCAATGATATTGCTGCTGGTGATACTGGCAGTGTTAATTTAAAACTATTATTTATAGATATATAATAAATAGCATAAAGCAAAGAAGTAATTATGTTAATTTCAGAAACAAGGATATTCAGAATAAAAGAAGAAAGATAAAAATATAAAATCAAAGACTTAAGTAAAAATTCTGTAATTATTAACCTGAAGATGTATGTATTTATTTTCCTCTACTGAAAATACATGGTTTCTAGGTTTCTATACTGAAAAGCCCTAGTGGCAATGACCACATAGTCACAATGACTATTCTAGAACTCAGACAGAAGTTTCTAAATACTATTTCCCACTAAAAGAAACCAAGGTTCTTTATAGAAATGACTGATTACAAGTCAAGGAAAGAATTAGACCAGATGAACCTGGGACATCTTTTCAGATAAAAGAAAACTACCCAATTGTATTAATATCACGTCAAAAAAAAGCCAACCTCAAGGGCTTCCGCTGCTCAAAGTGGGAGAAAAGAATAATGACCACAATGCCATGAAACACTTAATGATACTCAAAGAAAATAAAAAAAACATAAAAGCAAAAACACAAAACCTTTTGAACACCTTTGGAAGTAGCTAGGACATAAACTCATTTTTTTTGAAAATTGATAAAAAGGAGGATTCAATAATTTCTTCTGCCTTTTCTATAGAGGCTATATTTCAGAATACCTAATAGTTTATGAGAGAGAATTTATTTATAGAAGAATTTTTGCTATTAAGTGTACGAAGAATGCTAGATATTACCATTTTGTAAACCCTAATAATGGATTAAGGCAACAATCATAAATTGGCTCCTCGGATCATGAAGTGAAAGGTTAAGGGGGAACTTGATAATGGATGGACAGTTCTTAATATCATAAGTGGACAAGTGAAGCATGTGCTTCCTGAAGTAAAACAATAATGAACATCTCCATGGATTAAGTATTCTTGCCAAAAGAAAAAAAATTAATGATATAAGCCTGAATCAATAAGGCTTCTATTTCTAAGTCCAAATTTTAGAAAATACAGAGGATGGAGGAAGATATGAAACACCATTGAAAGGATCCAATTAGTTATATATGGCCTGGAAAAATTCTATGGATAATAATCCAGTTTCTTCAAGAAAAGGCACGAAAAAAAGAGGCAGGAGGAATATTATAGATTAAAACGTAATTTATGAGATTTTTCAACCAATTGGGACTTGATTCCTGATTTGAACAAGAAAATTCAAAAAGACATTTTCTGACAGTTGAATACATAGGGGTTAATAGTTGATATGAAGGAATTATTCAAAATTATTTCAAAGCCATTTTTGTTGAGTGTGCTAATGATACTGTGATATATTTTAGAAAGTTCTCCCCTGACAGAGATACATACTGAGGTATATTTGGATAAAATGACATGATTTCTAGAATTCACTTTAAAATAGAAAAATAAAAGGCAAAGGGTTAGATAAATTAGACCAACAGAAAGTTAATAATTGTTAATTGAGGAATTATCATTCAATTGTTTTATTAATAAGAAAATGAGTTGGATTGAACGTTTTATAAAACAAATTTACCTATAGCTCTTACCACTTAATAGAATTGTATATAAAATCTCTGGATGAATTCAGTGAAAAAGAGTAGCATGATGGAGGCAAATGAAAATATGCTCAACATCACTAATTATTAGAGAAATGCAAATAAAAACTACAATGAGGTACCATCTCACACTGGTCAGAATGGCCATCATTAATAAATCTACAAATAAAAAATGCTTCAGAGAGAGTAGAGAAAAGGGAACCCACCTACACTGTTGGTAGGAATGCAAATTGGTACAACCACTATGGAAAACAGTATGGAGGTTTCTCAGAAAACTAAACATAGAACTAACGTATGATACAGCAATCCCATTCCTGGGCATATACCTGGACAGAGCTTTCATTCATAAAGATGCATGTACCCTTATCTTCACAGCAGCACTATTTCACAATAGCCATGGAAACAACCTAGACATCCATCAACAGATGAATGGCTTAAGAAAATGTAGTAAATATATATAAAATGGAATACCACTCAGTCATAAAAAAGAACAAAATAATGCCATGTGCAGCAACATGGATACAAATAGAGATTCTCATACTAAGTGAAGTCAGAAAGAGAAAGACAAACATCATATGATATCACTTACCTGTGGAATCTAAAATATGGCTCTGATGAACGTATCTACAAAACAGAAACAGACTCACAGACATGGAGAACAGACTTGTGGTTGCCCAGAGGGATGTGGGAGGGAGTGGGATGGATGGCAAGTTTGGGCTTAGTAGATGCAAACTATTACATTTAGAATGGATAGACAATAAGGTCCTGCTGTATAGCACAGGGAACCATATCTAGTCTCCTGGGATAGATCATGATGGAAAATAATATATTCAAAAAAACAATGTATGTATATGTATGATTGAGTCACTTTTCTGTACAGCAGAAATTGGTACAACATTGTAAATCAATTATACTTTAATAAAAATTAAAAAAATCTTGGAGAAATATACCACATTAAAAAAAAAAAGAGTAGCATAACTGACGATGTTTGCTCTCAATGTAGGATGGTGGTAGCACATGTTATGTGCTTCCTTCCCTGGTTTACAGCTTTTTCTCTGCTTCTATCTACCTTTAATACTCTCATGATCTCATAATAGAATGTGGGATCTCTGACCATAAATCAGGAATCTGGAATTGCAAAGATGAATGAGCTTCTAGACACTATGAATTTATAATGTCATCTCTAATACAATTCTTGTTTATAATCTTAGGCAAATTACTTTCATATTAACCACTACACATTTGAGATAAGTTTTTCCCCCCCTGGTTGTGACTTGTGATTTCAACTGCCCCCTAATTTGCTTTTTTTTCATATATATATAAAACACTAATGAGGTCCATACATACACCTTATTGCCATGGGGGAGGGAAGAAACTAACGGGAAATAACAGGACTCAAAGCAGCCATTCTGTACTTTCTATAATTGAGACTCACTTTGATCTAAACCAAATGTCTGTATCTACTCATGAATTGATGATTTAAAATCACCAAATTATGTAACATAATATAATTATAGTGTTTAAGAATGAAAGCATGAGAATAAGCATTCTCAAAGAATGAAACAAAAACACTAAAAAACCACTAGAAGTTAGGCGTTCTCCTGTGTCACAGCAGATTATGGATCCAGTGTTGTCACTACAGCAGCTTGGGTCACTGTTGTGGTTCAGGTTGTAGCTGTGGCACAGGTTTGATCCCTGGCCTGGAACTTCCACATGCCAGAAGTATGGCCAAAAAACAAAAAAAGCACCCCCTCCCCCCAGCCCCCCAAACCTCTGGAGGTTATATTGAGAAAGTGACAATTTTGTTGTAAGACAAGGCTTCTCAATTCTTCCAAAATCCCAGTCTTAAGAAATAATTTACAGGTTGTTGGGGAGGAATGATGGCTTCAACTTACTGAGGAAAATATAATCAGTTTGACTGACATAAAATATGTCAACTTTGGGAGAATGGCGCTGATAACGGGTAAATTAAGATAGAATTTGCCAGTTGACTGCATCAGAGACAACTCAAGCTGGAATTTCTCTTGTAGACCTTGACATACTGCTCTATGTAATCTTCACATTTTTGTCTTTTTCTATTTTTTTTTTTTTAGTCTTTTTTAGGGCTGCACCCACAGCCTATGGAAGTTCCCAGGCTAGTGGTCGAATCAGAGCTGCAGCTGCCAGTCTGCACCACAGCCACAGACACATGGGATCTAAGCTGAGTCTGCGACCTACACCACAGCTCACAGCAACGCCGGATTCTTAACCCACTAAGCAGGGCCATGGATCAAACATTCATCCTTATGGATACCAGTCGGGTTGGTTACCACTGAGCCATGACGGGAACTCTCCATGCCATTTTATTTCTAATTCCAAATGTGTTCTCTATCTGCTTCATAAATACTTAGTTGAATTGCAATTTAGGATGTTCTGATTGTTAAAAAAAAAAATGCAATGACCAAATTATATGACCTATAATTGCCTCCAGGTTGTTTCATGCATAAGAAAGTGCTTTCAAGTACTTTTATTTTTTTAGGGTGTGATGAAAATTATGTATCTTTAAAATTAGACACACCAATAGCAAATTACAGATTAAGTGTGACCTCGAAGTGTTTTTAGGTGTGTGTGTCTCTCCCACCCCATTTAACTTTGTTATATTGTGGTATCACTCTTTTAGGTAATGTTTATTTTCAATGCAATGTGTAAAAGGGATATCTGCATCTTTATCTGAGTGACCATTTCTCTCATTTTGTATAAACATGACTGGAATTTTTCAAAGTGATTGGGGTATAACCTACACATTTCTCATCTGCTACAGAACACAAAAAACAACTCAATTTGAATCATCTCTAAATAATACCTACCTCTTAGATTTTAAATAATTAAAAACAATAGATAATACCTCTTTTATAATCTTCCTTTACTTGTAAACTACTGCAAATATCAATTCATTGACAATCTAAATTAGCCCTAAAGGATAATATCTTTATATTGTGTTTTATGTCTCTAAATAAAACTATGTATCACATATCAGAGATTTCAAGAGAGCTTATAGAGAATATATGATTTATGAGCTGACTCCCCACAGCTAAAATTACTTCATTCTACAATGTGATAATTATAGGCCTAATCTTAGAAAACCAAATGATGATGTAGCAGGTAAAAAAAGAAGGGAACCAATTGTTGCTGTTGTTGTTGTCTGTCTTTTTAGGGCCCTACCTATGGCATATGGACGTTCTCGGCTAGGAGTTAAATCGGAGCTGGAGCTGCTGGCCTACACCACAGTTACAGCAACCCCAGATCTGAGGAATGCTGGATCTTCAATCCACTGAGCAAGGCCAGGGACTGAACCCGAGTCCTCCTGGATACTACTTGGGTTCGTTACCGCTGAGCCACAATGGAAACTCCCGGGAACCAGTGTTTTTGAGTACCAGGAATTTCCAACATCATCTATGGCAAACAATCTTTGTAATAACCCTGTGAGAAGGATAATACCCCTACTTTATACTTTATATGAGCAGAAATGGGGACTTGTGAGATGAAGCCACTTCTTAAAGTTTATACACCCAAGAAGAAGGGAAGTCTAAGCTTAGCTCTGATTCCAAAATTGACATCACTTCAACTCTATCATGTACCTTACATGGCCATAGACACTGTTTCCTACCTTCCCATAGCCCATATTCACAGTCCCTCTTCCTCATTTCAGTTTTCTAAATGAAATGCTCTTAGATGGATCCTTCAGAGACCTCTCATATACGATATTTTTGGAAATATGTACTCAGTTGGAGATGTTTGATTTTGTTGGCAGATATTTTTCTTAGAAAACAGCATGAGTTTTCACCATTCTCCAATTTTATCCTAGAAGTGGTTTCTTTATTTTGATTTTAAACACCCAGAATTATTCAAGTACTTGCTCATCACTCTTCTGGTTCATCAAGTTTTTATTAATTTATATCACATATTAGCTTAATTATTTTCCAAGTCCTGAACATAGTTTTTTTTTCAAATAATATGAAATACCAGGAGTAATATATTGACTATATTTTTCTCATCTGTTTCAGAAAGAATACAATGCTTTAGCTCACACTTAGGATTATTTTGTAGACAATAATGACTATTTTACCTAACGAGAACAAAATTACTGGGCAGGAATAAAGAAATATCTCTTGTAATGACTATCTCCCTTATCAATACCTGATTCCCCTACAGTCTACATCATATTAATACAGTTCATTGAATAATTTCCATTTACCAAATATTTGTATTTACCATTTACCAAATATTTGTTCTAGTCACTTGGAAAAGGCAGAAAGAGGTCAAATGATTTCCAGTGACTGCCTCATAAATAATATGGTCCCTAGATTGATATTTTAAATTTTAGACTGCTTGAGAATTTGCAATTCATTTACAAAATTTATAATGGTCTATTAAGGGGAAAAAAAGAATAACACTTTTCACTTTGAAGGGATTAATGTCTTTTTAGAAATATAAATGTCTGATATTTATTTTAATTTGAGTTAGAAGGATTTTAATACCTGTCACAGGAGTTAGGTTTTAAAGGAATTTTCCTAGAATCTAGAAATATAGCTATGGTGAGTTCTAAATATCCAGTTCAGTGTTTTGGTTGTTACGGTCTGAAACCATGACACAGTGATGATTTTTGTGGTCTAAAAAATTATTTCTTTACTATGAATGCAAACTACAATTACTTTACAACTGAATCCCTTTGGAACTTTGAGGATAAGTAATTTCACTATGCTTCCCAACTCTGTCATCTTACTGCCATTCACATAGTATCTATTTTCT
Organism: Phacochoerus africanus; assembly: GCF_016906955.1. Classification (NCBI taxonomy): domain Eukaryota; kingdom Metazoa; phylum Chordata; class Mammalia; order Artiodactyla; family Suidae; genus Phacochoerus; species Phacochoerus africanus. The sequence goes on along the minus strand of NC_062546.1, from coordinate 164,929,830 downwards.
CACGTAGTTTAAGCTGTACACTGATTTGTCCTTCTTCTCCTCTTGGCCTACTCTCTCTTGCTACTGATTTCTTCCCAGCCTTTTCCACTGTGACATGTGGAACTGTTTTCTAAACACATTTCTTTGAATCTTGTTTACACATGTAACTCAGAAAAATCCCTTTTAAGATCCTTCTAGGATCTAGCCTACAATAATCAGTTATCCTGATAACTGCTGTCTCACCTTGCCTTTCTCTGCTCCTAATCAATACTAACTACTGAATTTTAATATTTATTAGAGACTTACATTGATAAACCATTTTTTTTTCACTAAAAGTCTCCAAGGGCTACACAAATAATTTCCACATTCTCTGGCAGTACTATGCTTATTTTATCTCCTCTTAAATTCTCCCTTTCTATGTGCACTATATAGCAAACTCATTTTAAAACAACTTTTATCCAAAGAAGCAACCTTGTTCTGCCAAGTGTTTGTTAACACTATTTCCCTGCACTAGAACATAGTTCACCACCTTTCCCTACTCTTGAAATCCTAATATTATTTAAGATGCAGTGAAAACTTCACCTTTTTCAAGAAACCTTCTTAGATACAACTAATTTGAGGCAGACATTCTTTCCACGGTACTTTGACTGTACTTTGTACTCTTTTACACAGTCTGTCTTGTATTATATGTGCTATGTGCCTGTATTTGTTCTCCACCTGGTTGCAAGATTTTTAGGAGTCAGACTCTCCTTAAGTCATCTTTGAATCCTTGGAATGATAGTTCAGAGCTGGAGTCAGCAGGCAACTTAGGCAAGACTATCTTGCTAGCAGGGAACAGAAAAACCTTGAAAAGCACTCAACAAGGAGGTTATTATAAGGACAACTAGTGAAATCACACAAGTTTCTAAATGCAAGCACCAGAGTATGTACAAGACTCTTGGGAAATGGAACTGGGAAAACATTAGAAAGAAAGGATTTTGTTTTTATATCTTTCTCTCTCTCCCTCAGGGGATGCATGGCCCCTCTCATTTCTGTCTCATGTTCTCCCTGTCGGACCAGCTTCCTCTAAATCTGATGGCATAATGCCCACACTGTTCCAGCATGAACTGCACATAACTTCATCTTTCAGCTTTCATCAGTATCCAGCAATTTCCTCTGTAGTCTCTTAGCTCAGATTTCCAAGGGAAGATTCTTACAGTTTCTATTTTAGAGCCAAGCCATGATTTATTGTGGGTTCCTAGGTAAAGACTGGCTACTCTTGAGCCAGGTGTATTACCCTGATCTAAAGGCCTGTGCAAGGAGAGGAGGGGGGCGGGGACACAAAGATAGGAAACATGATCATTAGTGTCACAGGGCCTGGTGGAGGGACTCATTCTTTCAAAGTCTCTGGAAAATTCTTAGCATAGTAGGCCTTTGAAGAAATTACTGGATATGAAACCTACTGTGAACAAAATTTGGTTCAACTCTGACCACAATTATTTTTTTTCTCTTCAAAGAGCATGCTTAGAATCAGTACTTCATTAAGTACTTATCCATTCAAAGTTAATTACACTATTTAATCATTTTCTATTTATTAGATCAATTTGTTCATATACAGTTTTGTAGTTGGATGCTAAATGGATAGATTTGTTAATGACAGTTCTTTAAAATAGTACATAATTTGATATTTTAAGCTCTAGATTTAAAAAATGTAGTAATTTTTGTCTAGAATTTCCTTCTGAAGATCACTGTCAGCTTGGAAAACATGAATACAAAAGAAGGTCTTTTTATGCATTATCTGGGTAGGTATCATTTAGTTTATTGCTTTGTACCTAGATTTAGAGAAGTACTATGAGATTTCCACTTCCAGAGAAGCTTTGCTGTCAGAACAGGAGGAATAATGATAATAATATATAATATATAATAATAATGATTATATTTCCAAAGGTATGAAAGTTGAATGAGATAATGTTTGCATAGAACACAGGCATTTTTCTATAAATGGATTGTTTTCAAACACATAGCTATCATATCAGTTTCATTTTGCTCTACTGAGGGCCTTTTCCTGTTCTGATATTTTTTAACTTATCTCTTACAAAATTCTCTACTTGTCTCCACTATCCTCTTTATTATATCCTTCTGAGACATTCCATTTTAGTTCTGTGCTTTTGCTATTTATTTTTTTAACCTCTTTTGAAATGGACTCCCTTCTTCTTTTAACTTTTTCTTTTAACTCCTTAAACAATTCTACACTTGTTTAAGAGCCAGTTCAAATCCTACCATTTTCAGGAGAGATAGTTCAGTATAATGGAGTGAATCTAGATTCTCATGCCAGAGCACTTGGGTTTGAATTGTGACCACACGTTATGTGACCTTGAAAAAGTTGTATAATTTCACTTTACTCATCTGTGAAATGAGGATAAGAAAAATTTTACAATAAAATCTTTCACATACACACTAGCCCACAGGAATATTTTCCTTTCTGATTTTTTCCCCTTTGTATATGTAATGATATGATGTTTTTATGTCCTTGTCTTTAGGCTGGCCCAGTCTCCTGTGAAAACTATGGTTCTATGTTTTTAAAGAACATATCATTATTAAAATGTTCTGTATTTTCAGAAGACTAGATTTTAGGAGTTGGTGTTAGTACCAGTGAGAAGGTTACTGTTGTTTAGTAGTTAGTGAGGCTTGATTCAATTTCAGGAATTAGGGAATTATTCCCATTCTGTAATCATATATACTTAAGATATTCAGCTTCCCCAGAGAAGAATTTTTCTATTTCATGGCAAGGCACGCTTGGATAACTGCCATAATCTTCTCTTTGAGTTTAGTTTGAGGAAACCATTAGGAGGAAAAAGACCAAAAGTGGCCTTTGGTTCCACTGTTGTAGCATGAATTATTTGCCTGGATAATTAGGGTCTAAGTGCTGTCATTACAGAGATTAAAGCTTGCTATAACACTAGCTGAGGCGTCCTCCTATTTTACGTACCAGCTGCCTCCAGAAGCAGTGAGGCAAACTGCTGAAGATAATGCTCTGTTTCCAAGTGAGGGTAGGGTACACTGCTTGATTTAAGGAATGGCATCTGAAGCAAAGACTACTTAGGATGTGGGAAATACCATAAATGTGCATGCATTGCTGTAGGGACAAAATCTTTATCACAGCATTTTTCAGCTAATGTTTCTTTCATGTGAATGAAAAGGTTTATTCTCTTTTTCTTATAGGTGGCTGAGTAGAGTATTGATTGGTCTATGTCCCAATTCCTTAAAGAGATTCTGGTTTCTCATACATGTGTTCTAATGAAAAACTTATCATCTACTAGTGACTGATTTATATTGCAGCCAGTTGTCCTACAGGTGTGACTAAGCATCTACTCTATCACCTGCCTCTGGCTACCTTCCCCCTCTGCCTACTATTTATGAAAGGCAGAGGGGCACTATGATTAAGGGTGTAGAGTCTGGGGTCAGATCTCTCAGTTCCACTACTTATTAGGTATGACTTTGATAAATAACCTCTCTCAGTATCTCCGTTTTCTATTCTGTAACCCTTCATAGGAACCTAAGAGAATTAAATGAGTTAATACTATAAAAAGCACCTAGCATGGGAAGTTCTTGTCGTGGCTCAGTGGAAACAAATCTGACCAGTACCCATGAGGACGCAGGTTTGATCCCTACACCTCACTCTAGAACTGTGGTGTAGGTCACAGACGTGGCTTGGATCTGGCATTGCTGTGGCTATGGTGTAGGCCTAAAGCTACAGCTCTGATTTGACCCCTAGCCTGGGAACCTCCATATGTTGCGGGTGCGGCCTTAAAAAAAGACACACACACACAAAAAGTGCCTAGCAGATAGCAAATACCTAATAATTGTTGCTATTAATATTCTTATTACTACTAAGTATCTAATCTTGCTTTTAATCCATATAAAAAGTCTCCGGGAAGTAGATTTATCACAATTTAATAGATATGGAAATTATGGTTTAGCAACGTTAAGATATAGATACAAAGGCATAGCTAGTAAATTAAATGCTAGGTTGATTATGAAATCTGCTCTCTTAACCACTGAGGTCTATTGCCTGGTGTCTGTTTAGAAATATTTCTTGACTGTGTACTATATGTTAGTACTTTTTAATATTAATTAGTGCCATTTACAACACTCCCTAACTAAAATTTAAGTCTATATATCCTACTTCCGTCTTTCACTGAATACCTGTAGTAGTGCTGAGCTTAAAATTGGCATTTGCTAATTTCTTTCGATATACCTAAAATTCTGATTCCAGAGAAGTTACTTCACAATGTCATAGTATCCCTCACAGATTTCCACCTCTCTTTCTCTGGAGATTATGGTTAATGAGTAAAAGGGGAGAAAAACTGGCTCAGGGGTTGGCCGAGGCTTCCCTTGACCTCCTCTCATTTGTGATTCCTCTTTAGGTGTCATTTGGAGCAACTTGGAGAAGCTCATTCCCATGGTCTCTTCACTTATTCCTCGGTTGAGCTTGTAACAGCAGATAGACAAAAGGCACACCACTATTGATACCTATGAGTTAAAATTAAGTAAATATATAATCTGCTTTGAGATTATATTTCCAAATTTTGAAGCCCAGAACATACATGGAGTGGATGTACAACCACCACTGTGCTTAGTGCTGATGATCTAGTGAGTTGCAAGCAGCTCTGACCACTTAGAGGCTGTGGCAGAATTCCAGAGTGTGCCCCTGAACTCTCCAGTAGTTCAGCAGTCTTGATTCCTGCTGAAAAACCTTGGAATTATTACCATATTTAATCTAGTGCAGGTCCCCACAGCACAGTTAAATCATTTGGGATGACAATGAGGTAGTCACTTAAATTTTCCACTGTGAAGGTTTGTTTTTGTAACATATCGATGGTTTCCTAAATATCTTTTGAATAATACCTCTTGGCTGACCAAAATTTATAAACTCTAATGAATTCAAAGTCATCCAAGATGTGTTCTAAACACTGAAGTGTGGAAAACAATTCGAAAAATTATTTCATAAAAATTATGACAAATGTTCTGGGCCAGAGAAAATATCTGTACTTTAAATACATGGTAACTAGGAAAAACATCTTTTCTCTGGCTTGAATTCATAAGTACACAGTTAGGAAAACAGAATTAGTTTCAGGGCCTCTGAATTAAAATTTAAAGCCTTTTATTTCCTTTACCCAAATTATAACAAAAATTGTATTAAGCAATAGAGTTTTAAATGACTGGTAAACAAATCATTTCTTCTCTGGATTAAAAGAAAAAAAGGAGGACAAAGTCCACATGGATTTTGCTTAAAAGAAATTCCTGAGACATTACTGATTCAGTAATTCTAGTGTAGCGAATGCCCAAGGTGATTTTGATATGGGTAGTCTAGTTTTTCTTTGAGAAAACTAGATTGAGTGTATATTATACACTTTAAATATACTCATGAATATTTGCTTAGTTTTGTGTTGATTACAGTGACATAAAACCTAATCTCAATTATAAAAATGATAACGACAGGTGATAATAATTAGTTCTTCAACAAATATTTATTGAGCACCTACTATTTTTTAGGCACTGTTCTAGATGTTGGGAATACAGCAGTGAAGAAAATGAGAAGTCCTTGACCTCACCTCAAGAAGTTAAAATCCTGGATGAGAGTGACAGAAAATAAAGAAACAAATCAATATATTATATGCCAGATGCTGACAAATCTTATAAAGCCGAGTAAAATGAACGGAAATGGGGCACTGCTCTCTGATGATAAAGTGGAGTAGGAAGGGAAATGATTTTTGTTTGAGTATGCAATATTCGTTAGCCATTTTATTTACTTTTTTGTTAATACTCAGAACCCAGAAAGAGTGTATTATCCTTATTTTATAGGTGCCAACACTAAGACCCATGGAGCTTAAATGATTTGACCAAGGTCTTAAGAGGCAGCAAATGTCCAAGTCAGAATAAAACTCAGGTCTTGTTGACTTTGCTCTACACCATGCAATTCTTCTTGACATCTCTCTAACCTGAATATCTAATGAGAAAATATTTTTATTAGCACTTTTCTATATACAAAGTGTATTTCTATACATACTTTGCTTAACATTCATAATAATTTTAATGAAATAGTAGCATTATCAGACTTATTTTAAAGAGGAGAAAACTGAGACTCAAAGAGATTAAGTGATTTACCCAAATTAGAAAGTCCTACATCTACAAGTCCTTTTACTCCAAAGACTTTGCCCTTTCTGTAAACTAAAGGCAAGCAGAAATGATGTTACCTGGTTTCAAGGAATATGACCTGTCAAGCTGAGAGGCCAGAATTCGAATCCCAGTTCTACTACTTAAAAGCTATTTGACCTTGGGATTTTTAGTACTCCAAGTCTCAGTTTTCTCCTCTGTAAAATTGGGATAATGGTGATATTTAACTTATTTTGAGGATTAAATGAACCAACAAATCCAAAGCCCTTAGAACCGTGCCTGGAACACTGTCAGTGTTGTATATAAAAGTTAGCTGTTAATATAAATGTTGGAGAAAAGAAAGTAACCTATAATTATAAGGCATATGTAGTATCCTATAATTAAGTGTTAAGTGATGTGGTTTTGATAATAATTACTGCAGAAGTTCAGAGAAGAGATATCACTTACATATGCACATGGCCTTCCAGATTCCCAGGAATATGTCAGAGTTTTCAAAGACCCCTATAAATGTCTCCTTCTCTAGCTTTTCTCTTTAAACTTTTTGGTTAGTCTATTGTTTGCACCAGCTCTAATTCACCACCTCAGGCAACTCTGAGGTTAAACAATTTCCTCTGATTACTTTTCATCAATGGTTTCAGGGAAAAGACTACACAGGGCAAGCTCTGTGTCGGGGTGTAAAGCTTGTGAGTGAGCCCTTCCAGAGAACAAAGAGACAGGTCAAAGAGTGCCCTATTTGGAACCTAGGCCTTCTGGAATAGTGCCTTCTGGGACTTAGGCTTTGTCAGAACTTCAACCTGTTCTATTCCAATTATTGGCTTCTAGGTTGCTGGTTTTTTTCCTTCCATGATTATTATATGCTATTGGTTTTGAAGTCTACTGCATAGCTGGGGAGGGGAAAGGAGAATAGGGCAAGTTTAAGTTTAAATCCCACAAAATTTGTTCTTACTATAATTCAACAATTTAAAAAAATAAACACTCCCGGAGTTCCCGTCGTGGCGCAGTGGTTAACGAATCTGACTAGGAACCATGAGGTTGCGGGTTCGGTCCCTGCCCTTGCTCAGTGGGTTAACGATCCGGCGTTGCCGTGAGCTGTGGTGTAGGTTGCAGACGCGGCTCGGATCCTGCGTTGCTGTGGCTCTGGCGTAGGCCTGTGGCTACAGCTCCGATTCAACCCCTAGCCTGGGAACCTCCATATGCTGCGGGAGCGGCCCAAGAAATAGCAACAACAACAACAACAACAACAAAAAAAGACAAAAAAAAAATAAACACTCCCTGGATTACCACAAACATTTAGTTAATTTTCAAAGTTCTGAAAAAGTTGATAAAGACAATTTTTTTTCAGTTTTCTCACTGCTTTAATAGAAGAGATTTTTGGAGGTTCCAACTCCATAATTGATAATATTTAATTAAATAACATAATTACAATAATGATTTGGGAGCACCTAGCAGACTGGGAAAACTTGTGATTCAAATGGTGGGAGCAGACATGCCCAGGATTATGTGAGAGAACTACAGACTTTGAATACTCAGCACACCATGAGCATATCAGTGTGTTTTAGAGAGGGACTGTATTTTGTTTTGTTTTGTTTCGTGTTTACGAGTAGTTAGATATGTCAAGAAAGCTTCTTTTGTGCACACTTATAAAGAACTAAAATGTTTTACTGTGGATCTACTTTCTAAGCACAAATCATTTCAACTTTATTAAACCATTCTTAAGTTTGATATCAATCTAGCATATTCTAAGAGTATTTCAAGGGGTCATAATATTTTGGGTTCTGTGTGTTTAAAGGAGGGAAACAGTTGAATGGCAGGCTCTGCATTCAATTTGTAACAGAGACTGAGCCAGAGAAGGTCATGAACACTTTAAAAATACCTGAAATGTTTTTGTTCTCAGGTCAATCCCCTCTAGCATTCACTGTTCAAGAGTTTCTCCTTCCTTTCTCTTCTTGTTCAGCCTTGAATATTTCTGGGTGAGCTGCAGTGCAAATTCAGTCTTATACTTGCTACTCTGTGTTTCCATTGTTGCTACCGCTTTACTGGAGTAAAAATCACACTTTGAATCTCTTGTGCAGTTGTAACAGTGATCAGGTTCTTTTTTTCAGTTCAAAGGAACATGTCTACATTTCAAATTGATTTGATATATATTACAGAGCACAATGTAAGAATACATTAGCAGATATTCTAAACTGCTACCCCACTTGTCAATTAAAGATGTATTTTCCTTCCTTCCTTTTAAAAAACAACCATATGGATATATATGTTCCATGTCATAAAATTTACCCCTTTCAATTATACCATTTGATGATATTCATAAATTTTACTGAGTGGTGCAAATATCACCATTAATCAGTTTTGAACATTTTAGTCTCCCCGATAAGATCCCTCATGTCCATTTACACGTCCCCTTTCCCACACTCAGCCTTAGGTAATCACTGCTCTACTTTTCGTTGTTAAAATTTGCCCTTTCAGGATATTTCATAAAAATGGAATCATACAAAGACATATCATATGTGTCTTTCCATGTTTGACTTTCTTCACTTTGCACATTGTTTTTAAGGTTCATTTCTGATATAGCAGATGCCAGCAGTTTATTCCTTTATATTGCTGAAGGATATCCCACCGTATGGATTTCCACATTTTATCTATCCATTCCCCAGTTGATGGACATTTATGTCATCTCTAGTTTTTGGCTATTATGAATAATTTTCCTGTGAACATTCATGTGCAAGTATTTGTGTGGATGCAACAAGCTAGTTGAACAATCATGTCCCCAATGAGTCACCTTGACATTTTTTAAGAAATCAATTAACTATAAATATGAGTTTATTCCTGGACTCTTAATTTTGCTTTGTTGGTCTACACATGTCTATCCTTATGCTAGTTTCACACCCTCCTGATGACCATAACTTTATGGTAAATTTTGAAATTGGAAAGTAAAAGACTTCCAACTTTTTTCTTTGTTCAAAACTGTTTTGACTATCCTAGTTTTCAATTCCCATGTAAATTTATGGATCTGTATGCCAAATGCTATAAAAAAAAGTCTGATGGAATTTTCATAGGGTTACAGTGAATCTATAGATTAATGTGGGGAGAATTGCAGTCTTAAAAATCTTCAAATGTGGAGTGTCTCCATTGATTTTTCCCTCAGTAAAGTTTTGTAATTTTCTGTGTACAAGTATATACTTCTGTTAAATTTATTCTTTTTTGTCTTTTGTCCTTCTAGAGCTGTGCCCGCTGCATATGGAGGTTCCCAGGCTAGGGGGCTAATCGGAGCTACAGCCGCCGGCCTACCTCAGAGCCATAGCAACTCCAGATCCGAGCTGCATCTGCGACCTCCACCACAGCTCACAGCAACCCTGGATCCTTAACCCACTGAGCGAGGCCAGGGATCGAACCCACAACCTCATGGTTCCTAGTCGGATTCATTTCCACTGTGCCATGAAGGGAACTGCAAAATTTATTCTTAAACATTTTATTTTTTTATGCTGTTGTGAATGGACTGTAGTCTTAATTTTACTTTTAGATTATTCATTGCTTATATACAGAGCTCAATAGATTTCATTTATTTTGATGTCTACCAGAAAAATTTATGTGGCAGCAGAGTTCTGGCTGATTTAAAGTGATGCTATAACTTCTTAAGGTGATTATAAACATCTCATGGATAAAATCATGTTATTCATTAGAGTACACCTGAAACCCTTAGCATAGGTTTTGCTCTTAATGAGAGCTTATCATATTACTATTGAATAAACACATGCACCCTGGAACATTATTTTTTCAGTTTAAAGCAACCTGGTTACAAGATCTACATCAGTCTGTTGTTTTGATGAAATCTCTATCTTTAACAGTAATATGAGTTGATCCTGGAGGAAAATATAGGCAGACCACTCTTTGATGTAAATCGCAGCAATATCTTTTTGGATCCACCTCCCAGAGTATTGAAAATAAATACAAAAATAAGCAAATGGAAACTGATTAAACCTAAAAACTTCTGCACAGCAAAGGAAACCATAAAAAAAAACTCCAAAAGACAACCCACAGAATGGGAGAAAATATTTGCAAATGAAATAACTGACAGGGGAATAAATCTCCAAAGTATACAAAAATCTCACACAGCTTTATATCAAAAAAACAAACAACCCAATCAAAAATGGTCAGAAGATCTAAACAGACATTTCTCCAAAGATGTACAGATGGCCAAAAAACAAAAACACACATGAAAAGATGCTCAACATCACTGATTATTAGAGAAATCCAAATCAACATCACACTGAGATATCACCTCACACCAGTCAGAATGGCCATCAACAAGTCTACAAACAATAAATGCTGGAGAGGGTGTGGAGAAATGGAATACTCCTACATTGCTGGTGGGAATGTCAATTGGTACGACCACCATGGAGAGCAGTGTTTGAATTACCTTAAAAAACTAAATATGGAACTACCATAGGACTCAGCAATTCTGCTCCTGGGAACACTGTAATTCAAAAAGATACATGCATCCCAGTGTTTACTGCAGCACTATTTATAATAGCCAAGACATGGAAGAGGACTGGATAAAGAAGATGAGTACATATATACAATGGAATATTAGTTGGCCATAAAAAGGAATGAAATAAGGCCATTTGCAGCAATATGGATGGACTTAGAGATTATCATACTAAGTGAAGTAAGTCAGAGAAAGTATCATGAGATCACTAATATTTGGAATATAATAAAAAATGATACTAAAGAATTCATTCACAAAGCAAATTTAAAGATTTTGAAATTAAATGTTACATTTACCAAAGAGAAACCTTGGGGGAGGGATTGGTCCTTGAGGGAAAGACCTACTATATAGCTCAAGGAAATCTATTCAATTCTCTGTGATAGACTATGTGCAGAAAGAATCTGATAAAGAATGAATATATATGTATATGTACAGCTTATTCACTTTGATGTACACCTGAAACTAACACAACACTATGTCACCTATATTCCAATAAAATTTATAAATAAAATAAGCTACAAAGAAAAAAATAAAAGTAAAGTGAGTCAAAAACTTATCATAGGCTCTTATCAAGTTAGGAATTAAGGGTGTTATCATTGGTAAGAATCGAGATTTTACAAAAGTATGTTATGTATTCACACTGGGGGTTTTGCGACAAATGTGTTTTTATAAAAAAATAGAATCTACACTATTGTTGGGTTGTCGTTATCGTTTTTACTTGATAGATGGGAATTGTTGAAGCAAGAGTACACTTGCTCATTTAAAATGTTTTAGGACACCGCTTTAGGTTGTAATCTTAGAAGTATTGCCAAAAGATAACTTGATTTGATGTGCCAGTCTACACCACCTACATGGTAGTTTCTGAGTTTTTGCGAAAGTCTTATTTCTTGCTTCTACTTACTTCTACCTCCATAATATTGAGTTTGGGGAGTGTATTTCTTTTTTTTCTCTTTAAGATACGATTTATTTTCCTTTGGCTATATTCCCAGAAGTGGGTTGGCTAGATTATGTAGTAGTTCTAAATTCTAATTTCTTGAGGCACCTCTATATTGTTTTCCAGTGTTGTACCAGTTTACATTCCCACCAACAGTGTACCAGTATTTCCTTTACTCCACATCCTCGCTAGCTTTTGTTATCTCTTGTCTTTGTTTTTTGTTTTTTGTTTCTTTTTCTTTTTTTTATAGCACCACCTGCAGCATATGGAAGTTCCTGGGCTAGGAGTTGAATCTGAGCTGCAGCTGGAGGCCTATACCACAGCCATAGCAACACCAGATCTGAGCCTCATCTGTGACCCATGCTGCAGCTTGTGGCAATGCTGATCTTTAACCCACTGAGTGAGGTCAGGGACTGAATCCACATCCTCACAAATAGTATGTCGGGTTCTTAACCCGTTGAGGCACAATGGGAACGTCTATCTTCTGTCTTTTTGATAACAGACATCCTAACAGTTGTGAAATGATAACATCATTGTTTTAACATGCATTTCTTGATGATTAGTGATGTTGAGCATGTTCCCATATACATACAGGCCATTTATTTGTATGTGTTCTTTGGAAAAAATATCTATTCAGGTCCTTTGCCCATTTTTTATTAGGGTTCTTTTTTTTTTCCTATTGAGTTCCCTGTATATTTTGGCTATTAACCCTTTGCCAGATATGTGGTTTGCAAATATCTCCTCCCATTCTATAAGTAGATGATTTCCTTTCATTAGTTTGATGGAGTTCCTACTTATTTATAGAGGGGTATATTTCTTAAATTTCAGGGCAGAATAAACCTAGGACTGTCATCCTGGATGGCCTTCTTCAAATATTTCCCTCTTTACACAAGAAAGCTTTTCCTCAAAAAGTGAAGGTTTAATAACATTTTTAGGATGCATAAGGAAACTTTTTCTATGGGTCGAATTGTAGATACTATAGTAGGATCACTTGTAGACTACCAAGCATGTTTGATAGGGCCCATGTAAGAATTCCAATAGCAGTTTCCACCTGTAGTACTTGTGTCCTGATTGTATATAATGGATGTTTTTATTTTTAAATAAGGTATTATATTATTACTATTTGCATTAAAATAAACTGGGATGGTAAACTGGGATGGGTATGTACCTCCCTCTTTGTACTTTCAGCTTCTACCAGGTCTTATGCAACACTTGTTCATTGACCTAGTTCTCACTACTATGTATTATAGTTAAATGTGAAAGATAACCAGCAATAACCTGATCCTTTTTGGATGCAAATATAATCAAGATCTCGCATTCAAAGATGGCAGGCAGGGCCCTTGTTGATAAAACAAATGGCACTAGGACATGAAATGAGAACAGATACATCTTTTGGTATCAGGTAGGAATGGGAGATAACTTCTTGAGGAGCCAGCCAATTGTGCAATGGTCCATACTATGGATTTTCATAAAGTTATTATCAGTCATTCGGGTCAGAAGGGAATAGGAATTTTAGATTGAGGGGATATGAAGAAACTTTATGGAGAAACAGAGGCTGAGCCATCTTGCTCTACATGGTATACAGAAAGATCTAATTGCCCTTCTTATAGTGGTATTGACATTTATTGTTATGTCTAAACCTATTTATACATTTTGACATTTGGTAGCACTTTTTAATGTTTAATAGCTCTCAAAAATAAAAAGTGCAATAAAAATGACAAATTAAGTACTGAATTTCTGATTCTTAAGTATAACTTACATAGTAAATATTTGTGAACATTTACCAACCAGTAAGGTTGTGGGGGCACATGCAGAGCAATGTAACTGACCATGTGAAAACCTGAAGGTGTAAAATTAAAATATCTACTTCAAATATTAACAATTCCTTTAAGAAGATTATGCCTGGAAACCATAATATGAGTCTGCAGAATATGGCTTTATAATCACTCTGGGAAGCATGACATTTTATTTGTATCAAATGACTACTCTCCTAAATTAGTTCTACCCCTTTTCTCTTTTTTTAATTCATTCATATCTTTTACTATAAAATCTAATTAACCATCTGATGAGTTAATTAGAGAAAACTGATGAGTCCTGTTGATGATACTCCTAAGAGACTCAGATAGTTCAGGTCAGGATTATTTGGTTCATTCGTCTGATTCAGCAGATGAGTTAACAGGTCACAGTATCTATTCCAATGTGGACCTTACATCTTTGGTTTCAGCAATTAAATTTTTTTTTTATTAAAGTACAGTTGATTCACAATGTTGTGCCAATTTCTGCTGTATAGCAAAGTAACCCAGACATACACATAATACATTCTTTTTCTCATATTACCCTCCATCATGTTCCATCCCCAAATATTGGAATAGTTCCCTTGCTATACAGTAGGACCTCATTGCTTATCCACCCTAAATGTAACAGTTTGTATCTACTAACTCCAAACTCCTACTCCATCCCACTCCCTCCCCATCCCCCTTGGCAGCCACAAGTTTGTTCTTCAGGCCTGTAAGTCTGTTTCTGTTTTGTAAATAGTTCTGTCCCTTTTCCATTCAATTTTATTGTATACCTATAACACAATACTGTTTATGTGTCATTTCTACTAGTAGAAGTTTCCAATCAGTTAAATCATGTCAATTTTATATCCTACCATCAGATACCTTTTTAAGTATCTATTTGATAATATTTTTATGTAATTCATAGAAGTTAAAGCAAAACTTTGGAAATATATTCTGTTAAAGCTGAAACAGCTGACATTATTATGAATATTATTATAAATTCAGTTAAAAATTCAACATTTGTAAAGACATTTGTTTTTCATGTAATTAGGCATATGTATTTTGGTGGAGCACAAGGTCATGGCAAAAACAATGTTATCATTAAATTAAAATTGACTGTAAGATTGCTTGTAGTGCATCATTCTGTAAAATAGAAGCTGAGATTCTACAAATTCTGTGTAGTTAGGTACACAAATTTACAAATATTTTAATACATAAATATGGAACTACAAATTTTTTTCTGATGTGGCTAAATTTGAATTTTAAATAAATAATGTAACATGGTGGTATATATTTTTTCTTTTTGCTGTCCATTATCAAATAGATTTTTAAGGAATTCCCTTATGGTGCAATGGGTTAAGGATTTGGCATTGTCACTGCTGTGGCTTGGGTTGCTGCTGTGGCACTGTGTTCAATCCATGGCCTGGGAACTTCCACATGCCATGGGCACAGCCAAAAAAAAGAAAAGAAAAATGGATTTTAAGAATGTTTAAATCTTTGAGTAATTTCTTTGTAAATCAACTTAAGTTTTACTGTAATGATAGAGAAATTTTATCTGAAGAGGTTCTAAATTTTTATTGCATTTTTGTCAAAATAGATGGGAAATTTTAATCAATATAGCTAATGAACATAGTTCTCCAAATGTCAGCATTTGAAACTTTCAGCAAATTTCAGTTATTGCAAAACCTTATGACACAGAACTTTTTTTCCAATGACAAAAGTGAATATATTAACTTATGATTTCAAATGGAGTTTAAAGAGATACATTTGAAATTTTGTAACTGCATATTGAAATATCCTGACTTGTAAGGAGACTCTTTTGACGAAGCTTCTAGTTTTAATCAGATAAATTTATATTCCATGCCAGAATGGAATGAAACTGAGGACTATGATTTTGCAGCATCCAAGTCTGTCAAAGCACTAAAAATAATCATAAAATGAGATGACTTATTTGATTAGATTTGTCTTGTAAAAATATTTGTTAAAGAAAAGCACTTTGAATGGAAGGAAGAAAGGCTATACTTGTGAAAATATCTGGGTTGAAACTGGCACATTTAAGTACAAAATTATCACGGATAATATTCCTTGTTAGCAGAAATTGAGCATCTCAGTACCCATACAGAGAGGTCTTTATTATGGTCTATAAGAAATGTCAATTAAAGATGTGGATAATTTCAAAGTATTGAAGAAAAGTGTAGGAAGTTTTACAAAAGCCATGGAAAGAGGGTAAGATTATACAGAAAAATTACTTCTTCAGGAAAATACTAGGACACAGTATTAGAGAAAAATATTTTAAAAACTGAAATGAGAATTTTTTTGTTATTTTTTAATGTTCAGATACTCAACATGGCTTCTTAAAATTGTGTTTAATGTGCTAGATATGTGTTATTCTTAGTTTTTAGAGAAATTTTATTTTCAAAGATGCTATATGGATAGTACTATTTAAAATATTAAATAGTTCAGTAACATATTACAAATAATTTGTTGGTCAAAAATATTTCAAAAAATCATATAATTTAAATTATTTTTAGTGTCCTATTTCTCAATAAGAAATTCTAGCTGGGATTATGAATCATACGGTCATTCTGTGTATAGGGACTATTATAGCCAGAACTACATCTTGTGATTCATTCTGGACCACCTGTACTCAGCACCCAAGTGAATTCTAATAGTTCCAATGCCTAACCCGGGGCATTGTGCTTATTTCCCATTCTTTCCTGTCCTTTCTCCATCCTTAACTTTTGGGTCTCAGTAGTTCTAATTACTGCTATATCTCTTGACTTGATGTCTAGGCAGAATTAGTGATATGGTCCCTTTGTTTTGATCTTGGAAATCTTTCTTGACAATTCCTTCCTTGGAAGTCCCATTTAAGAATGTTGAAGGGAGTTCCCATTGTGGCTCAGCAGTAAGGAACCTGACTAGTATCCATGAGGATGAGGGTTCAATCCCTGGCCTTGCTCAGTGGGTTAAGGATCTGGCATTGCAGTGAACTGTGGTATAGGCTGCAGATGCAGCTTGGATCCTGTGTTGCTGTGGTTGTGGTTTAGGTCGGCAGCTGAAGTTCCAATTCAACCCCCAGCCTTGGAACTCCCATGTGCTGCAGGTGTGGCCTTAAAAAAGCAAAAAAAAAAAAAAAATATATATATATAATCTTTCTGCCTGTGCCTCAGTTCTGACCCTTCTGAGTTCTGTATTGGGCAGTGCTGTTGATTGCCAATCTTTAGTTTTCATCATTTTCACTTTTAAAATTTGTTTTATTTTTCCCTCCAGGGGAGCGTATTCAGTATTTCAGAGACTCTTCCCTTGGTGACAAGGTTTAATTCATTTCTATTTTACTCTGAATTATTTAAAACAGATAGCCAGATATTCAGGTCAATGCCTACTAATAGGATTGCTTATTCGCACTTCAGTTTACTGTTTTAAATCATGAAAGTGCTATCTCTTATTTTTCTGACTATTCTAATTTTAGGACAAACTTATAAAGGCAATGGTCTGTTGAATTCAGCAAAGCTATCATTGTATCAAGGAATTTGACTAACTTGAGTTTTGTCATCCTTCTGGAATACGAGGAGGTTTCTGCCAGGATATTCCACTAAAAACAACACTAGCAGCAGTTATGATTCACCTATGGAAGTTGATTTCTTTTTGTTGGGTATTCTTTTTGTTTTATGACCACACCCATGGAATATAGAAGTTCCTGGGCTAGAGGCCAAATTGGAGCTGCAGCTGCTGGCCTATGCCACAGCCACAGCAGATCCAAGCCACATCTGTGACCTATGAAGCAGCCTGTGGCAATGCCAGATCCTTAATGCACAGAGTGAGGCCAGGGATCGAATCCGCATCCTCATGGAGGCTATGTCAAGTCCTTACACTGAGCCATAATGTAACTCCAGAAATTAATTTGATTATCACACAGTTAATAACCTTATCTGTAAAAATTATACCATCAAAGTTAATATACAGCTACTAGTTTTGTGAAAAAAAAGCAAAACTAGTTAAAATGGTAAAAAATTTTTCCTAGTGTTACTTTAATTCTTATAACATGAATATTCCCTATAAAAGATAATAGCTTTTCTATAATCCATACAATATAAAATACTCCTGATAGTACCATATCACAGGAAATAACTAATAACACTAATTAATGCCATGCCCACAGCATGCATGCACATGTTCCCAGGCCAGGGACTGAACCTCAGCTACAGCAGTGATAATATGAGTCCCCAACTGCTAGGCTACCAGGGAACTCGTCTAATAACACTTTTTTATTCAGTTAATCAATCAAGAAAGAATTCTTTGTACTACTTAGGTTAATTATACTGTTTCTGTTGTAACCTGAGATACTCAAGATGTATACTGACAAAACTTACCAAAATTTTAGGCTGTGTGCATGTGACTTGGTTTCTTTATAAGGCAATATCACCTCACACTGGAAGCCTGAAGTGAGGTAGGAGGATGCTATCTGAGAAGGGTTTATGTGATATTTCTGTATTGGTATTGGTAATATCTAAGATAAGTTATTCTCTCATTTAGCTGTCTACTGACATTAAAATCTACCAGGAGAGGGTGGAGATACTGGTTTCCATTGTTTCAAGCGCAGGTTTCCCTCTTGGGCTTGAGGTCCTTATATGCTGCAGTTGAAACTTGTTTTACAATTGCAATAATGGCAAGTGACACTGTATAGACCATGTGTTGTATACAAACTCAAACAAAAGCTTTATATTTGCTTGTCTAGAGGTGCTATACCACAGAATCACTTTATGTGTTTTACTCACTAAATAAGGTAACATTTGTATGCTGTCTAATAACTCTTATTGCATTAGGATCCTTAATAAAATTCAGTAATAAGCCAGTTGGATGTCCAAGATGGGAAGAACCAACCCACTGGATATTATATTGTTTTGCTTTTTTTAGGATATTACATATATGAAATCACAGGGTATGGAGCTTTTGAAGTAGCTTCTTCCACTCAGCATAATCTTTTGAGATCCATGTTATACTCTTCATAATTTGTTCATTTAATTGATAAACTGTGGTCCATTGTGTGAGTATCATACAGTTTGTTATCTATTCACCTATTGAAGGATATTTGTTTCTTCTCTCCAGTTTTTGGAGATTGTAAATAAAACCACTATAAATATTTATGAACATACTTTTTGTATGAAATAACTTTTCATTTCCCAAGAATACCTAGGAATGGAATTGTTGGGTCATATGATAGACATATATTCAATTATTTAAGGAACTGCCAAGCTGTTTCCAAAACATCTGTACCATTCTGCATTCCCGTCAAAAGTGTTTTCAGTTGCGGTTTTTCTACATATCTACCAGCAGTTGGTACTGCTAATTTTTTGAATTTTAGCCACTCTAATATGTTTACAGAGATAACTCATTAAAGTTTTTAAATTTACATTTCCCTAAAGGGTATTGACATTAAGCATGTTATCACGTGCTTATTTGCCATCTGTATATTTTACTCTGGTGAAGTGTTCAATATTTTGCCTAATTTTATTTATTTATTTATTTTTATTTTTTTATTTTTTTGTCTTTTTTTTGCCATTTCTTGGGCTGCTCCCGCGGTATATGGAGGTTCCCAGGCTAGGGGTCGAATCGGAGCTGTAGCCACCGGCCTACGCCAGAGCCACAGCAATGCGGGATCCGAGCCGTGTCTGCAACCTACACCACAGCTCATGGCAACGCCGGATCGTCAACCCACTGAGCAAGGGCAGGGACCGAACCCGCAACCTCATGGTTCCTAGTCGGATTCGTTAACCACTGCACCACGCCGGGAACTCCCCAATATTTTGCCTAATTTTAAAAAATTGGATTGTTATTATTGAGTTTTGAGAAAAATATAAATTTTGGATAAAAGTCCTTTGTGAAAATTGGAATTTGTTTTAAGAAAATAGGTACAGACAATATGAATTTATTTGAGTTCATCCAGAGGGTTAATTTTCAATGCTTAACTAGAAGGAACACCATGAATTTCTTTCTTTTTAAATCCCTGAGTATTTCCTTCAGCAACTACCCTGTGAATTTCTTTACTGATCTATATTCCACCACCTGGCAGGTTGATAGATTTGCATTTACCAACAATCTAGTGGTCTTTTAAAATTTTTTGACAGTATTAATTCAGACTCTTTTATTTCCCAACCAGGCTGTCTTAGACATGCTACTTCACAGAGTCTCGTTTAGCTCACTGTAAAATAAAGATGTCTTAGAATTTTAGTGAAGATTAAATAATGTGTACAAAGTGTTCAATTAGAGCCTAGCACGTGTTAGAAGTTCAGCAAATCTCTCTCTCTGCTCTATTAATAATATTTGTTTGGCTGTTTTCATATACTCTAAGCATATAATTTAATCTTGCAAGATAATGAATGCATACAGAACATGGTTTAGACAAATAATCTGGAAGAAAAATAAGATACTCAATAAAGTGTATTTTTCTGATTTCTAGTATTCTCTGCCAGATACTGCGGTTCTGTGACTAGCTGCTTAGGAAGTAAGAAAACTGGTCTGTCAATCTTATTATGGATAACCGCATAATTTACTTCATTAGTAAATGCAATTAGAGCTACAGCCATGGAGGGGAAGAGGCCAAAAAAAGTGATTAGGGCTCATAAAAGCATTAGCAGTCCAATAATTGTACAGTGAAGACTAAGCAAGTGTTTCCACAATCAGCAAAGAAATGTAAGGTGCTTAGTTAAATAGTTATTTGTTGTTAATCAAACACTATTTTTCTGACAATAAATTATTAGTCGTGATTTTATTTATCCAGAGTAACCTGATTCTTTTAGATGTTCTATTATAAATGTAAAGATTTTAAGAAATGTACTTAAAAGTTACTTTAAAAGTATCTAGGTATCATTTAATTTTGAAAGATAATTCAAATAGGGATAAACTGTAGAAAAATAGTTAATCTATGCTGGAGAAAAAGCACCTAGCAGACCAAGTCCAAGATTCATTCTTTTTTTTTTTTTTTTTTTTTGGTCACACCCACAGCATGTGGAGGTTCCCTGAGCCAGGGATTGAACCTGTGCTGTAGTTGCAGCCTGCGCCACAGCTGTGGCAATGCTATATCCTTAACACCCTGCACCACAAGGGAACTTCCCCAAGGTTCACTCTTAGTAGGGTCACTTGAGGAGGGGGGGAAGTGTGTTAACTGTTAGGCTACATCAGTGATTTATTGCACATTGGACTCACCTGGGTAATGATCTTTAAAAGATATTGTATATTGATGCTTGGTTTTTAAACATGGACATTCTGATTTAATTGGTATGGGGTTTGATCTGGGTGGTGGGAATTTATAAACTGTGCCAGGTGATTTTAGTGTGCAACAAAATTTGAGAACCACTGGGTTAGATATAAATGAAAAAAGAAGTGCCTGGTTAAAGGTCACTCTTGACTGATAGCTGGGTGGGAAGGAAATAGTGTCCCATAACATGACTAAATTAAACTGCATCAGAAATTTGCTTAAGCATTCTGCCAATAATGTTAACTTTTTTCTACAAAGGAATAAAAGGCAGGCTTCCACACCAGGTTTGAGATAGTAGGAATCGATATACCTGATTCTTAACCCATCATAGTTTCTCATAGTCTTACTCACTAGCTGTATTATATTGGAAATGTGTTAACTTTGCTATTCTCCAGTTTATTTATCAGTAAATAATGGTAAGGACCAAATACAATTATAATATCTTCTTCTAAGTTTCTATAATTTTCTAAAGTAACAAATTAATAATGAATACTATTCAATGATAGGATAAAAATAAAAAAAACATAAAATAATAAATTTTATTAAAATATACCTTTAGTATGTGCAACCTAAATAAGCTGAACCATCTTGGTGCCGGCAGCAGCATGGAGCTGTATTTAAAACACACACACATACACAGACGCAGTTACATACACATACATATACTTGTGGACACACTGAGAGTGAACTCCAATTTCAGAACTCTTGCAGATTTAGAGAACTCTAATAATGGAACTGTCTTTCTTAATACACATAAAAATATCCTAAAAATACTCTAATCATTTCACCTCCATATCACAAAATAGCTATGTCCACTAACAGAAACTAGCTGTTCCCATTTTCTTTTCTAGGTCTTTACCCCAAACACCAATCTCTTCTTCAGCCATTAGTCTGACTGGCTCAGTAAGTCTGTCTGTCAAATTTTCTTGAAGTAAATCTGGGTTCCAGACAGTGAACTTGGAACTGTTTGTAAGGAAGAGGTCTCATAAGTCAATCAGAATACTATTCTCTCCAAGCCCAGGAGGATATTTTTATTGCAGAGAATGAACTGAAAGGGTTCATTGACTACTCCTGGCTGGAGGAGGCCATCACATAGTTCTCCATGACCCAGTGAAGACAGACACATCTGTTTCTACCCTTCCAAAGTTCTGGGCAGTCCTGGTCTATTACAGGTATTATCCCATAATGTAAGGCATCCCAGAGCCTAGCTAATGGAATAATCCTATTTCTAAATCTTGCACTAGAAGCACATTAAGAGAAACAGGACCAAAAGTCTGGGCTGGCTTCAAGATGGTTTCTTAATGGGCCCATATGAGTCACTTACTTCTATTCACCTGAATTTTGATAGCTGGGAATCTGATATCGAGATACTGGATCATATCCATTACTTGGGATTCCCAGGGACAAATTGGCAACTTTATTATAAAATCAAAATTTGATTGTCCTTCCTGAGGATTGCCATGGTGTCCACTTTCTCTTTTCCTCTTTTTATTTATTTTTATTTATTTTTATTTATTTATTTATTTATTTTTGTTGTTGTTGTTGTTGCTATTTCTTGGGCCGCTCCCGCAGCATATGGAGGTTCCCAGGCTAGGGGTCCAATCGGAGCTGCAGCCACCGGCCTACGCCAGAGCCACAGCAATGCAGGATCCGAGCCGCGTCTGCAACCTACACCACAGCTCACGGCAACGCCGGATCGTCAACCCACTGAGCAAGGGCAGGGACCGAACCCGCAACCTCATGGTTCCTAGTCGGATTCGTTAACCCCTGCGCCACGACGGGAACTCCTCTTTTCCTCTTTTTAATTAGCTTTATTAACCATGATAATTCAAGTCTGTGGTAAATCTGGGATGTTCATTCCTGTGACACTGATCTACTGAGCTGCTCAGAGTTTTCCAAACTATGCTGCACTACAATTGTACTTGTTGCTTCATTATCTGACCTCCTTACCAGAAAGAAGCACAATTTGTTCCTAGGAAGATTAGCACTGATACAGCATATAAGCAAAAGAGTGTTAATTTTTTACATCTCTTGTTGGATTTTTGAATCCATGCTAATACCAAAGTTGGATTTTATAGGGAGAATGAGTTTTTAAAATTCTTTAAATTTCCATTACTATATTAAGATATAGGTCTGGTGGGTTTGAATGTCAAGGGTTTTATAAGCCAGAAGGAGAGACAATTTTCTGCTAGGCAGGAAGGGAGGATAGTCTTCCCTTTACAAACTTGATGGAATGAAGGGAGGGGGGAATGAGTGAGAGATAAGAAGTTAGATTTGGGGGGTGGTGGAGTGTGGCTAATGACCACCTAGGAGAAGCTTGAGAGAAGACTTGGAGCTATGCCCAATGCAAATGCAAGAGCTAGTGCAGCCTTGGTGGGGAGGTGGGTAGTTAGTTGAACCTAAATCGGGGCTCCTATCTTCCATGGCCTATATGTGGCAGGCTGAGATCTCAATTCTCTGTATCCTAGTGGATGATTGAGGAATAGGTAGAATATGGAGGTGCTGAAAGAAACTGTGGGGCTAATGAATTCAGGAGTGGACATCGAGATATAATAAGTTTATGAGCAGAGGTAGGTGGCTGGGTCCATAACCTGGAACAGACAGATTAGCCACACTCTAGCAACCCTGCAGGGAGATCAGTGGTGGACCAGAGGATAGATTAGAGCTATCTTCAACATCTAAAATATCCCTTCTGTGCCACTATGAGTCAAGTAAGCCCTACTACAAAGTCAGAAGCAGTGGAAAAAGAATTTCTGAAAGACAAAAGTGTTAACCTAAAAGATGAATTATCCCAAATAATTTAAAATCTACAAGGGCCTGACATAGTGTATACTGACATGATGTCCTCCACAAGCTATACTCTGTCAACTTCTCCACTATTCAATGGGAGCTTATAAAAAAGTGAAATTTGTTCTGGAAATAACAGAACTATACTTACTTTGCATGTTTAAATAGCTAAATGCAAATTTTAATCTCTCCTACATGTGAATTCTAACAATTCTCCAACATGTAGTATATTCGTTCTGGTCAACTAGACAACTGATACAAAAACAGGTGTCTTTGTGTCTGTGGGTACACATATACTTTACAATTTTATATCTTTCAACTTTTGCTTAGGCTCAGGAATTTTTCAGTGATAAGGGTCTGTCAACATTGTAGTGTTTCAATGGCATGGGCCAACTGTTCATCCACATTTATTCACTCAACAAATATTTACTGAACTCCAACAAGGTATCAGAAAAATACCCTTTCTCTCAGGGAGCTTATTCATTACTGGTGAGAGACAGATAATAAGTAAGAAAGAAGAGTAAATGTACTCCAGGGTTCAAGCTTAGAATGTATGTTATACCTGTGTTTCTAAGTCCAGCATAGTTATTTCTGGAAGCAAGTGGTCTTTCCCCAAGGTTCCAGGTGTCCCCTGGCAGCAACCTGGCCTCCAGGGGACCCATTCTTTGCCAGAGGAACAGAGCAAGAGATCTGAACCACTCCAATCTTCTCCATCACTGTTTCTATTTTCTTTCAGAAAGGATTCTAAATAAGAAACTGGATGTCTGTGCAGATGGACTCCCTAGCCTGGGACATCACAGAACATCATATAGGGATTTCTTCTACTTCCTCACTTTAGTGAATACACATAATACTTTGTAACCACATAAATCAGCAATTCTGCAACCTGGCTTGCCAGCATGGTAAAGGCCCAGGCTGAGGATTAGTTCATGCGGCAAGTGATTTTTTCCACTTGGAAGGAAGAAGGGCAAAGAGAGGCATGTGATTAGTTATTTTAATGTTTTGTCCCTGTCACATATTAATATATTTACTTTTATCATTTCAAAATGGATTTTTAAATCTAAATTTAGTCACTTTCTCCTGTCCTCATATATTTATATATGTTTGTGTTAATATGCATATATGAGATGTATGTACATATATATGTAAATATATTCAATTAATTTCCTCAACAAATTTGGAATGAGGTCAAGTATATACATTTTTGGGATGAGGTTAAGTACATAAATTTGTAATGAGGTGAAGTACAGGCATCAGTAAGAAAATGGAATTTAAAGACTAATAATTTCAATGAGATATCTAATTCTGATAAAGGCAAACCCATCCAACACAAAGAATTTCTCCTTTTGCCTATAAGTGTATGTTTTTATTTAGAACCTCTTTCTTCCTACAGAGTAATGTGGATACTTCCTCCTATATCTCCCTGAAAGATACCTGTTCCCTTTTAGAGCTTGATGGTGATTTCTTACATAGTCATGCATTTAGTCCACATGTGGCCCCATTTTACACAGATACTACACGAAAAGGTGGCAACATTAACCTGACACTTGCAAAAATGAGGATTTTTTCAGAACTGACTTGGTGGGTACTAAGGAATTCAAGCACAATTAAATCTTCCATTTAAATATATTTAGGATGTTTTGAAGCAGAATTGACCCTATGGTGCTGTTTTAGCTTTTCTATTTTTTGCAAAGTTTATCTTAGCTACAGCTTGATAGGTACTGTTAACTGCTCCCAACATTTTTTCCTACATAGCAATGGAGGCTTGATCTTTAGGTAAATACAGAGCTACCTGAAATGAAGACTTCATTTTGCAGAATTTAAAAAAAAAAATCCTTTTAAAATTGTGTAAAAAAAAACTTTGGAATAAACCTGACCGAGGAAGTGAAAAACTTACATGCTGAGAACTATAAAATATTGATAAAAAAATTGAAGATGTTTTAAAGAAATGGAAAGATAAATCATGCTCTTATATTGGAAGAATTAATATTGTTAAGATGGTCATACTACCCAAAGCAATCTACAGATTTAATGCAACCCCTATCAAATTACCTGTAACATTTTTTATATGGTACCTGTGCTTCTGGGATTTGAGTGAGTGGTTCCTTTCCCATGTTAGGGAAGTTTTTGGCTATTATCTCTTGGAATATTTTCTCTGTCCATTCCTTTCTCTCTTCTCCTTCTGGCACCCCTATAATATGGATGTTGGTGTGTTTAACATTGTCCCAGAGTTCTCTGAGACTCTCTTCATTTGTTTTCAATCTTTTTTCTCTTTTCTGTTCCGCATTTGTAATTTTTACTAATCTGTCCTCCACCTTGCTTATTCGTTCTTCTGCCTCCTGTATTCTGCTGTTAGCTGCTTCTAGTGAATTTCTTATTTCAATAATTGTATTTTGCATCTCTTCTTGCTTAAATTTTGTATCTTGTATCTCTTTGCTCAGTGTTTTCCTGTAAAATTATCAGTCTTTGCCTCCAGTTTATTTCCAATGGCTTGCATCATCTTCAGCGTCAATAGTCTAAAGTCTTTTTCCTGGAGGCTGAGAATATCCTGATCACTTAGCTGTTTTTCTGGGGTTCTTTTCTTTCTCCGTCATCTAAGTTATAGTTCTCTGTCTTTTCATTTTTACAGGTTTTTGGTGTGGCGATCTTTTTACAGACAGTAGAGTTGTAGCCTCTCTTACTTCTGGCATCTGCCCCCCTTGTTGCTGATGTTGGTATGGGAGTTTGCTGTAGGCGTCCTGATAGGAGGAACTGGTGCCTGCCCTCTGGTAGGTGGAGCTGATTCCTATCCCTCTGGTGGGTGAGGTTTTGTCTCTGGGTGAGATTAGAGGTGGCTGTGTGCCTGAGGGGTCTTTAGGCAGCCTGTTTACTGATTGGCTGGGGCTTCTCAGCACTGATGGGTGGGGCCAGATTTTCCCAAAATGGCCACCTCCAGAGAAAGGCACGCTGATGAATAATATTGCCAAGAGCTTTGCCTCCAATGCCCTTCCCCCACAATAAGCCACATTCACCCCTGTTTTCCCGGGAGATCCTCCAAGAACTGCAGTCAGGTTTGACCCAGATTCCTATGGAGCCTTTGCTTTGCCCTGGGACCCAGTGCACATGAAAATCTGTATGCACCTTTCAAGAATGGGGTCTCCGTTTCCCCTAGTCCTGTGGAGCTCATGTACACAAGCCTCACTGGCCATCAATGCCAGATGCTCCAGGGGCTCTTTCTCCCAGTGCCAGATCCCCAGGTGTGGGGATTTGATGTAGGGCCCAGAACTCTCACTCCTGTAGGTGAGTCTCTGTGAACCAGTTAGTTTCCAGACTGTGGGGCTTCCCACCGGGTAGGTATGGGGTTGCTTATATCATGTAATCACCCCTCCTACCTCTTGATGTGGTGTCCTCTTTGTCTTCTGGAGTAGGATATCTTTTTGAAGGTTTCCAGTCCATTTGCTTGAAGGCTTCTCAGCATTTGGTTGTAATTTTGTTTTTATGAGAGGAGTTGAGGTCCTTCTATTCCACCATCTTAATCCCATCTCAGCCAAGAGTTCCATTTTGGGGTCAGCTCTGGGGTATTTAGGGCTGTAGCATTCTGCCTGGGCACGGTGACCTTGATGAAGAAGGTAGGTGGCTGGCTGCAGCACCCGAAGGCTTAGCCCTTCACCTGGACACGGCGGGGTGGCTGCTCCAAGCTCTTTGGTGGCTCGTGGTGGGTGGACGGCACCTGTGACATTTTTCACGGAACTAAAATTTATATGGAACTACAAAAGGCCTAGAATTGCCAAAGCAATCCTGAGGAAAAATAACAAAGCTAGAGGCATAACCCTCCTAGACTTCAGACAATACTACCAAACTACAGTAATCAAAACCAGTGTGGTATTAACACAAAAACAGACATATGGATCAATGTAACAAAATAGAAAATCCAGAAATAAACCTACATACCTACAGTCAATTAATGTTTAACAAAGGAGGAAAGAATATACAATGGAGAAAAGACAGTCTTTTCAGCAAGTAGTTCTGGGAAAGTTGCACAGCCACATGTACATCAATGAAGTTAGAATACTCTGTCACACCATACACAAAAATAAACTTGAAATGGCTTAAAGACTTAAATATAAGACATGACACCATAAAACTCCTAGAAGAAAACATAGGCAAATCATTCTCTGCCATAAATTGTAGCAATGTTTTCTTAGGTCAGTTTTTGAGGAAAAATTAATAAAAGCAAAAATAAACAAATAGGACCAAATCATACTTATAAACTTTCACACAGCAAAGGAAACCATAAACAAAATGAAAAGCCAACCTATGGAATGGGAAAAAATATTTGCAAGCAATGTGACTGACAAGAGTCTAATTTCCAAAATACACAAAGAGCTCAAATAACTCACTATAAAACAAACAAACTACCCAATAAAAAGTGGGAAAAGATTAAAATAGGTATTTATCCAAAGAAGATATTCAGATGGCAATAGGCACATGAAAAAATGCTCATCATTGCTAATTATTAGAGAAATGCAAGTTAAAACTACAATTAGCTATAACCTCAAACTTGTCAGAATGGCCATCATTAAAAAGTCTACAAATAACAAATGGTGGAGAGGGTGTGGAGAAAAGGGAACCTTCTTACACTGTTGGTGGGAATTTAAATTGGTGAAACCACTAGAGAGAACAGTATGAAGGTTCCTCAGAAGACTAAAAATAGAATTACCAAACGAGAAGTTCCTTTTGTGGCTCAGTGGTCACAAACCCAACTAGTATCCATGAGTGATCCCTGGACTCGCTCAGTGGGTTAAGGATCTGGCATTGTTGTGAGTTGCTGTGTAGGTCAAAGACACAGCTCAGATCTGGCATTGCTGTGACTGTGGCTCAGGTTGGCTGCTGCAGCTCGTGATTTGACCCCTAGCCTGGAAATTCCATATGCCATGGGTATGGTGCTAAAAAGACAAAAAAAAAAAAAATTACCAAATGATCCAGCAACCATACTTTAGGGTACATACCTATAATTAGAAAAGATACTGCACCCTATGCTTATAGCATCACTATTTATAATAGCTAAGACATGGAAGCAACCTGAGTGTTCATCAACAGATGAATAGATAAAAAAGCTGTGTTATATATACAATGGAATATTAGTCATAAAAAGAATGAAATAATGCCATTTGTAGTAACATGAATGGACTTAGAGATTATCATGTTAAGTGAAGTAAGTCAAAGAAAGACAAATATCATATGACATCACTTATATGTGGAATCTAAAAAAGTGATACAAAAAAACTTATTTAAACAAACTTATGGTTACCAAAGGGGAAAGGAAGGGAGGGATAAATTAGGAGTTTGGGATTAACAGATACACACTACTATATATAAAATAAACAACAAGGACCCACTCCATAGCACAGGGAACTATATTCAATATCTTGTAATAACCTATAATGAAAAAGAATAAAAAATAACATATATATTCAATTATATACATATAAATTATATAAAATTGAATCACTGCTAAATACTTGAAACTAACAAAACACTGTAAATCAACTCTACTTCAATATAAAAAGACTTCATTTCTCAGCTTCCTTTGTACTTAGTGATGTAAAAATTTCTGTTCAATTGGATATTATTGGAATCCATATGGTCCACTTTCTTTCATAGAAATTGTAGGGGCCTTTCCTCCTAGCCTTTCTTTCTGTTCAGAAAGTCCAGATGAGATGGCTTGAGTTGGAGCAGCCTTCTTGGGCTATGAAGTGCTGCCATACGTTGTGCATGACAGGAGAGCAAGACAGAAGGGCCAGGGCCCCTAAGCTGCTATATCAGTCCTGGACTCCCCATGTATACAGAGAGCAAAATTAGCTTGTCTTTTGTTTAAGTCATTCTTATTTTGTATTGTATGTCACCTATAGCTAAACTTAATTATTACTAACATAGAAATTGTTTAAAAAAAAAGCAGGTCTTACATATGAAAAATGTAAAGACTTTTGCTTTAGTCTGCCTGAGAATGGCAGGGACTCAGATCACATTTGGTGATCCTTATTCTATCATGATGAAATATTTAATTAAATTTCACCAATAATTCCAAGGAAGTGATCTTTGGGCTGATTGAGGCCCAAAACTTGAGAAAAGTGTTAAGAGAAATTAATAATTCTGGTATATATTGGTTGCTTCTTGTTGCACAGTGCTAAAAGTTGATAAACTCAGGCTAGAGTGAGCTAGCCTGCAAATGTAGCTGAAACACAACTTTTCCAAGAGAGTCTGTGTTTCTAAGCTCTACTCAAGCATCTTCCAATAGGAATTCTGTGCCAGAAAATGAGATCCAGTATTGCAGCAGAGATCAAATTTAAATACTGCCTTCCCACTTGAGTTGCTATTTCCATTGGCTGTAAGAGATCTGACTTTAAGGGAGACGAAGGGAAATAGTATATAAGAAGCCAGCAAATGTAAGATCAGAATTTGAGATGAAATTTTTGGCATGGTTTATAGGCATAAAATTGATGTGAAGCAAATAGGAATTTTACTAAAAATTTGAGGGATTTTTCAAAACTATAATGAGTTACCACCTCACACCAGTCAGGATGCCCATCATTAAAACATCTATAAATAACTAATGCTGGAGAGGGTGTGGAGAGTAGGGAATCCTCCCACACTGTTGATGGGAATATAAATTGGTGCAGTCACTATGGAGAACTGTATAGAGGTTCCTCAGAAAATTAAAAATGGAATTACCATATGATCCAGCAATACACTCCTGAGAATATATCAAGACAAAATTATAATTTGAAAGGATATATGCACCCTTATATTCATGGCAGCACTATTCATAATAGCAAAGACATGGGAACAACTAAATGTTCAGTGACAGATGAATGGATAAAGATGTGGAACATATATACAACAGAATACTACTCAGTCATAAAAAAGAATGAAATAATGCCATGTACAGCAACATGGATACAACTAAAGATTATCATACTAAGTGAAGTAAGTCAGAAAGAGAGAGACAAATACTATATGATATCACTTATAGGAGAAATCTAAAATATGGCACAAGTGAACCTATCTGCAAAGCAGAAACAGATTCACAGACATAGGGAACAGACTTGTGGTTACTGAGGGGGTAGGGAGAGGGAGTGGGATGTACTGAGCTTTTGAAGTTAGTAGATGCAAACTATTATATTTAGAAATGATAAACAATAAGATCCTACAGCACAAGTAACTATATCCAGTCTCCTGAGATAGACCATTATGGAAAAGAATGTAAAAAAGAATGTGTATATGCATAACTGAGTCATTTTGCTATACAGCAGAAATTGGCATAACACTGTAAAACAATTATACTTTAGTAAGAAAAAAAAATTAAATTTGAGGATTTTTTTTCCCAAAGAAACAAAGAATCTGTCTTAGGAAAGTCAGTTCAACCCCTTGTGAAGAGCTTGTGCAACCTCCTCCTACTCCCTCCTCCAACATATAAACCAGTAGGAAACAGGCTACAAAAACTATGTAGCTCCCCTAGCAGGACATGTTCCAGATACACATTTCAGTTGTGGTCTTAGAAGAAAATGAACAGAGAAGCACCTCCCAGCAGGTAAAGTCAGAGGCCACAAAGGACAGTGGAAAAGGGAGAAGGGAGATCCTCTCAGGGAAGAGAATTAGTTGCTTCCAGATGGGTTAACCAAGGAACTTACCAAGATGCCTGAGAAGTGGTAGATGTTTTTCTACTTTTTGCTTCTGGTAAAGAGTCTGTGGCATTAGATAATAAATAAAACTTAGAAATCTCAGTTTTAGTAATTTCAGTTGGGAAAACATCCAACATTAAATCCATTAATAAAAAATATCAGATGCTTTATGTTCTCTAGTGGATGCCATTATATAGAGAGTAACATGGAATTATTTTTAGTTCTTCACTTCTACTCCCTGAATATTTACTGGCATGAAATAATTATGTCTTACTCTCCGTCCACTTCACCCAATATAATTTGTAAACATTAACCTTACATGCTTAAATATCAACTTATAGTTTACTTGCTTTACTTAAAAATAACTGTTACCACTTATCTGTTTGTTGCAACTCTATCTGCAGTGCAGAATATATATAGCATGTTTATATTTTCTGTATGTGTATACATCTTGTTCTCCCACAGGATTAAGCTTCTGGAAGGCAGAAATATTTGCCTACTTTATCCACCTAATGGGGATGGAAGAGCCCACTACAGACTGCTTGCATTTCCAGAAAGCAGTCCTAGAGAAGATTCTCATTTGTCGGATGCTGACAAGCTCTAGGCTGTTGAATCATGCTGTCCTGAAAGCTTCACAGAGACAAGTATTCCTTAGGGAGGTTTAGCTCCACCTTAAAAGGTTCAGGATGAGTTGAGAACAACAAAACACAGCACTCAAATTCTGTAATAAAAATAGAGTTGTAGTAGGTGTTGACTGGAACAGCTTAGATCAATAAGAAAAAACATTAGATAATATCTAGATTATTTTTTATAATAACTTGGCTTTAGGGCTATCATTATTACTATTATATTTAGCTGTATTAACAAAATGTCTATTTTGATTTATGAAAGAATCACTGCAGGGAAAAAGGATCTACTTTCTCTTAACAGTTTCCTTGAGAAATATACCATTTTATAAATAATTCAGCTATCATTTCTTTTTTGGAGGTAACATGCTAAATGTAGGTAAAATATATGTGTAAATGCATAATTCTTTGAGGACAGTTTAAAACCTGATTCTTTAAAATGGATAACGTGGGCCAACAATAGTACCTGGGATTCAATAGCATGTCTTGACAGTTTCTGCATTAGTTTGGTCTTCACAACTGCAGATGTCCTGACAAGTATGCTGAGACAAGCTAACGAATTTGTTTAGGGTATAGAGTGATGGATTGTATTCAAAATCCTGAGGCCTAAAGAGGACTTCACCCTGGCAAGAACTGAAATTCACCACACCACAGTCAGCAGCTTATGCAGTCTGATATATCCCTTGAGAGTTTCAGTTCTCAATCCTGGCTATGCATCAGAATCACCTGGGGACCTTTAAAAAAATACCAATACCTGGACCTTGCCCAGAGAAGTTCTAAGTGAACTGGTCTCATGTGAGGCCTTAATTTTTTTTTTTTTTTAAAGTTTCTTAGAGATTCTAATCTGCAGCTAGGATAAAGAACCACTCCAGTCTATCCCTGAGCATGTTACTCAATGCATGCAGGGAAGCTAATATTAGTATATTCTCATCATAACAATACACAACACATCTACACATGTTAGATCAAGCAGAGCTGTATGTGTATGTATGTGTTTATATGGGGAGGGGGTGTTGAGTATTGTTCTTCTTTATCAAACCTTGGATACAATTCTGCTTTGTTTTCTGAGTAAGAGCATTATCACATTAATCAGGAAGAAACTAGCAATGTATTTTACAGGTAATTGTTGCTTTTCACATCTCTATAACATATCGCCAGCAGAAAAACAATGCCATTGAACAAATGAGCCAGTACTTGAAACAGTACTTCTAGAGCTGTTGACATCATAGCTGGGCATGCTACCTTGCCTTGTTAAAGTTATCTTAATCAGGCTCCCACTGTTTCATCATGTGATGTATTCTGCATCAGCTATGGATAATGCTTCCCTACCTAATGTTTGTTATCCAGCAGAGCTTCTCTGCAGACAGCTCCTGAGGGCAAAGCTCCACCAAGCTAAAGTAAAGGTAGAGTGCTTTTTGTAACAGGTAAGGAATCCATGTTACGTTCTACATAAAAATTCTCCAGTAGTTCTCTCAGATGATATAAGACCATTTACTGCCTGGTTTTCTTACTTGGCCTGATTCACTAACCCACCATTCCCCCATCTTCTCCCCTAATCCTCCCTTCACACATATGAGGTTAAAATGGGGAAAATAACTGTTCATTTCCTAGGGTTATGAATATCAATTTAAAACTCCTGAAAAGTACTTAGTATAGTGCCTAGAATGTAATAAAAGCTCCACATAAGATTTAACATACACATGCACACACAGAGGAATAAAGAACAACAAATCTATTCCTGTCATCATGAAGCAGTTGTCTGCTTCTTCCCACACATTCAGGCAGCACCATTTGCATATCTCTGTTATAGGGCTTATCACATTGTGTTGCAGTTGATGGTTTGCCAGTCTGCTTAACAGCAGAGGTACATAATTAATGTTTCATGAAATCAAATGCCACTGACACAGGATTTGCAAAGAAGGATAGTTTTTTTTTTTTTTTTTTTTTTTGGCCAGCTATCTATTCTGTCTCACATATTCAGACCCTTAAATATAAATGAATGAATGAGTGGTTCTCTTTATAACCAAGAACTAGTAAGAACTATGCATGTGGTTCATAAAGTGATGTGAATTGGCCCATAGATAGCTCACGACTTTGAACTTCTTCTTTTTAAGATTCTCATCCATAAAATTAATCTTTACCTATATCTAAAACTTCTTTACAGAAAAAAATTTGAACTAAAGGCTGGAAAATCACTATGTCTTCCTTAACACTGTAGCTGAGATTTAGTTGCTGAAATCTATTTTGTTGAAAACGAATGGATTATCAAGGCACATCTGTTTTGATTTTTCTCTTTTAACAGGGCAAATAGTGTAAGTAGGTCACTGAATGTGGTTTCCAGAGTTTGATACTATAGGTTTTTATGGTGTAACTGTTAGTTCTCCTTTTATGAAAATAGACATGTTAGAGGATGATTAGTCATTCACACTGAATTTTCAGTCTAGCTTAGTAAATCAGAATAAATTTTTGTCCTTAGCAGAGCTGGTTGTGAGCAGATTTTAAGGGTGCATCCGGCTCATTCTTCTGGGAATGGTGTCTAAAACAAATTTCCAAATTTCACGGCTTGGGTTTTTGGGGCCCAATATGATAAAAGCCTGGAGCTAAAGAGTTCCTGGTATAACATTCACTTGGTGATTATTTATTGAATTCCTATCATGTGCTGAGCAATCTGACTGGTTAAGCAATCTGACTGAGGCAGGTTCTTTTTCCTCCAGTTTAGTGATTCTATATATCAAGACAAAGACTGGTAGCATAAAAATAACACATAAGAAAAGGGATTAGATGGGCCAAAAGAGGAGTTGATGATTACAATTAACATTCCAGGCAATGTTTGATATATGCTAATGATGGACAAGGGAAGGTGAGAATGTGCTGAGAAGCTATAAATTCTTAAAAAAAAGGGAGTTCCCATCATGGCTCAGTGGTTAACGAATCCAACTAGGAACCATGAGGTTGCGGGTTTGATCCCTGGCCTTGCTCAGTGGGTTAACGATCCAGCATTGCTGTGAGCTGTGGTGTAGGTTGCAGACGTGGCTTGGATCCCGTGTTGCTGTGGCTCTGGCTTAGGCTGGCAGCAACAGCTCTGATTTGACCCCTAGCCTGGAAACCTCCATATGCCATGGGTGCGGCCCTCAAAAAGACCAAAGGAAAAAAAAAAGACAAAAAAATATTGGTATAAACTTGTTTGGTTAGAGGAAAAATAACTAGGTTGAGTACATGGCTGTTTCATAGTTCTGGCTGGGTGTAATCCTGACTCTTGTGAGTGGCCAGGCATTTAGTGCCAGCATGTGGGTGACCACAGCTGAGGATTTGAGCAGTATAATGACAGTGAAGGTCTTTTAGAGGCCAGGCTGCTCAGTAAGAGAAAATGATCAATTTAAAAAAAATCAGGTCTAAAGGTAAATACACACTTGGATTTCAAATACAGTATTGACATCTGAATGTACCTTGCTATGTATAATCAAGTTTTGGAAGCCTACTTTATATCCATATAGATATAAGACATATCTAGCAACACTTCAAGGGAGAGTCTATAACTGAAAAATGTCTTATTTTAAAAGATTTTGCTTTGGGTAGTTCTTAGATCCCTTTAAAGGGAGTATTCCAAGGACCTCTTACATCAAGATAAAATTTGAAGTGACTATTAAAGTCCCAAAAGGCAGCTGGAATGCTTGGAAGGGAGATTGGCATCTTCCTTTCATGACTAGATTCCATAATTGCTCCCACAATGGAGTGCTCCAGAACTCTGGTCCAGTTCAGGCTAGAGCCCATTGTGCTGACAGAAGACATACATTATGCCTAATGAGACACCCAAGGAAAAAGGAAGACAAGAAAATTTAACCTACTTCCTATTCTTAGACCAGAGTGCAGAGTCCACACTTAAATATTTTTGCATGACAAATTGACTGTAACAGGGACAAGAACACAGCAAATAACTGACAATTGTCAGCAATGAGATCAACAAAACAGGGTTAGTATATAGGCTGCTTTAAGGACCTAGGAATGACTTCATTATTTAGAATTCTTTCCTGTACTGGTGTTTGGTTGTTTTTTTTTTGTTGTTGTTGTTGTTTTTTATTATTAAATTTTTACCTACATTTTCAATATCCCAAGTAAATTATATTGGGTTATATAAGATACAGAAATAAAACTATACTTTGATTACAAAATAGTCTACAGACTGTGAAGAAACTACCACCCACAATTTTATGCAGTGCCTATTCACTCCCAAAACATTAGTCATCCACATTCAGAGTTAGCTTTTATAAAGAGAAGTTCAGGTTTTTTCCCTGTATTTATCTCTCTCTCTTTTTCTTTTAAATCTTTACTTTCTTGGAAAGCTCAGGGATTTTTCCAGCAATTAAAGCATGAAAATGATCTTGGCTTAACAATTTTAACAAGGAAAAATGTGCTAGGAGATTCGACTATGTTATCCAAAGGATATCAGTAGCAAATATTCTTCTGAAGTGCACATAAAAACACCTTTCACTCAGTCATGTGGTATTGACAGTAACTTTTAACTTTGTGTTTTTTCCAGAGTTTAAAAGGGAATCAGAAAAATATTTAATGTTCGGTTCTTTTTGTCTTGTGCCAAAGTATATCTTGGAATTTCAGGGAGTCAAACTAGTTGAATAGAAAGAAAAGATCAAAGACAATGTTTAGAATTTTTCTAAGAAATACACAGAGGAAACTTAAATATCTAAAATAAACAAGTTGGTATTTTTATATAGGGCCCAACAGCATAGGCAGTAACTACCAAACACTGCCAGAACTGTGTGTAACCAAGTATTCAAGCACAAATAGGATCAGAAACATTCCCATGGGTATGCAGCATATCTTCCAGCACCTCCAACACTTGCTTCTTCTGCTCCAACAGAGCTATCAGTCATGAACTTTAGTATGTTGAACTATTTGAGGCCTGTCCTCTAGAGTAGAAATTTAAGTGACATTGCACCATGGTCTGGGCGTAGTGGGAGCTGTTATTCATTGTTAACACATGTCCAATCATTAGATACCATATTTCTATGGTGCTCAGCATCAGGTGCTTCTATTTTCCTTTGGGTTAGGCAACTAGCTGGATTAAACTAGGAACACACTGAGTGAGGTATGTTTATTTTAGGTAATTATTTGTCAGTATTGAATATTTTTCTAGGAAAAGTAAGCAATTGTTTATTTATCTGCAGACCTAAATAATATGGCTAAGTGCTTTGTATTTCTGTTACAGCATTCATTTTATCCTGTTTTGCATTCTATTTAGCTGTTTACATATGTTTCTTCAACTAGACTCTAACTAATTCGAAATGAACATCTGCTTAATGAAGAATTCATGCTTGTATTCCTCACAGTTGGGGCATCATTCTTCTAGCTTTCCCAGGCCCAAGAAATGGCACCTAGGCTGGCATTCAGGTAGAGACTGGGCTGCTGGGTACCAGCAGTGGCAGAGGCCTGTTGTGTGGAATAGTGGAAGGAAATGTAGCCTGAGGAAAAGTGAGAGTCATCTGCCAGAAAATAACTCATGAACTTGTCCTATATATCATCAAATTTTAAGGCATCAAATATGACACTCTAGTCAAGAGGCTGAAGCAAGAGGTCTGGGGCAGAGAATTAGGTCATGAAACAAGATATGAAATGGGGGAACATTAGTTATTAAGACTGGGAGCAAAGCAAAGATGCCAGGGCTCAAAATCATTGGATATTGAGACAAAGGAGATGATTGATTTAAAGGTGCCGGGTTAGGCCAGCAAAGATAGTTTATTACTTATTGTGGGTATATAATCTTTTGGATGAATCAAAAGCAAATGCATATTCCACAAAGAGTGATAATAAGGTGGCCTAACCCCAGCCTAGGCTCTTGACTGAGTGAAACAGTGACAGTTTGATGTGTATATTCCTCATCAGAAGGTTTTTTGGGTAATATTCAGCCTAAAAGCCACTCAGATTGTACCCACAAATAAAAATTCCCCCTGTTGCAGAGGGAAAGTATTTGGCAAGAACAGCAGGAGTGTTTTATGGAACATATATTGTAGGGGAGCTATATCTTCTGAAATTACTCATATCTATGAAGTCTTATGTCAGATTGTATTTTCCAAAGATGGGCTCCAGAATTTATCCCATTTCACATGCAGTTTCCACAATGTGAGACTGACAAATATCCTATCAATTGGTAGGTCCCATTCCCCTCCCTTCAAACAGGGATGACCTTTGTAATTGCCTTTACTAATAGAGTGTGGCTGAGTGACCCTATGTGACCTCAGCAGTCATGAAAATGCTATGCACATTCACATTGTCCCCTTAGGACATTCTCAGATGTTAACCACCATGCTATTAGGAAGGCAAGCAGCCACATGAAGGACTGCAAATAAGTGTTCTGGCCAATAGCAGCAGCTAAAGTCCCACCCATCCCACAGCCATTATAACCAGCAGATGTGTGAGTGAGTGAGCCTTCAGTTCCATCCCCAGCAAAGATAATCTCAGCTTCTTGCCCTCACCACCCCAGCTGATGATACGTCAGCCATTACCACTGACTTCTGCTTACATTCCTAGTTGTAAGCAAATAAATGATGTTTCGAGCTAATAAATTCAGAGTGGTCTGTTATTTAACATTAGATAACTGGAACAAATCACAAATAGAAATAAGCATGGTTCAGGAGTTCCCACTGTGACTCAGTGGTAATGAACCCAACTAGTATCCACGAGGATGTATGTTCTATCTCTGGCCTCACTCAGTGGGTTAAGGATCCAGTGTTGCCACGAGCTGTGGTGTAGGTCACAGACATGGCTTGGATCCCACATTGCTGTTCTGTAGGCCCACAGCTATAGTTCCAATTCAGCCCCTAGCATGGAAACCTCCATATGCT
This sequence comes from Phacochoerus africanus, assembly GCF_016906955.1. Lineage (NCBI taxonomy): Eukaryota > Metazoa > Chordata > Mammalia > Artiodactyla > Suidae > Phacochoerus > Phacochoerus africanus. The sequence continues at coordinate 164,891,308 of NC_062546.1, read as the reverse complement.
GATGCTGCAGGTGCAGCCCTCAAAATACAAAAAAGGAAGGAAAGAAAGAAAGAAAGAAAGAAAGGAAGGAAGGAAGGAAGGAAGGAAGGAAGGAAGGAAGGAAGGAAGGAATCAGCATAGTTTGTGTTACAGAAATATCACTTTGATGAAGACAGTTAATTGAAGATGATTCTCATGAACCTGGTTCCATTTTTTTCTATGCTCTTACCAAGGGAGAAATTCATTATATGCATATAATACTTTTTCATTTTTGAGGAAAGTTAGTTTCAAAATAAGAAAAAAGTATTAGCAACAATTTATGCTTACTATGTAAAATTTCTAAAAATGATGACTGAATACTAAAAAGTATTCTTTTTTTTTTGCCTCTGAATGTCATTGAATGTGGTACACTGATAATAAACACAATCTTAGGCAGAATTTTTTCCAATACTTTACAAGGACAGTGATAAAATGCTATCCCTAGACAACAGTTTTTTTTCTAGAAATACAATTTGCTAATGTAATCATTCAATGCAACACTAATTTGAGAATTTAAAAATCTTAATTACTTATTCAAAGGAACTATCCAGTTTCTTGTGAATGTTTTCTATGTCAAAAAAATGAAATTTTCATTATAACATATTGGGTTAACATAACATTTATGTTTTAAGTGCTTCAGATTTCAGTGATATTGCATGTGTTTTTCCAGGGAAAATAAAAATATCTTCAGATGAAAGAAGTGCTAATAAGGCCTGTTTAAAATATTCCTGAAATAACTAGGTATTATGCATTTGAGAAATTATTCTTTAAAAATCTAAAAGATTATCCATTTCAATTTGATTGGAATGTTAACTAAAAATGATTGCAAACTCCCCAAAAGGGACATGATATAATCAAAATGACTCTTGAGAAAGATGATTAATAGTGCTCCATGTGTGAAACACATAAGCTGTGATTCTCAAGAGAGTGAGGTTGGAGGGAGTGGGTATGGAAATGGGATTTGTCCAGGATATGGACAAACGTGAGAATCAGAAACATTTCTCCCCCAACATTCCATCTTCTAGGGGTGAACCAATGGAATAATGGAGAAATCGGAAACTCTGAAAAGGCTTGGGCCAGATTGTGGGAAAAGAAACTAAAGGAAAGAACGAAGAAATAAGGATTAGGAAAAAGACTTGGCAGAATGGACTTTTTATTTGGATGAGGTAACTCTAATGAAGATTTAAATGAAGAGTGCAAGGGGAATGGTGGTATAAGAAAATGGGATAAAAGAATGTGAAAGAAAAATTGTCTTGAGCTACTTATTAAAAAAAGTCTTTTGTATCTGAGCAATGAACTGTTTAGACTTCAAGGACAGATTCTGTGAAGCAGCTGACATTTATGTATTTCAATAAAACCTGGTTCATCTTCATGTACTGGGAAGCTCAATATAATTTTTACACAGATTTTTTACTTTGAATTATGCTATTTAATGTGACAAAATGAGTCATTTTCCACTGAAATATGAAAATGTTAGTTTGGAGCATAGAGAATAATATTTTAAGGGTTGCTAATTTATTCTTGGTAATGTTCTTTTTACATTAGTAAGTACATCAGAGTTTTTTTAATAGAAATGTTATATTAACTTCCAAAAAAATCCTATGAACTACTTTTTTTTTTTTTTGGTCTTCTTGCCATTTCTTGGGCCGCTCCCACAGCATATGGAGGTTCCCAGGCTAGGGGTCGAATCGGAGCTGTAGCCGCCAGCCTACGCCAGAGCCACAGCAATGCGGGATCCGAGCCACGTCTGCAACCTACACCACAGCTCACGGCAACGCCGGATCATTAACCCACTGAGCAAGAGCAGGGATGGAATCCACAACCTCATGGTTCCTAGTCGGATTCGTTAACCACTGCGCCACGACGGGAACTCCATTATAAGAATGTAGCTATTGAATATATCATGCTTTACTCTAAGACCTCATTTGTTACCATTGCTGCCTTTAATTTCCTCAGTTCTTTCAAGTTTCTCTCCCTCCACCCACAAATGGCCTGGCTCACCCTCTTATCTTTCTGTTTACTATTTTAATCAATCCCTACATACCCATAATCCCTGACAGTTGACAAATAACCCCACTATGGTTACTTTGGAAAATACTATGGATAGTGTTGCCAAGATCCGTTTCCTCTGTGTTCTCCTCTGGTGTGAAGAGCATAGTTTCCTCTGTTAACTCTGTTGACTTTAATTTTTGGTAATGTTTTTAATCCAAATCAAAATGAAGTTCATAAACACCCTTCACAGCCTGGATGAAGAGGCATATATGTATATACATAGAAAGGTTTACATAGTTAGCCTGTTCTCTGTTTTATAGCCTTGAGTATTTTACTTTCTTTAAAAAAATTATACTTGATTTACACTGTTGTGCCAATTTCTACTGTACAGCAAAGTGACTCAGTTATACATATATGTATAACATTATTAACCTTGAGTATTTTAAAACCCAGCATTCAGAGAGGGTGCTATATGGTTGGGCTCCATTAAACTTTGCTACCAATCAATGTTTCAGTCTTATGGAAGTCTATCCCCCAAAGAAGTACTTAGTCTCTAAATGTCAAAACATTCTCCTTTTTGAAAGAACGGCTTCTTTTGTGTGCAAAAGGTCTTCCTCTGACTCACTCAGTGTGTTCTCCTTAGCACTAAAAAATAAACAGAAGAGACATATCCTTAAAATAACTATCTGAACTTGAGTCACCTGTGCATCCCTGAAGCTCTCTAAATGAATGAACTGTCAAACATCACACAGAGGTGGGAATTAAAACTGCTGAACTTAAGGTGTTAGCGACAATATAGGGCTTCTTCAGGGCAGCACGTCTGCCAGAGTTCACACAGCTGCTGTGTCACTACATTTTTCCCAGTGTATTAAAACATTCCCTTTGAATAACACAGGTTCTATGCTACATTACTTGACCTCTGGGTTATCTGAAGCCTCCAAACCATCATCCAATTAGAGCTGACACTCTTCTAGATGGCTACTGTATTTGGAAGAAGAATCAGTACAAATAGGAATTTAAGAAAAAGATATGTTGCTTTGACTGGAGAAATGAACAAAGATTAATCATGCCTTTGTGGAATTGTGAGCATTTATTAATAGAGTATTTTAGTTCAGTGCAGTGTGTTCATCTGTGAATTGCTTAAAAGCTGTAATGCTGACTTCCAAACTGCCTCTTTAACTTGTTGTAACAGAGATGGTGCTGCTCCTCTGACTCCCAACACCTTCCCTCAAAGAATAGCCTGCTATAAACCTTGGTAATAATTAAAAGTTTGCTCTTCCTGCCTCCTTCTTCTTGCAAATTTCTCTTTAGAGACTCTATGGTTATAGACAATAGTGACTGGAGATGCCCCTCTTCTCTGCTGAAGCCCCAAATAAATTCAATGGAACAACCATCTCCCCATTTACCCTGAGAATCTTTTCCTTCAATGGACTAATATTCTAGGTGAAGAATTTAAATCTTTTCCTTCAACAGACTAATATTCTAGGTGAAGAATTTAAATCAGGGCATTCTCAGAAAAAAATGACAATAAAGTTAAAGTTCTATGTCACTTGGCATGCAACTTTTACACCAGTTCTTCAAGTGATTCTGTATAAGTTTTTCTCTTGAGAACTCTCCTGCCTTTCTACAAGAGAAAATGATTCCCTCAAGTTTAAGTAAGACCTGGGACTTCTGCTGGATGAAAGTTGATAGTCACCTCTGTACTGTCTCAAAGGGTCTAGTTATATAATTGGCTGCCTTATAAGAAAAGGTGGAAGTGAATTCTCTAGGCCCTGACCACACTCCTAGTGTTTCTATAATATCCTTACTTGATGATCTAGTTACATAAACACATTTCTTCAAGAGAAATCCAAATGTTTGTTTTTGGGCAATGTAGCCTGTCAAATAGTGAGGAGAGATTTCTTCTCTATTTGCAGGGTCTTTGTTGCCTGTTTTTTATGGACAATGGGGCCACTTGGTTGGGCTAAGAAACTTTTGGCCCTTTCCAACTCTAAGGTACAGTGACATCCCATCAACATATACTTTATAATTTGTACTAATTTTACCACTAAAACTGATTTCCATACCAGATCATTTCATAGATGGCTTCCCTCTTCCTTAGAAGATCTTCCCTTCCTCCTCATGCTTGCGATGTCCTCCTTTACCCCATAAATATATCCTTGCTCCACACAAATTTCCTCTGCTACTATTTTTTTTTTTTGGCTTTTCTAGGGCCGCTCCAGTGGCATATGGAGGTTCCCAGGCTAGGGGTCCAATCAGAGCTGCAGCAGCCAGCCTACGCCACAGCCACAGCAATGGCAGATCCAAGCTGTGTCTGTGACCTACACCACAGCTCATGGCAACACCGGATTCTTAACCCATTGAGCAAGGCCAGGGATTGAACCCACAACCTCATGGTTCCTAGTCGGATTCGTTAACCACTGAGCCATGACGGGAACTCCTCTGCTACTCTTTTGGCACCTGCTTTGTATTTATATTCTTGCGCTGCCATAAAAAACAAACACCCACCCATAGATTGTAGTCCATGGCTGAAACAACTGAAATTTATTTTCTCATAGTTGTGAATATGCAAAGTCTCAGATCAAAGTTCAACAGGGTTTGGTTCTTGGCAAGAACCTCTTTCTGATCATCTTCTCACTGCATCCTCACAGGGTCTTTCCTCTGTACACACATGGAGTAAGAGTGGGTGAGTGCTCTGATGTCCATAAGAATACTTATGCTATTGATCAGGGCCCTACTCTTATTATTTAATTTAAATTTAATTACTTCCTTAAAGGCCCTATCTCCAAATATAGCCTGGATGTTAGGGCTTTAACATTTGAATTTGGAGGGGCACAAATACTCAGTTCATAACACATTCATTTTGCTATATGTCAGTAGTTAATAATATGTATGTATATAAATATGCTTATATATGCATACATATTTTATCAAGGAATTGTAAGCTCTTGTAAATGTGTCTTGTACATGTTTATACTTTTATCTTTTTTGGTACTATATTCATATTTTCTGATTGACAAAATATATTCAGATTTGAGCCATTCACTTACTAATTTCCATATTCACTTTCTAGCATACTTTTTTTTTTTTTTTGCTTTTTAGGGCTGCACCCATGGCATATGTTGGTTCCCAGCTAGGGGTCCAATCAGAGCTACAGCTGCCAGCCTATACCACAGCTGCAGCAACATCGGATCCGAGCCACATCTGTGACCTATACCACAACTCACGGCAATGTTGGATCCTCAACCCACTGAGCAAGGCCAGGGATTGAACCTAAACAACCTCATGGTTCGTAGTTGGATTCGTTTCTGCTGTGCCATGATGGGAACTCCCTAACATACTTTATTTAATTAAAAAAAAAAACCTACTTCCAAGGCTGCTTCAAAATTCTAGCGGATCCCTTAGAAAAAAACAAACAAACAAACAAAAAACTTGGAAAATCTCTATTTAAACTTGAAGGGTTGAAAATGTCAAGAATCTTCTCTCTTTTTCAAAGATCTATTTTTGTTCATGTCCATTATATGAGATATTTAAATAATTTCTTGGATCAGATAATTTGTTACCTTTTAATGTTTTTCTTCCTAATTTTGAATTTCAGTGCCTCTGGTAGAAAAATATTCTTCTGCAAATATTTTGTTGTTATTAAAATGCTTAATTCTGATTTTCTATGATGTCTTACAGTCTTTGAATATGGTAATACTATAGGTATATTTTAAATTGTAAAACTGAAAAATATTGGATAAAATAAATCTGAGTTTATATTGACATTAATGAACACACAGCACATTAAAGCATTAAATTCATACAAAGCAATGTAAAAAGACATTCCTGAACTATTTTTCAAATGCTTCCCATTTCTTTTCCAATAAACACAAATTTTACTAATTTTCATGTAATGTTATTCTCCAGAAAGTAGCTCTCCTGAAATCTTGACTTTACATAAGTTTTTCTTTCTTACTTTTTTTTTTTTTGGTCTTCTGTCTTTTTAGGGCCACACCTGTGGCATATGGGTGTTGCCAGGCTAGGGGTCCAATCGGAGCTACAGCTGCTGACCTACACCAGAGCCACAGCAAGGCTGGATCCGAGCTGCATCTGCAACCTACACCACAGCTCACGGTAACGCTGGATCCTGAACCCACTGATCGAGACCAGGGATCGAACCTGCAACCTCATGGTTCCTAGTTGGATTTGTTTCTAATGAGCCATGACAGGAACTCCAAGTTTTTCTAAATTTAATTAAGTACATTTTATTTAAAGGTTTTTATTTTTTAAAGACTAATCATCATTAAAATTATATTGGAGGTTTCATATAAAATCACTGTCTACAAATACTGATTATGCTGAAAGCAAAAGAAGAAAAAATTAAAACAATCTGGATAAGTGCTATTTAAACTCTCAATTTCAGAATTTTTAAAACTCAGGGAAATATTTGAGGTAATATATTAGATCAAGCCTAAGTTGATGGAATTGTTTAGATAACTTGATTCTTAGCTTGAGCAAAACTCTCATGGCTCCATTTTACTTAGTTATTTTTTTAAACTTGTGCTGCTTCTTGGTAGGAAATTAATTTATAAAGATTCTAGAATTTTACTTGAGACCATATTGGTTGCTGTTATAAGTTTTGCTCTCTAAAAGAATGTGTAAATGAATGCATGATGCTGCTCACAGAATTAACGTCAGTACTATTAAGTAAATTTAGGGAGTTCATATTGATTAAACAAGAGAGATAACTGTTTAATCATTGTTTCTACCTGTCAAGAACCAATAACATTTAATAAATATTTTACTACATGAAGGAAGTTGATAGTCAATGGTAAAATGTGATACAAATGTCAGGAAATGAGGATCTAACTTTTCCACTAATGGGCATGTCTATAACATATTTAGTGCAGCAATTTTGTGCACATTATCACTATTGATTTCTTCAAAATAGACAGTTAATATCATAAAGTATTTAGTATTTAAAGACTGGGGTTTAAAAAGACAGATATAAATGTCACTATGACTATAAGATATTAAGTGTAGAATTCTAATTACTGAACTTGATGGGAAAAGAAATCTGATGGAATAAAAAAGTAATTATTACAAAACTGTTGATAGCGTAGGTAAATGACTTGTCCCCAAAATTAAAAAGTCAAACCTAGTTAATTATATCTTAGCTAATAAAAACTGCAGTGATAAGGTTTATAGATTGGTGAAAAATTAATGAACATTACTTTAATGAATTTTCTGGTAAATTATATAAGTCAGAAGTAACTTAAGAAGTCTGGAAATGTTTAGAAGAGATTAGATTTACTGAGACATTAAGTAAGGCTGGAAATAGTGAAATTCCACTTCTTTACAGGAGGAATTTAAAATTAAATGTCGTATTAAGTTGTATCTCATCATCTAAAATAGTCTAGCACAATGTAGTATTTAATAAAGAATTATTACATAAATTAATATTAAAGTTAGGTACTGTATGTAAATAAAAGTGGGGTGTGTGTGTGTGTGTGCATGGATGTGCATGTGTGTGTGTGTGTGAACTTTGAGGGCTACAGGCAACATTTCAGTTATAAAAATCTCCAGGGGAGTTCCCGTCGTGGCGCAGTGGTTAACCAATCTGACTAGGAACCATGAGGTTGCGGGTTCGGTCCCTGCCCTTGCTCAGTGGGTTAAGGATCCAGCGTTGCCGTGAGCTGTGGTGTAGGTTGCAGACGCGGCTCGGATCCCACGTTGCTGTGGCTCTGGCGTAGGCTGGCAGCTACAGCTCCGATTCGACCCCTAGCCTGGGAACCTCCATATGCCGTGGGAGCGGCCCAAGAAATGGCAAAAAGACAACAACAACAACAACAACAACAATCTCCAGGGATTTCCTGCTGTGGTGCGGAGGGTTAATGATCTGGCATTGTCTCTGTGGCAGCACAGATCCGTCCCTGGCCAGGCACAGTGGGCTAAGGTATTGCTGTAGCTGTGGTGTACGTCACAGTTATGGCTCGGATTCAGTTCATGGCCCGGGAACTTCCACATGCCATGGGTGCAGCTGGAAAAGAACAAAAACAAAGCAAAACAAATAAAACTCCAAATAACCTGACTTTAAAAATTGGCAAAAGACTTGAATAGACATTTTCACAAAGAAGACACAGGCGCACAAAATGGTGTGCAGCATCACTAGTCATCAGGTAAATGCAAAGCAACTGCACCGAGATATTGCTCACATCTCTTGGGATGGCAATTATCAATAAACAAAAGGTAATAAGTATTTCTTTGTTGGAAGGTTTTGGATTAGTGATTCAATCACTTTGCTAGTTATAAAACAGTTCAGACTTTCTATTTCTTTATGTTTCAGTCTTAGTAGATTGTGTTTCTAGGAGTTTATCCTCTTCTTCTCTACTATACAATTTGGTGGTATATGATTTTTCATAGTTGCATGTAATGTCGTTTTGTTAACATTTCTGCTCTAATCTTTATTTCCTTTCTTACACTAACTTAGGCTTGGTTTTTCCTCTTTCAAGTTCCTTGAAGGGTAAAGTTAAGTTGCTTGTTGAGCTATTTCTTCTTTTTAAATATAGACATTTATTATTATAAATGTCCCTCTTGGTACTTCTTTTCCTGAATCTTCTATGTTTTAGTATGCTGTGTTTTCATATTTGTTTGTCCGAAGGTATTTTGTATTTTCTCTTTTGACTTCTTCTTTGACAAATTGGTTTTTCAGGAGTGTGATATTTAATTTCCATACTTTTGTGAAATTTCCAGTTTTTCTTCTGCCATTTAGTTCTAGCTTCATTCAACTATGGTTAGAAAAGATACTTGGTGTGATTTCAGTCTTAAGTTTGTTGAGAATTGTTTTCTGACCTCATATATGCTCCACCCTGAAGAATGTTCTGCGTGCACATGTATACTTTCCTGTTGTTGGGTGGAATGTTCTGCATATGTCTGTTAGCTCTATTTGGTATTCTGAGTGATCAAATTTTGTTTTCTGCACTTTGTGCCTCTCTTACTCTTTCTTTCTCCCTTTCCCTAATCAGAATTTTTATATTGCCTTTTATCTGTTCAAAACATAAATCCTTCAAATACATATATTTAAGCACCTCTAAAAGTACATTTTTTCCCTCCTAAAATGTCTCATATTCCAACTTAAATTTATATTCCCTTTTTCCAATCTAGTTAAAATACTCATCAGCATACTTGAGTTTCTGCGCTGGATGATTTTCTGACTATAATATACAATGGGATCTGGTTTAGGTCTCCCAGTCTCTTTTCTCATTTGGGGACTGAAAAATGAGAGAGGATACTTACATTGTTTTACTCAGTTTTGGCACCAAAAGTTTTCCCAATAACTAGGTAGGACTACCATGATCCAGGGATTTAAGGCATAAACATTTACATGCACAGAGCCTCTCACTGTCTTAATAATCACTATCTAATCTGCTTTATTTGCTGTTATAGAGAAATAAAAGGGTTCATAACATGAATGTATTTAGCCCTTCACACAAAATGGATGTTTTAGATATTGTTTTTATAGGTGGTTATAGAAAGGTATAAACATTCAAATTTTGCAAGTGAAATTTGAATGAATTTTAAGGTGCAACTGCAAATTTTGTAAACATTTTGAAGAATACGTAAAGTAATGTTTGAGAACTGCTGTAATCACATGTAAAACCATTGGTAAATGAGGACCTGGCAGAGTTTGACAAATTAACAGTGGAAGTGAAAGATGACAACCATGATAACTGGAAAAGAGAATGATTTGAATTTCAAAAGATTAAGAACGATCCTTTGGGAAAATGAATGAGCTCTTGAGTAATATTGCAAGGAAACTACCTTCTTGTAAGATCCTGCTATCAAGCTTGAGGTAAAAACATTGTACAATTCTGTGTGAATAATTAATTTTTTAAAGAATACCATGGATTTTTTGGTGAATTTTAAGAATTGACATATGATTAAAAATATATCCTCTATTTCATTAAACATAAGATAAACTTATTTCAAAATTTAAAAATTTTATATTTCAAAATAAAGTCTCATTCATACATTCTTTTTTACTATACATGTAAAATTTTGCTCTAGTTTTAAGGGAGGTTACTTAAATGTCTTTACCCTTGATACTATGAAAATTGAATAATGAGAACTCTCTGTGTATGTGTGTGTTTAGCTATGTAGGTTAAACACATTTTCCTGAAAAAGAATAATTTCTTGATTTGTCTGAGTAGTAAAGAAGCTTGGACATTTTCTGCATATCTACCATTAAATAATTTTTCATAACTGTAGATAGGTATGACTTTTTTTTTTTTTAATCTTGGATAGAACAGAAGCATCAAGAGAATAAGAACTTTGTTTTGTTCACCACTGTTTCTTCAGTGCCTAGAAGAGTGTTTGGCATGAGGATAAGCTGAGTAAGTATTTGTAGAATCAACGAATTTTTGAGGGCCATCCTTGCTGTCTCATGTGTAGATACTTATACATTTTAATGAACAAGCCCTACCTTTTTTTTTTTTTTTGGCTGCCTCATGGCATATGGAGTTCCTGAGCCAGAGATCAGATCTGAGCCGCAGCTGTGACCTCTGTGGCAATGCTGGATTCTTTAACCTACTGTTCTGGGCTGGGGATCAAACCTGCATCCCCGTGTTCCAGAGATGCCACTGATCCCATTGTGCCACAGTGGGAACTCCAGGTATGAATTTTTAGTCACTTTCATATGATAAGGAACTCAATATAAATTAACTTTAACTCAATAGCTAAAAAGGAAATAATTTGATTCAAAAACAGGCAAAATACCTGAAAGGACATTTTTTCAAAGAAGATATACAAATGGCCAACAGTCATGAAAAAATGCTCAATGTCATGAATTATCAGATAAATGCAAATCAAAACCACTATGAGATATCACCTCACACCTGTTAGGATGGCTTTTATTAGAAAGATAACAAGTACTGGTGAGGATGTGGAGAAAAAGGAACTCTTGTTACACTGTTGCTAGGAATGTAAAGTGATACAGTCACCATGGAAAACAAAAAGAAATTTCCTCAAAAAATTAAAAATAGAACTACAGTACGATCCAGCAATCCCCCACTTCTGAGTATTTACCTAAAATAATTTAAATCTATATCTCAAAAAGATATCTGAATTTTTATGTTCATTGCTCCATTATTCACAATAGTCAAGGTGTCCACTGATAGATGAATAAAGAAGATGTAATATATATATATGTGTGTGTGTGTACATTGTATACATGCAGTATTATACAGCTATGGGAAAGAAGGAAATCTTATTTACAACAACAAAAATAATCTAGAGGACATTATCCTAAGTGAAATTAGGCAGACAGATATAGACAAATACTATATGATCTCACTTATACAAGTAATCTATAAAACCCCAACTTATAGAAACAGAAGGTGGAATGGCGGTTAGCAGGAGCTGGGGTTGGGTGGTGCTAGTCAAAGGGTATAAACATTCAGTTATGAGATGAATAAGTCCTGGTGATACAATGATGATGACTATAGTTAATAATAATATGTTATATACTTTCGATGTGTTGAGAATAGACTTTAACTGTTCTCACCATACACAAAAATAAGATAATTATGGGAGGCGACAGATAGGTAAATTAACCGATTGTGGTAATCATTTCACAAAGCATACATATGGCAAACCATCACATTCTACCCTTTGAAATATACAGTTTTATTTTTCAATTATACTTCAATAAAGCTGAAAAAATTAAAAAATAAAAATACCCCCTATAATCACTTTTGTTTTTCTTTTTACAGCTGCACCTGTGGCCTATGTAAGTTCACGGGCTAGCCATTGAATCCGAGCTGCAGCTGCGGGCCTCTATCAGAGCCATAGCAACATTGGACCCAAACTGCATCTGCTACTTATGCCATGGCTTGCAGCAATGCCGGAACCTTAACCCACTGAGCAAGGCCAGGGATAGAACCCATATCTGCACAGAGATTATGTCAGATTCTTAATCCGCTGAGCCACAGTTGGAACTCCCCCTATAATCACTTTAATGTGAAAATATATGCATTATATTTTAATATCAGTTTACATATCCCTTTTAATTTTCTGGCCACACCCACAGAATGTGGAGGTAACCAGGACAGGGATCAAACCTGTGCCACAGCAGCAACCCAAGCCAGTGCAGTGATAACACTGGGTCCTTAATCCAGCACCTCAAGGAAACTCCTTCCTCTTAATTTTTAATGAATCAGAAAAATTAAGAAGGTAAGGAGGTAAGTGACTGGGAAACTATAGGATCTGACTATGATGTCATTAAAGGATGGTAATATATACCTATACCATAGTTAGTAATACAATATTGCCACTGAGTAACAAGCACTTGTAACACCGTAGTATATTAGTATCTTTCTGTCCAGTTGTTTTTCTACATGTAACAATATTGAATTTGTATCACTGTTTTCTTGGAATTGTTTATAAAGTCCCCAAACCAACTAACAAAACAACCAAACATCCAAACTAAGAACAAATTGGGAGTTCCCACTGTAGTGCAGCGGAAACAAATCTGACTAGGAACCACGAGGTTGGGGGTTCAATCCCTGGTCTTGCTCAGTGGGTTAAGGATCCAGTGTTGCTATGAGCTGTGGTGTAGGTTGCAGATGTGGCTTGGATCTGGCATTGCTGTGGCTGTGGTATAGGCCGGCAGCTGTAGCTCTGATTGGACCTCTAGCCAGGGAACCTCCATATGCCATGGGTGCAGCCCTAAAAAAGCAAAACAAACAAATAACCAAATGCACAGGTAGTATTCTATAAGAAGCTTTCAAGGAGGCATCAGTCATATTTACAGAAGATTATTAAGGTGACAGAACTGGCCCTCCTCCCTTCATCCTTGTCCAAGTCTATATGAGTACTCTACTTAAGGGATGTTATGAACTTTTACAGAGGTGAGCTATTGGCCTAAGCAGAAAAATGACAGGTGCAGCAGAGGTCCAATAGAATATCTTGTAAACATGGGGGGATAACTAACCAGGAAAGGGGAGATAGGTATCTTATTGCCCAGTAGACACTTATATATCAGGCTTACTGGACTGGCCTCTGGCCTTTTAGGAGTGGGGATAGGGAAAATAATTCAAGAATGGTTGGGGGAGGAAGACAGAGAAGGAAAGCTGTCTTTTACTCTCCTTTTTTTTTTTTTTTAGATTGGGATGAAGATGTTCTGTTTTCTAGTGGGTCAAAGGAACATCAAGGAAGGCTTCAGTAGTTTGGTTCCTGGCCCACCTGAGAGAATTGGTGTTTGAGAGAGGATAAGATGAAGGGTTGTGGATCAATGGTACAGCTAGAAGTGGAGTGGGAGTAGGGTTAGAAAACAATTAAACTGGAATAAATTCCCCATGTCATCAGACTGCTCAGTGAGGGGGGTCTCCCTTGGCACCTGCTGAAAATTTGTACCAAAAGCTCTTGGGACAATTTATAGCTGTGAGGGGCTAGAGCAGCTTCATTAATAGTACACCTTTGATCTATTTCTGTAATCTCTCTTCCTACCCATTTCTGAAAGTGCTAGAAGCGAGTCATTATATCAAAAAGGGGAAGAGTGAAGGAGAGCCCTGGTCTCCATCCCAAACTCCATCCTTCTGGGAAAAAAGCCAAGATGAACACAGAAATGAAGATAAGAAAGAGATTTTAAACACTATTAGACTAGACTAAAATTTTTAACATTTGAAAGTGACTGGGAAACTATAGGATCAGCCTGTGATGTCACTAAAGGATGGGAAAAGGAAATTCAACTGAGCATATTTGAAGGCAGTGAATGGAAAAAAGTAAAACTGCATCATCTTTGTATCCCACTGAGTTCAAGGGCTGTTCAACGGGCCAGTTTTATGTGCATATAGAAAGCTCAGGTTGTACTGTTGATTTCATAATGTTGTTTTGTTTTTCAAAATTTAACTCTGGTGTCAAAATATTTTTCTATATTATTAAAAAGTTTTTGTCATTTAGGTGTGTTTATGTTTTGAGCTGGTTAGGAAATAAAGCCTAAACTCATAGAAGAGAGGGTAACTTTGCTCCTCTTGCTGCTAGTACTCAAAGAACAGGACAATTCATCCTCTACTGCAATCCTGAATTTTGCTCTTTAGAGAGAAGGTGGTAGAGAAGGGATATGTCTGTCTGTCTGTCTTAATTGTCCTAGTATCTTCCATAGTAGCACACTAAAATAAGATGTTTTGCATAAAGTAAAAGGAATAGACACAATATTAAAAGACAATTTGGTCTATTTTATGGACCATCTTCAACTAGTTCTTTATTTGTCCAATTTTATTGTTTTAATAAAGAAATGCATAAACATCTTTGTGTAGAAACTTTTGCTTCATTTGGGATTATCTTCCCAGGATGGATTTCTATAAATTACAACTAGAATAAGTAGAATACATTTAAAAAATTCTGATTATATATAACTATTCCCTTAGAGAATTTGATATGAAATTAAAAAGACAACCAAAAATAATGCTACACACCATCATCCAGAGAACGGCATTATAACTATTTTCTTTCAATATTTTGCCTATGCTTAAAAATTTTAAAAGTGATATCATGATGTATAGATTCCTGTACTACTTTTACTTTTCCCCATTTATATCTTTTGAAAATTTGGTTTTTAAAGACTAAATAATATTTTAGTGACCTGATTTACCAAACTTTAATTTTCTTTTGTGGATAGTAGTTAGATTATTTCAATTGTTTAGGGAGCATAACACTGCATTGAACATCCATGAATAAAATTTTTTCACATATATCTATACTTTTTTTCTTTAAACTGCATTCCTAGGAATGGAATTCCTTCATCAAAAGTTAGGAGTCTATTGCAACATTGCTCTCAAGAAAGTTAGCACCAAATTTTCAGTCCTGTCAGCAATTTATGACAGGCATATATTTATATTCTTATTTACACCTCACTTGGCATTGAGAATTACATGAAAATTTTCACAAGTTTCATGAGGAAAACTGGTATCATTTTAATGTTCATTTCTCTGATTATTAACGAGGTTGAACTTTTCATTTAATGTTTATTAGCCATTTGTATTTCCTCTGGTGTGTTCTCTGTTCATGTTTTTTGCTCATTTAGCTATTTGATGCATTTGCATTTTAAAAGAGGAGCTCATTAACACAAACAAATCACTAACTAGTGAACCTATGTAGGAAACACAACCTCAGTAGAGAGGGATTTTTTCTTGCTTTTGTCTACTCTTTAAAAAGTGTATTTAATTTAAAAAAATACTGAGTATCTCTTGGTATAAGGAACTGTGCTCTATGGGAAATAAACTGGAAAACAAAAGTTTCTGGTCTTCAGGAAGAGGTTATTGTAAGGCTTGAGTTTAAATGATTGTGTCTATTCCTTCTAAAAGCTCACTGATTTCTCATCAAGAAGTTACTAAAAACTAACTGAAGTAAGATAGAGACTCAAGGAATGACAAAGAGTGATTCTGAGGAAATCATGCTGCTTTTTGTAGGTGACAATTTTTTGGATGGTTTCCTTGTATATCCCCATATCAAACCACAAAAACTGCTACTTGTGTTGCATTGGAAAAAGCTGTGGACTCAGTGACAGGAGATCTGGTTCATACTTCCCTGTGTGATCTTGGCTAGATTATGCTTTTAGAGACTCTTTTTTCATCTATAATGTGTAAGTTCTAAAGCCTGCACTGCATGATATTGTTATGAAGATTAAATAAAATACCATACAGTGCCTACTATGAGCTTCAAATGGGTTCAAGTTAATGTTAAAGAGTCTCCCTTCCTCATTTAATCCTTCCCTTTCATTCTGGCTATTTGGAAGGAAAAATGGAGTGAGTGTGAGTTGGTTGAGGGTTAGATTTTTTTATTTCTTTTTTTCCCAAATTTTTGTAGGAATAAGCTCTTAATTGTGGCTGAGCCTTAAGTTTTCTTGATCCAATATAGTAATTACTGATTTTTAGTAATTCAGTAAAATTTAAGTTTATTCTAAGGCAGTATGTGAATAGTTTCAGTTAAGAGAATCTTTTCTGTCTTTTCTTTGGTTGACATTTGCCAGAGTATTGCAGGCAAATTTGCCAGGGTTCTGAGTCACAGCTCATGAGTTTGCTGCTTTTTCATGAAGCCAGGCTCCTGCCCCTTCTCTGTACTTCCACAAGACTTCATTCTCCCTAATCATCCCCTTAAAACTTGTCCTTAACATATTTTGCTTACCAAAAGACTGAAATTTTTGACACAACTTGAACAGAATTAGTCAAGATAGTCTATCCAAATTCCATAGTAATAGAGCTAAAGTTCATTTTAGGACTAAAATGAGATTTTAAAAGTGCACCTGCAAACAATGCCTTTCATTCTCATGAGAGAAATAATACCTGTATATATGTGCCTTACCTATCAAACAAAGGCATCACAGAAATAAAACAGGGAATCTCTTGGTAGAAAATCTGCTTTCAGTTTTAGAACCCAAAGTTAAAGGGAAACTAATCTTTAATCTGAAATAAATGTATATTTCACTAAAAAGTATGTACTTTGTGGACATTAGCCAGGTCAAAATGTCAGTAGTTTGCCTAGGAGTAGAATGAAGGAATGTGACACATGTGTATTCAAAAACAAAAAGTCATTTCTCCCAGGCTATTTTTAAAAAGTAGGGATGCCATACATTTATTTTTTTAAAAAGAAAAGCATATTTTAGTATAATTACTGTGTACCATGTAAATGCTCCTGTAGTGGAAAGTTATTGCTATTTTTAATAAGTTTTAGCATCTCATATTTTACTAGAAAATAATTTGATTAAGACTAGGGGTGGTCAGTAGTTTGATAGTTTAATAAATTCAAAGGAATAACTAATTATTTGGTTATTAAAAAGCTTGTCCCAAACTATCCATCCTATCCAAGATACAGGGGGGGATAAATATAATACAGACTCAGCTATTATAGATAAAAGCAGTTAACAGTTAAAGCAAATTGTGGGAGAAATTTATTTGTGTATTTAGAGAATTATGCTGTCAGAAGTTTCTATATTCCTTAGTGCCTGCTTCTTTTGAAGAGCAAATTTTCAAAGAAGAGTATTGAATATTTTAATTCACTAGTACCTTTGTGGCAAATGATTTTTATCAGTCCTATTTCTTTCTCCAACTGGAAAAGATTGCATGAAACCACTTGGGGAAAAAAATGAATAAAATAAAGGCAAAGAGAAAGTCAGAAAAAAAGGTAGAAAGGAGAGAAGCAAAACCTGTTACACAAGCTTCCCAGTTCATAATTTTACTATCAACCGTGTACAGAAAAAGTATTTTGCTCAATATTTGTCTATGATTATTTAAAAATTCTCAGAAAAACATCAAGTAAATTGCTTGGGAAAACTTTCTTTTTTAAGATTAAGCCATTTTTTTTTAGCACTGTACTTGTGGCATATGGAAGTTTCCAGGCTAAGGGTCTAAACAAAGCTGTAGCTGCCAGCCTACACCACAGCCAGAGCAATGCCAGATCCGAGCCATGTCTGTGATCTACACTACAGCTCATGGCAACGCCAGATCCCTAACCCAATGAGTGAGGCCAGGGATCAAACCTGAGTCCTCATGGATACTAGTTGGGTTTGTTACTGCTGAGCCATGGCAGGAACTCCCTAAGATTAAGCCTTTTGAAAAGAACACTCAACGACATAAAAAGTATTCTTGACTCTAACATCTGCTTGAGTTAACAATCCAAACTCACTCCTTTCATTCTTAGCTAAACCTTTTTTTTTTTTTTAATAAACTCTGTATTTTGGAATACATTCAGATTTAGAAAAAAAGTTAAGATAGTACAGAGAGTTCCAAATACTCTTCACTCAGCTTCCCCTAATTTTAATATCTTATATAACCATGGCACATTTGTCGGTATCAAGGAATTTGCATTGGTATGATGCTGTTAACTAAACTCTAGACTGTATTAAATTTCAACACACTTTCTATTAATGTCCTATTTCAGTTCCAGGATTCATTTTGGGACATCAAAATGCATTTAATTTTCTCTGATCAGCAACAGTTTCTCAGTCTTTCCTTGTGTATTAGTTTCCTATTGCTGCTGTAATAAATAACCACAAATTTAGTTGCTTAAAACAATGCAAATTTATTATCTTAAATTTCTGCAAGCCAGAAGTTAGAATGAGATAAAATTTCACTGGGATAAAATTAGGGTGTCCACAGGGCTATATTCCTTTCTGGAGGCTCTAGAGGAGAATCCATTTTCTTGCCCTTTCCATCTTTCGAAGGCTGCTCACATTGCTTGGTTTGTAATCCCCTTCTGTCTTCAAAGCTGGCAATGTCAGGTCTTTCTCATAATGCCATCTCTCTGGTTCTCACTCTTCTGTCTCCCTCTTTTCCATTTAAAGATCCATGTGATTATATTGGAATCATCATGGTAATCCAGGATAATCTCCTTATATTAAAGTTAGCTGATTGGCAACCCAAATTTCATTTACAAACTTAATTGCCTATTAAGACATATTCCGTGGGCCATTATACTGCCTACTATAGCCCACCTTCTGGCTCCCAAAGACTCACATCTCTTCCTCATGCAAAACATGTTTATTCACCCCATCCAAAGGTCTTCAAAGAATCAAGTCAAAAATATCATTGCTCGAAAGTCCCAATTCTCATCATCTAAATCAGTTATTAGTAAGGTTCTGTGCAGAATTGATCTGGGGCACAATTTCTACCTGTGAACATGAAACTCAAGGAACAAGTTATTTACTTCCAAAATACAATGGTGGGACAGGCATGGGATACCAGTGATAGAAATTTGGTTTAAAAGAAAATAGAAGGGACAACAAAATTCACAACTAAAGGCTGAGCAATCTTCAACCAAATGGATTGGAAACCTTAAAAAAGATATCCTACTCCAGAAGACAAAGAGGACACCACATCAAGAGGTAGGAGGGGTGATTATGTAATATAAACAACCCATACCTACCCGGTGGGAAGCCCCACAGTCTGGAAACTAACTGGTTCACAGAGACTCACCTACAGGAGTGAGAGTTCTGGGCCCTACATCAAATCCCCACACCTGGGGATCTGGCACTGGGAGAAAGAGCCCCTGGAGCATCTGGCATTGATGGCCAGTGAGGCTTGTGTACATGAGCTCCACAGGACTAGGGGAAACGGAGACCCCATTCTTGAAAGGTGCATACAGATTTTCATGTGCACTGGGTCCCAGGGCAAAGCAAAGGCTCCATAGGAATCTGGGTCAAACCTGACTGCAGTTCTTGGAGGATCTCCCGGGAAAACAGGGGTGAATGTGGCTTATTGTGGGGGAAGGGCATTGGAGGCAAAGCTCTTGGCAATATTATTCATCAGCGTGCCTTTCTCTGGAGGTGGCCATTTTGGGAAAATCTGGCCCCACCCATCAGTGCTGAGAAGCCCCAGGGCAAACAACAATCCAGGTGGGGTCACAGCCCCACTAATCAGTAAACAGGCTGCCTAAAGACCCCTCAGGCACACAGCTGCCTCTAACCCCATCCAGAGAGAAAGCCCCACCCACCAGAGGGATAAGAATCAGCTCCACCTACCAGAGGGCAGGCATCACTCCCTCCCATCAGGAAGCCTATAGAAAGCCAACTTACCAACATCAGCCACGAGGGGGGCAGATGCCAGAAGTAAGAGAGGCTACAACTCTATTGTCTGTAAAAAGATCGCCACACCAAAAACCTGTAAAAATGAAAAGACAGAGAACTATAACTTAGATGATGGAGAAAGAACAGAACCCCAGAAAAACAGCTAAGTGATCAGGATATTCTCAGCCTCCAGGAAAAAGACTTTAGACTGTTTGATGCTGAAGATGATGCAAGCCATTGGAAATAAACTGGAGGCAAAGACTGATAATTTTACAGGAAAACACTGAACAAAGAGATACAAGATATAAAACTTAAACAAGAAGAGATGCAAAATACAATAACTGAAATAAAAAATTCACTAGAAGCAGCTAACAGCAGAATACAGGAGGCAGAAGAACGAATAAGCAAGGTGGAGGACAGATTAGTAAAAACTACGAATGCAGAACAGAAAAGAGAAAAAAGATTGAAAACAAATGAAGAGAGTCTCAGAGAACTCTGGAACAAAGTTAAATGCACCAACATCCATATTATAGGGGTGCCAGAAGGAGAAGAGAGAGAGGAATGGACAGAAAAAATATTCCAAGAGATAATAGCTGAAAACTTCCCTAACATGGCAAAGGAACCACTCACTCAAATCCAGGAAGTGCAACAAGTACCATATAAAATAAACCCAAGGAGGAATACCCCGAGATGCATATTAATCAAATTGACCAAAATTAAAGACAAAGAGAAAATATTTAAAGCAGCTAAGGAAAAGAAACAAATTACACACCAGTGAACCCCAATAAGTTTACTGGAAGATTTTTCAGCAGAAACGCTGCAGGCGAGTGGCATGATATATTTAACATGAGGAAAGGAAAAAACCTCCAACCAAGATTACTTTCCCCAGCAAGGCTCTTATTCGGATTTGAAGGAGAAATCAAAACCTTCACAGATAAGCAAAAGCTGAGAGAATTCAGCAACACTAAACCAGCCTTACAGCAAATACTAAAGGAACTTTGCTGGGCAGAAAAGAAAAGACAGCAACAGGAAAAAACAAAATACCACAATGACAAGGCTCACCAGTAAAGGTATATATACAGTAAAGATATGAAATCATCCATGTACAATTATGCCACCAAAATCAGAAATCATGAGAAGAGGTGGGTACAAATGCAGGACACTGGAGATATACTTGCAATTAAGAGAACAACAACTTAAAACAATCTCATGTATATATAGACTCATATCAAAATTTCAGAATAATTGCAAACCAAAAATCTACAACTGATACACAAACACATAAGAAAAATCAACTCAAATACAACACTAAAAATGGTCATCAAACCAGAAGAGGAGAGAACAAGACAAGGGAAGAAAAAAGAGCAACAAAAAATCCAAAACAACTAATAAAATGGCAATAACAACATACATATCAATAATTACCTTAAATGTTAATGGACTAAACGCCCCAACCAAATGACACAGACTGGCTGAATGGATACAAAAACAAGATCCATATATATGCTGTCTTCAAGAGACCCACTTCACTTCTAGGGACACATACAAATGGAAAGTGAGAGGATGGAAGAAAATATTTCATGCAAATGGGGATCAAAAGAAGCTGGAGTAGCAATACTCATAACAGACAAAATAGACTGTAAAATGAAGAATATTTTAAGGGACAAAAAAGGTCATTTACATAATTATCAAAGGATCAATCCAAGAAGAAGATATGACAATTTTAAATATCTACGCACCCAACATAGGTTCACCACAATATATAAGGCAACTGTTAACAACTTTAGAAGGACAAATCAACAATAACACAATAACAGTGGGGGACTTTAACACCCCACTTACAGCAATGGACAGATCAGCCAGACAGATAATCAATAAGGAAACACAGGCCCTGAATGATGCATTAAGCCAAATGGACTTAATAGATATTTAAAGGGCATTCCATCCTAAAGCAATAGAATACACATTCTTCTCAAATGTACGTGGAACATTTTCTAAGATTGAGCATATCCTGGGCTACAAATCCAACCTTGGTAACTTTAAGAAAATTGAAATCATATCAAGCATTTTTTCCAACCACAACACTATACGACTGGAAATCAACAACAAGAAAAAAACCGCAAAAAACACAAACACGTGGAGACTCAACAACATGCTACTAAACAACCAATGGATCACTGAAGAAATCAAAGAGGAAATTAAAAAATACCTAGAAGCAAATGACAACAAAGATATGACACTCCAAAACCTATGGGATGCAGCAAAAGCCGTTCTAAGAGAAAAGTTTATAGCAATACAAGCCCACCTCAGAAAACAAGAAAAAGCTCAAAGAAACAAGCTAACTTTACATCTAAAGCAGCTCGAGAGAGAAGAGACAAGACCTAAAGTTACTAGAAGGAAAGAAATCATAAAGATCAGGGCAGAAATCAATGAAATAGAAACAAAGAAAACCATAGAAAAGATCAATGAAATGAAAAGCTGGTTCTCTGAAAAGATCAACAAAATGGATAAACCCTTAGCCAGACTTATCAAGAAAAAAAGAGAGAGGACTCAAATCAATAAAATTAGAAATGAAAAAGGAGAAGTAACAACGGACAATAGAGAAATACAAAGGATCTTAAGAAACTACTATATGCAACTATACGCCAATAAAATGGAAAACCTAGAAGAAATGGACAAATTCTTAGAAAAGTACAATCTTCCATGACTAAACCAAGATGAAATAGAAAAGATGAACGGACCAATCACAAGAACTGAAATTGAAATTGTGATTAAAAAACTTCTAACAAACAAAAGTCCAGGACCAGATATGGCTTCACAGACGAATTCTATCAAACATTTAGAGAGGAGCTAATACCTCTCCTTCTGAAACTATTTCAAAAAATTGCAGAGGAAGAGATTCTCCCAAACTCATTCTGTGAGGGCACCATCACCCTGGTACCGAAACCAGACAAAGATACCACCAAAAAAGAAAACTATAGGCCAATTTCACTGAAAACTGATACAAAAATCTTCAACAAAATACTAGCAAACCACATCCAACAATACATTAAAAGGATTGTACACCATGATCAAGTGGCATTTATCCCAGGGAGGCAAGGGTTCTTCAATATCCACAAATCCATCAGTGTGATACACCACATTAACAAACTGAAGAATAAAAACCATATGATCCTCTCAATAGATGCAGAAAAAGCCTTTGACAAAATCCAACATCCATTTCTGATAAAAACCCTTCAGAAAGTGGGCAGAGAGGGAACCTACCTCAACATAATAAAGGCCATATATGACAAACCCACAGATAACATCATTCTCAATGGTGAAAAGCTGAAAGAATTACTGCTGAGATCAGGAATAAGACAACGATGTCTGCTCTCGCCACTACAGCAATCAGAGAAGTAAATGAAAAAAAAAAGGAATCCAAATTGGAAAGGAAGAAGTAAAACTATCACTATTTGCAGATGACATGATACTATACCTAGAGAATCCTAAAGACTACAATAAAACTGTTAGAGCTCATCCATGAATTTGGCAAAGTTGCAGGATACAAAATTAATCCACAGAAATCAACATTTCTATACATTAACAATGAAAGATCAGAGAGAGAAATTAGGGAAACAATCCCGTTTACCTTTGCATCCAAAAGAATAAAATACCTAGGAGTAAACCTACCTAAAGAGACAGAAGACCTGTACTCTGAAAACCATAAGACACTGATGAAAGAAATCAAAGATGACACAAATAGATGGAAAGACATACCATGCTTGTGGATTGGAAGAGTTAATATTATCAAAATGACTATACTACCCAAGGCAATCTGCAGATTCAATGCAATCCCTATCAAATTACCAAGGACATTTTTCACAGAACTCAAACAAAATATTTTAAAGTTTGTTTGGAAGCACAAGAAACCCAGAATATCCAAAGACATCCTGAAAAAGAAAAATGGAGCTGGAGGAATCAGGCTCCTGGGCTTCAGACTATATTATGAAGCTATAGTCATCAAAATCATATGGCATTGGCACAAAGACAGAAATATAGATCAGTGGAACAGGATAGAAAGCCCAGAATCAAACCCACACACCTACAGCCAACTAGTCTATGACAAAGGAGGCAAGGATATACAATGGAGAAAGGACAGCTTGTTCAATAAGTGGTGCTGGGAAAACTGGACAGCCACATGGAAAAGAATGAAATTAGAACACTCCCTAACACCATACACAAAAATAAACTCCAAATGTATTAAAGACCTAGATAGAAGACCAGACACTTAAAATTCTTAGGGGAAAATATAGGCCAAACACTTTCTGACATAAACAACAGCCACATCTTCTCAGATCCACCGCTTAGAGTATTGACAATAAAAACAAAAATAAACAAATGGGACCTAATATAATTTAAAAGTTTCTGCACAGCAAAGGAAACCCCAAACAAAATGAAAAGACAACCTATGGAATGGGAGAAAATCTGCAAATGAAGTGACTGATAAGGGATTTATCTCCAAAATTTATAAACAACTTCTGCAGCTCCATACCAAAAAAAAAAAAAAAAAACCTCATCAAAACATGAGCAGAAGGTCTAAACAGACAGTTCCCCAAAGAAGACATACAGATGGCTAAAAAATACATGAAAAGATGTTCAACATCACTCATTATTGGAGAGATGCAAATCAAAACCTCTCTGAGGTACCACCTTACACCAGCCAGAATGGCCATCATCAAAAAGTCTACAAACAATAAGTGCTGGAGAGGGTGTGGAGAAAAAGAAAGTCTAGTACACTGTTGGTGGGACTGTAAATTGGTGCAACCACTGTGGAAAGCAGTATGGAGAGTCCTCAGAAAACTAAACATAGAACTACCATTTGATTCAGCAATCCCACTCCTGGGCATCTATCCAGAGAAAACCATGACTCGCAAAGACACATGTACTCCGATGTTCATTGCAGCACTATTTACAATAGCCAAGACATGGAAACAACCTAAATGTCCATCGACAGAGGAGTGGACCAAGATGATGTGGTACTTATACACAATGGAATATTACGCAGCCATTAAAATGAATGAGATACATTTTTAGCAGTATGGATGGACCTAGAAATTATCATGCTAAGTGAAGTCAGCCATACAATGAAACACCAACATCCAATGCTTTCACTGACATGTGGAATCTGAAAAAAGGACAGACGGAACTTCTTTGCAGAACAGATGCTGACTCACAGACATTGAAAAAGTTATGGTCTCCAGAGGAGACAGTTTGGGGGGTAGGGAGATGTACTTGGGTTATGGGATGGAAATCCTGTGAAATCAGATTGTTATGATCATTATACAACTACAGATGTGATAAATTCATTGAGTTATAAAAAAATAAAAAATAAAACAAAAACAAACAAAAAAAGAAGACGGAAAAAAAAGGAGTTGTAGTGTATTACAAACTTTTGAATATGCATATATTTTTTCTGCCTCAATTAGGCTGCAATCAGCCTCTGAACACTGTGTCAAAGTGACCAGGTGTACCAGCATTGTAAGGCTGGCCCCTGCCACAAGTCCCCTTTCATGCCTTCTCCTGACTATAACCTCATGACATTCAAAGGCACTAATGAAATCCCCTCATGCCTTTTCTTGCCTACCCTACCCTGAGCCCAATAAAGGAAACTGCCTACAAGGTCTTGCTCTCTCTTGGCTTGCCACCTGCTTGGGGATGAACTCATTCCTTGGTGTTCTGTCCCATGTCACCTCCCTCTATAAGTATAGCAACTATTATCTCTAGGCCCTGAGAGTATAATAAAGTTTGCTTTTTTTTTTTTTTTCCCTGAGCCTCTTCTGTTTCCTCTGTGGCCAAACTTGACTGGCCATCTTATAAAAGAATTAAAAACACACAGGTCCCAAGCAATTTCAAAATCCCTTGTGGCTCTCCATTCTTTCCTGTGGGTTTAACACTCTACCCTTGGAGTCATCCTTCCTTTTTCATAAAAGGTAGCACATGAGTTTATGGTTTACAGATGAGTAGTTTTATCAGTCTGTTTCTTGCCTGTAGAATTTTGGGGATCTGACAATCTTCTTGTATTTTTTACTTTCTTTTGTCCAAACTTGCAGAGTTTCTACTGGTATAAAATTCTCAAGAACCTAACAACATTATGATGTTTGCCCAGTGAGGCCATACCAGACTTCTAACCTACAGGGATGTAAGATAATAATTTTGTATTGTTTGAAGCCACCAAATTTCACTCCATTTTTATGTTAATTTCCATCACTAAACCCTCCCTTACTTTCTCAATCTAGATTACTCTTTCTCCTTTGGGTTCCTATCACCTAGACACTTACCACACTGTAGGATATAAACTCTCTTCCCACTGAACTTCTTTGTATGCTCAGCACTGAGCAGAGTGCTTAACTGGAATGGATGTTGATAAATACCTAACTGAATTAGTAATCATTTTGGGGGCTCTTGCATACTGATAAATTAGCAGTGATAAAGTATACCATATTACTCTCTGAAGTTTATTATGTCTAGTCTTTAGGTACATACAGTTCAGTAGTTAGACTTCTAGTCAAATATTTGGTAAGGTAAGCAAAAAGATTAACCAACAGAACAAATACTCATCAAATTTCAATCAAATTCTAGCTATTGCACATAAAATCTATTTACTTAGGTGAAAGCTCTTTCCCAGGGAAATATTTGTAGTTCATTATCCTTAGTTTCAAAAGTAAATTTCCAAGTAAGTGCCAAGTTATGACTTTACTTGGAAATAACAAAAACCCCCACATTTATAAAGCTGATTATGAAGCTATTTAAATTTCAGGAAAAAGGATGCTAGTAAATGCTATAAATATTTGAAAGTTTAAACACACCTGCATTAAAAGCTTAGACACACAGACATAGGAACTAGAAACTTAAACCACA